>NC_141554.1:8183846-8490000 GCF_021556685.1 Rattus norvegicus | reverse complement strand
TGCCTCTGCTTCTGCCTTGGTCACTCTGCCTCTGCCTCTGCCTCTGCCTCTGCCTCTGCCTCTGCCTCTGCCTCTGCCTCTGCTAATGCCTCTGCCTCTGCCTCTGCCTCTGCCTCTGCATCTGCATCTGCCTCTACATCTGCCTCTTCTGCTATGCCTCTGCTTCGGCCTCTGCTTCTCTGCCTCTGCTTCGCCCTCTGTCTCTGCCTATGACTCTGCCTATCTACCTCTGCTTCTGCATCTGCCTCGGCCTCGGCCTCTGATTCTGACTCTCCCTCTGCCTCTCTGCCTCTGCTTCTGCATTTGCCTCTGCCTCTGCCTCTCTGCCTCTCTGCCTCTGTGCCTCTCCCTCTTCCTCTGCCTCTGCCTCTGTTTCTGCCTCTGCCTCTGACCCTCTTTCTCTGTCTCTGCCCCTGCTTCTCCCTCTATCTCTCTGCCTCTGCCTCGGACTCTATGCCTCTCTGCCTCTGCCTCTCTACCTCTCTGCCTCTGTGCCTCTGCTTCTGCCTCTGTCACTCTGCCTCTGCCTCTCTGGCTTTGTTTCTGCATCTGTCTCTCTGCCTCTCTGAATCTCTGCCTCTGCTTCTGCCTCTGTCTCTGCCTCTGCTTCTGCCTCTGTCTTTCTGCCTCTGCCTCTGCCTCTGCCTCTTCCTCTGCCTCTGCATCTGCCTCTTTGCCTCTACCTCTGCCTCTCTGCCTCTCTGCCTCTCTGCCTCTGCCTCTGTCCCTCTGCCTCTGTCTCTGCCCCTGCTTCTCCCTCTATGTCTCTGCCTCTGCCTCTCTGCCTCTCTGCCTCTCTGCCTCTCTGCCTCTCTGCCTCTCTTCCTCTCTGCCTCTGTGCCTCTGCTTCTGCCTCTGTCACTCTGCCTCTGCCTCTCTGGCTTTGTTTCTGCCTCTGTCTCTCGCCTCTCTGCCTCTGACTCTCTGCATCTCTGCCTCTGCCTCTGTCTCTGCCTCTGCTTCTGCCTCTGTCTCTCTGCCTCTGCCTCAGCCTATGCCTCTTCCTCTGCCTCTGCATCTGCCTCTTTGCCTCTACCTCTGCCTCTCTGCCTCTCTGCTTCTCTGCCTCTCTGCCTCTCTTCCTCTCTGCCTCTCTGCCTCTCTGCCTCTCTGCCTGTCTGCCTCTCTGCCTCTGCTTCTGCCTCTGCCTCTGTCCCTCTGCCTCTGTCTCTGCCCCTGCTTCTCCCTCTATGTCTCTGCCTCTGCCTCGGACTCTCTGCCTCTCTGCCTCTGCCTCTCTGCCTATCTGCCTCTGTGCCTCTGCTTCTGCCTCTGTCACTCTGCCTCTGCCTCTCTGGCTTTGTTTCTGCCTCTGTCTCTCTGCCTCTCTGCCTCTCTGCCTCTCTGCCTCTGCTTCTGCCTCTGTCTCTGCCTCTGCTTCTGCCTCTGTCTCTCTGCCTCTGCCTCTGCCTATGCCTCTACCTCTGCCTCTGCATCTGCCTCTTACTCTCTACCTCTACCTCTGCCTCTCTTCCTCTCTGCCTCTATGCCTCTCTGCCTTTGCTTCTGCTTCGGCCTCTGCCTCTGCCTCTGACTCTGCCTCTGCCTCTCTGCCTTTGTTTCTGCCTCTGTCTCTCTGCCTCTCTGCCTCTGCCTCTCTGCCTCTCTGCCTCTGCTTCTGCCTCTGTCTCTGCCTCTGCTTCTGCCTCTGTCTTTCTGCCTCTGCCTCTGCCTATGCGTCTACCTCTGCCTCTGCATCTGCCTCTTTGCCTCTACCTCTGCCTCTCACCCTCTCTGCCTCTCTGCCTCTCTGCCTCTCTGCCTCTCTGCCTCTCTGCCTCTCTGCCTCTCTGCCTCTGCTTCTACCTCTGTCTCTCTGCCTCTCTCTCTGCCTCTCTGCACTCTGTCTCTGCCTCGGCCTCTCTGCCTCTGTTTCTAACTCTGTCTCTCTGCCTCTCTGCCTCTCTGCCTCTCTGCCTCTCTGCCTCTCTGCTTCTCTGCTTCTCTGACTCTCTGCCTCTCTGCCTCCCTGCCTCAGCTTCTGCCTCAGTCACTCTGCCTCTGCCTCTGCCTCTGCCTCTGCCTCTGACTCTGCCTCTGCTTCTCTGTCTCTGCCTCTGCCTCTGCTTCTGCATCTGCCTCTGCTGCTCTGCCTCTGCTTCGGCCTCTGCTTCTCTGCCTCTGCTTCGGCCTCTGTCACTCTGCCCCTGCCTCTCTGGCTTTGTTTCTGCCTCTGTCTCTCTGCCTCTCTGCCTCTGACTCTCTGCCTCTGATTCTGCCTCTGTCTCTGCCTCTGCCTCTGCTCCTGCCTCTGTCTCTCTGCCTCTGCCTCTGCCTATGCCTCTACCTGTACCTCTGCATCTGCCTCTTTGCCTCTACCTCTGCCTCTCTGCCTCTCTGCCTCTCTGCCTCTGCTTCTGCCTCTGTCTCTCTGCCTCTCTCTCTCTGCCTCTCTGCACTCTGTCTCTGCCTCGGCCTCTCTGCCTCTGTTTCTGCCTCTGTCTCTCTGCCTCTCTGCCTCTCTGCCTCTCTGCCTCTCTGCCTCTCTGCCTCTCTGCCTCTCTGCCTCTCTGCCTCTCTGCCTCTCTGCCTCTCTGCCTCTCTGCCTCTCTGCCTCTCTGCCTCTCTGCCACTCTGCCTCTCTGCTTCTCTGCTTCTCTGACTCGCTGCCTCTCTGCCTCCCTGCCTCTGCTTCTGCCTTGGTCACTCTGCCTCTGCCTCTGCCTCTGCCTCTGCCTCTGCCTCTGCCTCTGCCAATGCCTCTGCCTCTGCCTCTGCCTCTGCATCTGCATCTGCCTCTGCATCTGCCTCTGCTGCTATGCCTCTGCTTCGGCCTCTGCTTCTCTGCCTCTGCTTCGGCCTCTGTCTCTGCCTATGACTCTGCCTATCTACCTCTGCTTCTGCATCTGCCTCGGCCTCGGCCTCTGATTCTGACTCTCCCTCTTCCCCTCTGCCTCTGCTTCTGCATTTGCCTCTGTCTCTGCCTCTCTGCCTCTGCCTCTCCCTCTACCTCTGCCAATGCCTCTGCCTCTGTTTCTGCCTCTGCCTCTGACCCTCTGCCTCTGTCTCTGCCCCTGCTTCTCCCTCTATCTCTCTGCCTCTGCCTCGGACTCTCTGCCTCTCTGCCTCTGCCTCTCTACCTCTCTGCCTCTGTGCCTCTGCTTCTGCCTCTGTCACTCTGCCTCTGCCTCTCTGGCTTTGTTTCTGCATCTGTCTCTCTGCCTCTCTGCCTCTGACTCTCTGCCTCTCTGCCTCTCTGCCTCTGCTTCTGCCTCTGTCTCTGCCTCTGCTTCTGCCTCTGTCTTTCTGCCTCTGCCTCTGCCTATGCCTCTTCCTCTGCCTCTGCATCTGCCTCTTTGCCTCTACCTCTGCCTCTCTGCCTCTCTGCCTCTCTGCCTCTGCCTCTGTCCCTCTGCCTCTGTCTCTGCGCCTGCTTCTCCCTCTATGTCTCTGCCTCTGCCTCCGACTCTCTGCCTCTCTGCGTCTGCCTCTCTACCTCTCTGCCTCTGTGCCTCTGCTTCTGCCTCTGTCACTCTGCCTCTGCCTCTCTGGCTTTGTTTCTGCCTCTGTCTCTCGGCCTCTCTGCCTCTGACTCTCTGCCTCTCTGCCTCTGCCTCTGTCTCTGCCTTTGCTTCTGCCTCTGTCTCTCGCCTCTGCCTCAGCCTATGCCTCTTCCTCTGCCTCTGCATCTGCATCTCTGCCTCTCTGCCTCTCTGCCTCTCTGCCTCTCTGCCTCTCTGCCTCTCTGCCTCTCTGCCTCTCTGCCTCTCTGCCTCTGCTTCTGCCTCTGCCTCTGTCCCTCTGCCTCTGTCTCTGCCCCTGCTTCTCCCTCTATGTCTCTGCCTCTGCCTCGGACTTTCTGCCTCTCTGCATCTGCCTCTCTGCCTATCTGCCTCTGTGCCTCTGCTTCTGCCTCTGTCACTCTGCCTCTGCCTCTCTGGCTTTGTTTCTGCCTCTGTCTCTCTGCCTCTCTGCCTCTCTGCCTCTCTGCCTCTGCTTCTGCCTCTGTCTCTGCCTCTGCTTCTGCCTCTGTCTCTCTGCCTCTGCCTCTGCCTATGCCTCTACCTCTGCCTCTGCATCTGCCTCTTTCTCTCTACCTCTACCTCTGCCTCTCTTCCTCTCTGCCTCTATGCCTCTCTGCCTCTGCTTCTGCCTCGGCCTCTGCCTCTGCCTCTGACTCTGCCTCTGCCTGTCTGCCTTTGTTCCTGCCTCTGTCTCTCTGCCTCTCTGCCTCTGCCTCTCTGCCTCTCTGCCTCTGCTTCTGCCTCTGTCTCTGCCTCTGCTTCTGCCTCTGTCATTCTGCCTCTGCCTCTGCGTCTACCTCTGCCTCTGCATCTGCCTCTTTGCCTCTACCTCTGCCTCTCAACCTCTCTGCCTCTCTCTCTCTCTGCTTCTCTGCCTCTGCTTCTACCTAGTCTCTCTGCCTCTCTCTCTGCCTCTCTGCACTCTGTCTCTGCCTCGGCCTCTCTGCCTCTGTTTCTGCCTCTGTCTCTCTGCCTCTCTGCCTCTCTGCCTCTCTGCCTCTCTGCCTCTCTGCCTCTCTGCCTCTCTGCCTCTCTGCCTCTCTGCCTCTCTGCCTCTCTGCCTCTCTGCCTCTCTGCCTCTCTGCCTCTCTGCCTCTCTGCCTCTCTGCTTCTCTGCTTCTCTGACTCTCTGCCTCTCTGCCTCCCTGCCTCCGCTTCTGCCTCGGTCACTCTGCCTCTGCCTCTGCCTCTGCCTCTGCCTCTGCCTCTGCTTCTCTGCCTCTGCCTCTGCCTCTGCTTCTGCATCTGCCTCTGCTGCTCTGCCTCTGCTTCGGCCTCTGCTTCTCTGCCTCTGCTTCGGCCTCTGTCACTCTGCCCCTGCCTCTCTGGCTTTGTTTCTGCCTCTGTCTCTCTGCCTCTCTGCCTCTGACTCTCTGCCTCTCTGCCTCTCTGCCTCTCTGCCTCTCTGCCTCTCTGCCTCTGCTTCTGCCTCTGTCTCTGCCTCTGCCTCTGCTCCTGCCTCTGTCTCTCTGCCTCTGCCTCTGCCTATGCCTCTACCTCTACTTCTGCATCTGCCTCTTTGCCTCTACCTCTGCCTCCCTGCCTCTCTGCCTCTCTGCCTCTCTGCCTCTGCTTCTGCCTCTGTCTCTCTGCCTCTCTCTCTCTCTGCCTCTCTGCACTCTGTCTCTGCCTCGGCCTGTCTGCCTCTGTTTCTGCTTCTGTCTCTCTGCCTCTCTGCCTCTCTGCCTCTCTGCCTCTCTGCCTCTCTGCCTCTCTGACTCTCTGCCTCTCTGCCTCCCTGCCTCTGCTTCTGCCTTGGTCACTCTGCCTCTGACTCTGCCTCTGCCTCTGCATCTGCCTCTGCCTCTGCCTCTGCCTCTGCCTCTGCCTCTGCCTCTGCCTCTACATCTGCTTCTGCATCTGCCTCTGCTGCTCTGCCTCTGCTTCGGCCTCTGCTTCTCTGCCTCTGCTTCGGCCTCTGTCTCTGCCTATAACTCTGCCTATCTACCTCTGCTTCTGCATCTGCCTCGGCCTCGGCCTCTGATTCTGACTCTCCCTCTGCCTCTCTGCCTCTGCTTCTGCATTTGCCTCTGCCTCTGCCTCTCTGCCTCTGCCTCTGACTCTCCCTCTGCCTCTGCCGCTGCCTCTGCCTCTGCCTCTGCCTCTGCCTCTGCTTCTGCCACTGCCTCTGACCCTCTGCCTCTGTCTCTGCCCCTGCTTCTCCCTTTATCTCTCTGCTTCTGCCTCGGACTCTCTGCCTCTCTGCCTCTGAATCTCTGCCTCTCGGCCTCTGTGCCTCTGCTACTGCCTCTGTCACTCTGCCTCGGCCTCTCTGGCTTTGTTTCTGCCTCTGTCTCTCTGCCTCTCTGCCTCTGCCTCTCTGCCTCTCTGCCTCTCTGCCTCTGCTTCTGCCTCTGTCTTTGCCTCTGCTTCTGCATCTGTCTCTCTGCCTCTGCCTCTGCCTATGCCTCTACCTCTGCCTATGCATCTGCCTCTTTGCCTCTACCTCTGCCTTTCTGCCTCTGCTCCTGCCTCTGCTTCTTCCTCTGCCTCTGCTTCTTCCTCTGTCTCTGTCTCTGCTCATGCTTCTGCCTCTGTCTCTCTGCCTCTGGCTCTCTGCCTCTGCTTCTTCCACTGTCTCTCTATGCCTCTGATTCTGCCTCTGCCTCTCTGCCTCTGCTTCTGCCTGTGCCTCTGCCTCTGCCTCTGTATCTGCCTCGGCTTCTGCCTCAGTCTCTCTGCCTCTGCCTCTGCCTCTCTGCCTCTCTGCCTCTGCTTCTGCCTCTGCCTCTGCCTCTGCCTCTGCCTCTGCCTCTGCCTCAACCTCTGCCTCTGCCTCTGCCTCTGCCTCTGCCTCTGAGTCTGCCTCTGCCTCTGCCTCTGCCACTACCTCTGCCCTGTCTCTGACTCTGCTTCTGCCTCTGACTCTGCCTCTGCCTCTCTGCCTTTGTTTCTGCCTCTGTCTCTATGCCTCTCTGCCTCTGCCTCTCTGCCTCTCTGCCTCTCTGCCTCTGCTTCTGCCTCTGTCTCTGCCTCTGCTTCAGCCTATGTCTTTCTGCCTCTGCCTCTGCCTATGCGTCTACCTCTGCCTCTGCATCTGCCTCTTTGCCTCTACCTCTGCCTCTCAACCTCTCTGCCTCTCTGACTCTCTGCCTCTCTGCCTCTGCTTCTACCTCTGTCTCTCTGCCTCTCTCTCTGCCTCTCTGCACTCTGTCTCTGCCTCGGCCTCTCTGCCTCTGTTTCTGCCTCTGTCTCTCTGCCTCTCTGCCTCTCTGCCTCTCTGCCTCTCTGCCTCTCTGCCTCTCTGCCTCTCTGCTTCTCTGCTTCTCTGACTCTCTGCCTCTCTGCCTCCCTGCCTCCGCTTCTGCCTCGGTCACTCTGCCTCTGCCTCTGCCTCTGCCTCTGCCTCTGCCTCTGCTTCTCTGCCTCCGCCTCTGCCTCTGCTTCTGCATCTGCCTCTGCTGCTCTGCCTCTGCTTCGGCCTCTGCTTCTCTGCCTCTGCTTCGGCCTCTGTCACTCTGCCCCTGCCTCTCTGGCTTTGTTTCTGCCTCTGTCTCTCTGCCTCTCTGCCCCTCTGCCTCTGCTTCTGCCTCTGTCTCTGCCTCTGCCTCTGCTCCTGCCTCTGTCTCTCTGCCTCTGCCTCTGCCTATGCCTCTACCTCTACCTCTGCATCTGCCTCTTTGCCTCTACCTCTGCCTCTCTGCCTCTCTGCCTCTCTGCCTCTGCTTCTGCCTCTGTCTCTCTGCCTCTCTCTCTCTGCCTCTCTGCACTCTGCCTCAGCCTCTGCCTCTCTGCCTCTCTGCCTCTCTGCCTCTCTGCCTCTCTGCCTCTCTGCCTCTCTGCCTCTCTGCCTCTCTGCCTCTCTACCTCTCTGCCTCTCTGCCTCTCTGCCTCTCTGCCTCTCTGCCTCTCTGCTTCTCTGCTTCTCTGACTCTCTGCCTCTCTGCCTCTCTGCCTCACTGCCTCTGCTTCTGCCTTGGTCACTCTGCCTCTGCCTCTGCCTCTGCCTCTGCCTCTGCATCTGCCTCTGCCTCTGCCTCTGCCTCTGCCTCTGCCTCTGCCTCTGCCTCTACATCTGCTTCTGCATCTGCCTCGGCCTCGGCCTCTGATTCTGACTCTCCCTCTGCCTCTCTGCCTCTGCTTATGCATTTGCCTCTGCCTCTGCCTCTCTGCCTCTGCCTCTCCCTCTGCCTCTGCTTCTGCCTCTGCCTCTGCCTCTGCCTCTGCCTCTGCCTCTGCTTCTGCCACTGCCTCTGACCCTCTGCCTCTGTCTCTGCCCCTGCTTCTCCCTTTATCTCTCTGCCTCTGCCTCGGACTCTCTGCCTCTCTGCCTCTGAATCTCTGCCTCTCTGCCTCTGTGCCTCTGCTTCTGCCTCTGTCACTGTGCCTCTGCCTCTCTGGCTTTGTTTCTGCCTCTGTCTCTCTGCCGCTCTGCCTCTGACTCTCTGCCTCTCTGCCTCTCTGCCTCTGCTTCTGCCTCTGTCTCTGCCTCTGCTTCTTCTTCTGCCTCTCTGCCTCTGCTTCTACCTCTGTCTCTCTGCCTCTCTCTCTGCCTCTCTGCACTCTGTCTCTGCCTCGGCCTCTCTGCCTCTGTTTCTGCCTCTGTCTCTCTGCCTCTCTGCCTCTCTGCCTCTCTGCCTCTCTGCCTCTCTGCCTCTCTGCCTCTCTGCTTCTCTGCTTCTCTGACTCTCTGCCTCTCTGCCTCCCTGCCTCCGCTTCTGCCTCGGTCACTCTGCCTCTGCCTCTGCCTCTGCCTCTGCCTCTGCCTCTGCTTCTCTGCCTCCGCCTCTGCCTCTGCTTCTGCATCTGCCTCTGCTGCTCTGCCTCTGCTTCGGCCTCTGCTTCTCTGCCTCTGCTTCGGCCTCTGTCACTCTGCCCCTGCCTCTCTGGCTTTGTTTCTGCCTCTGTCTCTCTGCCTCTCTGCCCCTCTGCCTCTGCTTCTGCCTCTGTCTCTGCCTCTGCCTCTGCTCCTGCCTCTGTCTCTCTGCCTCTGCCTCTGCCTATGCCTCTACCTCTACCTCTGCATCTGCCTCTTTGCCTCTACCTCTGCCTCTCTGCCTCTCTGCCTCTCTGCCTCTGCTTCTGCCTCTGTCTCTCTGCCTCTCTCTCTCTGCCTCTCTGCACTCTGCCTCAGCCTCTGCCTCTCTGCCTCTCTGCCTCTCTGCCTCTCTGCCTCTCTGCCTCTCTGCCTCTCTGCCTCTCTGCCTCTCTGCCTCTCTGCCTCTCTACCTCTCTGCCTCTCTGCCTCTCTGCCTCTCTGCCTCTCTGCCTCTCTGCTTCTCTGCTTCTCTGACTCTCTGCCTCTCTGCCTCTCTGCCTCACTGCCTCTGCTTCTGCCTTGGTCACTCTGCCTCTGCCTCTGCCTCTGCCTCTGCCTCTGCCTCTGCATCTGCCTCTGCCTCTGCCTCTGCCTCTGCCTCTGCCTCTGCCTCTGCCTCTACATCTGCTTCTGCATCTGCCTCGGCCTCGGCCTCTGATTCTGACTCTCCCTCTGCCTCTCTGCCTCTGCTTATGCATTTGCCTCTGCCTCTGCCTCTCTGCCTCTGCCTCTCCCTCTGCCTCTGCTTCTGCCTCTGCCTCTGCCTCTGCCTCTGCCTCTGCCTCTGCTTCTGCCACTGCCTCTGACCCTCTGCCTCTGTCTCTGCCCCTGCTTCTCCCTTTATCTCTCTGCCTCTGCCTCGGACTCTCTGCCTCTCTGCCTCTGAATCTCTGCCTCTCTGCCTCTGTGCCTCTGCTTCTGCCTCTGTCACTGTGCCTCTGCCTCTCTGGCTTTGTTTCTGCCTCTGTCTCTCTGCCGCTCTGCCTCTGACTCTCTGCCTCTCTGGCTCTGCTTCTGCCTCTGTCTCTGCCTCTGCTTCTGCTTCTGTCTCTCTGCCTCTGCCTCTGCCTATGCCTCTACCTCTGCCTATGCATCTGCCTCTTTGCCTCTACCTCTGCCTTTCTGCCTCTGCTCCTGCCTCTGCTTCTTCCTCTGCCTCTGCTTCTTCCTCTGTCTCTGTCTCTGCTCATGCTTCTGCCTCTGTCTCTCTGCCTCTGGCTCTCTGCCTCTGCTTCTTCCACTGTCTCTCTCTGCCTCTGCTTCTGCCTCTGCCTCTCTGCCTCTGCTTCTGCCTGTGCCTCTGCCTCTGCCTCTGTATCTGCCTCGGCTTCTGCCTCAGTCTCTCTGCCTCTGCCTCTGCCTCTGCCAATGCCTCTGCCCTGTCTCTGACTCTGCTTCTGCCTCTGCCTCTGCCTCTGCCTCTGCATCTGCCTCTGCCTCTGCATCTGCCTCTGCCTCTGCCTCTGCCTCTGCTTCTGCCTCTGCCTCTGCCTCTGGCCATGGCTCTGCCTCTGCTTCTGCCTCTGTCCCTCTGCCTCTGCCTCTGCTTCTCCTTCTGTCTCTCTGCCTCTGCCTCGGACTAGGCTTCTGCCTCTGCCTCTGCCTCTCTGCCTCTGCCTCTCCCTCTGCCTCTGCCTCTGCTTCTGCCTCTGTCTCTCTGCCTCTGCCTCTGCCTCTGCTTCTCCCTCTGTCTCTCTGCCTCTCTGCCTCCGCCTCTCCCTCTGCCACTGCCTCTCTACCTCTGCTTTTGCCTCTGTTTCTGTCTCTGCCTCTGCCTCTGCCTCTGCCCCTGCCTCGGCCTCTGTCTCTGCCTCTACTTTTGCCTCTGCCTCTACCTCTGCCTATGTCACTGCATCCCTGCCTCTGCCTCTCCCTATCTAACTCTGCCTCGGTCTCTGCCTCTCTACCTCTGCTTCTGCCTCTGCCTCTGACTCTGCCTCTGCCTCTGCCACTGTCACTGCCTCTGCCTCTGCCTCTCTGCCTTTGTCTCTGCCTCTGCCTCTCTTCCTCTCTGCCTCTGTTTCTGCCTTTGTCTCTCTGCTTCACTGCCTCTCTGCCCCTGCCTCTCTACCTCTCCCTCTGCCTCTACCTCTGCCTCTGCCTCTGCTTCTGCCTCTGCTTCTGCCTCTGTCTCTGCCTATGACTCTCTGCCTCTGCCTCTCTGCCTCTGTTTCTGCCTCTGTCTCTCTACTTCTCTGCTTCTCTGCCTCTGCTTCTGCCTCTGTCACTCTGCCGCTGCTTCTGCCTCTGCTTCTGCCTCTCTGCATCTGCTACTGCCTCTGCCTCTGACTCTAACTCTGCCTCTGCCTCTGCCTCTTTACCTGTGCTTCTGCCTCTGCCTCTGCCTCTACCTCTGCCTCTGCCTTTGTCACTGCCTCTGCTCTGCCTCTCTTCCTCTGACTCTGCCTCTGCCTCTGCCTCTACCTCTGCCTCTGTCTCTGCCTCTGCCTCTCTGCCTCTGCTTCTGCCTCTGCCTCTGACTCTGCCTCTGCCTCTGGCCCTGGCTCTGACTCTGCTTCTGCCTCTGCCTCTGCCTCTGCTTCTGCTTCTGCTTCTGCCTTTCTGCATCTGCTTCTGCCTCTGCCTCTTTACCTCTGCTTCTGCCTCTGCCTCTACCTCTGCCTCTGCCTCTGTCACTGCCTCTGCCTCTGCCTCTCTGCCTCTGCTTCTGCCTCTGCCTCTGCCTCTGACTCTGCCTCTGGCCCTGGCTCTGACTCTGCTTCTGCCTCTGCCTCTGCCTCTGCCTCTGCTTCTGCCTCTGCCTCTGCCTCTGCCTCTGTTCTTCCTCTATCTCTCTGCCTCGACTTCTGCCTCGGCCTCTGCTTCTGCTTCTGACACCCTAACTCTGCCTCTGCCTCTTCCTATGCCTCTGCCTCTGCCTCTGCTTCTGCCTCTGCCTCTCCTTTTGCCTCTGTCTCTCTGTCACTGCCCCTCTGCCTCTGCCTCTGCCTCTCTACCTCTGCTTCTGCCTCTGTCTCTGCCTCTGTCTCTGCCTCTGCCTTTCTGTCTCTGCCTCTGCTGGTGACTTTGCCGATGCCTCTGACTCTGTCCCTTTGCTCTGTCTCTGCCCCTGCTTCTGCCTCTGTCTCTCTGCCTCTGCCTATCTGCTTCTCTGCTTCTCTGCCTCTCTGCCTCTCTGCCTCCCTGCCTCTGCTTCTCCCTCCGTCACTCTGCCTCTGCCTCTGCCTCTGCCTCTGCCCTCTGCCTCTGCCTCTGCCTCTGCCTCTGCCTCTGCCTCTGCTGCTCTGCCTCTGCTTCGGCCTCTGCTTCTCTGCCTCTGCTTCGGCCTCTGTCTCTGCCTATGACTCTGCCTATCTACCTCTGCTTCTGCATCTGCCTCGGCCTCGGCCTCTGATTCTGACTCTCCCTCTCCCTCTCTGCCTCTGCTTCTGCATTTGCTCTGCCTCTGCCTCTCTGCCTCTGCCTCTCCCTCTGCCTCTGCCTCTGCCTCTGCCTCTGCCTCTGCTTCTGCCTCTGCCTCTGTCCCTCTGCCTCTGTCTCTGCCCCTGCTTCTCCCTCTATCTCTCTGCCTCTGCCTAGGACTCTCTGCCTCTCTGCCTCTGCTCTCTGCCTCTCTGCCTCTGTGCCTCTGCTTCTGCCTCTGTCACTCTGCCTCTGCCTCTCTGGCTTTGTTTCTGCCTCTGTCTCTCTGCCTATCTGCCTCTGACTCTCTGCCTCTCTGCCTCTCTGCCTCTGCTTCTGCCTCTGTCTCTGCCTCTGCTTCTGCCTCTGTCTCTCTGCCTCTGCCTCTGCCTATGCCTCTACCTCTGCCTCTCCATCTGCCTCTTTGCCTCTACCTCTGCCTCTCTGCCTCTCTCCCTCTCTGCCTCTGCTTCTGCCTCTGTCTCTCTGCCTCTCTCTCTCTGCCTCTCTGCACTCTGCCTCTGCCTCGGCCTCTCTGCCTCTGTTTCTGCCTCTGTCTCTCTGCCTCACTGCCTCTCTGCCTCTCTGCCTTTCTGCCTCTCTGCCTCTCTGCCTCTCTGCCTCTCTGCCTCCCTGCCTCTGCTTCTGCCTTGGACACTCTGCCTCTGCCTCTGTCCCGTTGCTCTGTCTCTGCCCCTGCTTCTGCCTCTGTCTCTCTGCCTCTGCCTCTCTGCTTCTCTGCTTCTCTGACTCTCTGCCTCTCTGCCTCCCTGCCTCTGCTTCTCCCTCGGTCACTCTGCCTCTGCCTCTGCATCTGCCTCTGCCTCTGCACTCTGCCTCTGCCTCTGCCTCTGCCTCTGCCTCTGGTTCTGCATCTGCCTCTGCTGCTCTGCCTCTGCTTCGGCCTCTGCTTCTCTGCCTCTGCTTCGGCCTCTGTCTCTGCCTATGACTCTGCCTATCTACCTCTGCTTCTGCATCTGCCTCGGCCTCGGCCTCTGATTCTGACTCTCCCTCTGCCTCTCTGCCTCTGCTTCTGCATTTGCTCTGCCTCTGCCTCTCTGCCTCTGCCTCTGTTTCTGCCTCTGCCTCTGCCTCTGCCTCTGCCTCTGCCTCTGCTTCTGCCTCTGCCTCTGTCCCTCTGCCTCTGTCTCTGCCCCTGCTTCTCCCTCTATCTCTCTGCCTCTGCCTCGGACTCTCTGCCTCTCTGCCTCTTCTCTCTGCCTCTCTGCCTCTGTGCCTCTGCTTATGCCTCTGTCACTCTGCCTCTGCCTCTCTGGCTTTGTTTCTGCCTCTGTCTCTCTGCCTATCTGCCTCTGTCTCTCTGCCTCTCTGCCTCTCTGCCTCTGCTTCTGCCTCTGTCTCTGCCTCTGCTTCTGCCTCTGTCTCTCTGCCTCTGCCTCTGCCTATGCCTCTACCTCTGCCTCTCCATCTGCCTCTTTGCCTCTACCTCTGCCTCTCTGCCTCTCTCCCTCTCTGCCTCTGCTTCTGCCTCTGTCTCTCTGCCTCTCTCTCTCTGCCTCTCTGCACTCTGCCTCTGCCTCGGCCTCTCTGCCTCTGTTTCTGCCTCTGTCTCTCTGCCTCTCTGCCTCTCTGCCTCTCTGCCTCTCTGCCTCTCTGCCTCTCTGCCTCTCTGCCTCTCTGCCTCTCTGCCTCTCTGCCTCTCTGCCTCTCTGCCTCTCTGCCTCTCTGCTTCTCTGACTCTCTGCCTCTCTGCCTCCCTGCCTCTGCTTCTGCCTTGGACACTCTGCCTCTGCCTCTGTCCCGTTGCTCTGTCTCTGCCCCTGCTTCTGCCTCTGTCTCTCTGCCTCTGCCTCTCTGCTTCTCTGCTTCTCTGACTCTCTGCCTCTCTGCCTCCCTGCCTCTGCTTCTCCCTCGGTCACTCTGCCTCTGCCTCTGCATCTGCCTCTGCCTCTGCACTCTGCCTCTGCCTCTGCCTCTGCCTCTGCTTCTGCATCTGCCTCTGCTGCTCTGCCTCTGCTTCTGCATCTGCCTCTGCTGCTCTGCCTCTGCTTCTGCCTCTGTCTCTCGGCCTCTCTCTCTCTGCCTCTCTGCACTCTGCCTCTGCCTCGGCCTCTCTGCCACTGTTTCTGCCTCTGTCTCTCTGCCTCTCTGCCTCTCTGCCTCTCTGCCTCTCTGCCTCTCTGCCTCTCTGCCTCTCTGCCTCTCTGCCTCTCTGCCTCTCTGCCTCTCTGCCTCTCTGCCTCTCTGCCTCTCTGCCTCTCTGCTTCTCTGACTCTCTGCCTCTCTGCCTCCCTGCCTCTGCTTCTGCCTTGGACACTCTGCCTCTGCCTCTGTCCCGTTGCTCTGTCTCTGCCCCTGCTTCTGCCTCTGTCTCTCTGCCTCTGCCTCTCTGCTTCTCTGCTTCTCTGACTCTCTGCCTCTCTGCCTCCCTGCCTCTGCTTCTCCCTCGGTCACTCTGCCTCTGCCTCTGCATCTGCCTCTGCCTCTGCACTCTGCCTATGCCTCTACCTCTGCCTCTCCATCTGCCTCTTTGCCTCTACCTCTGCCTCTCTGCCTCTCTCCCTCTCTGCCTCTGCTTCTGCCTCTGTCTCTCTGCCTCTCTCTCTCTGCCTCTCTGCACTCTGCCTCTGCCTCGGCCTCTCTGCCTCTGTTTCTGCCTCTGTCTCTCTGCCTCTCTGCCTCTCTGCCTCTCTGCCTCTCTGCCTCTCTACCTCTCTGCCTCTCTGCCTCTCTGCCTCTCTGCCTCTCTGCCTCTCTGCCTCTCTGCCTCTCTGCTTCTCTGCTTCTCTGACTCTCTTTCTCTCTGCCTCCCTGCCTCTGCTTCTGCCTTGGTCACTCTGCTTCTGCCTCTGCCTCTGCCTCTGCCTCTGCCTCTGCCTCTGCCTCTGCCTCTGCTGCTCTGCCTCTGCTTCGGCCTCTGCTTCTCTGCCTCTGCTTCGGCCTCTGTCTTTGCCTATGACTCTGCCTCTGCCTCTGCCTCTGCCTCTGCCTCTGCCTCTTTACCTGTGCTTCTGCCTCTGCCTCTGCCTCTGCCTCAGCCTTTGTCACTGCCTCTGCTCTGCCTCTCTTCCTCTGCCTCTGCCTCTGCCTCTGCCTCTGCCTCTGCCTCTGCCTCTACCTCTGCCACTGTCTCTGCCTCTTCCTCTCTGCCTCTGCTTCTGCCTCTGCCTCTGACTCAGCCTCTGCTTCTGGCCCTGGCTCTGACTCTGCTTCTCCCTCTGCCTCTGCCTCTGCTTCTGCTTCTGCTTCTTCCTCTCTGCATCTGCTTCTGCCTCTGCCTCTGACACTGACTCTGCCTCTGTCACTGCCTCTGCCTCTGCCTCTCTGCCTCTGCTTCTGCCTCTGCCTCTGCCTCTGGCCCTGGCTCTGACTCTGCTTCTGCCTCTGCCTCTGCCTCTGCTTCTGCCTCTGCCTCTGCCTCTGCCTCTGTTCTTCCTCTATCTCTCTGCCTCGACTTCTGCCTCGGCCTCTGCTTCTGCTTCTGACACCCTAACTCTGCCTCTGCCTCTTCCTATGCCTCTGCCTTTGCCTCTGCTTCTGCCTCTGCCTCTCCTTTTGCCTCCGTTTCTCTGTCACTGCCCCTCTGCCTCTGCCTCTGCCTCTGCCTCTCTACCTCTGCTTCTGCCTCTGTTTCTGCCTCTGACTCTGCCTCTGCCTTTCTGTCTCTGCCTCTGCTGATGACTTTGCCGATGCCTCTGCCTCTTCCCTTTGCTCTGTCTCTGCCCCTGCTTCTGCCTCTGTCTCTCTGCCTCTGCCTCTCTGCTTCTCTGCTTCTCTGACTCTCTGCCTCTCTGCCTCCCTGCCTCTGATTCTCCCTTGGTCACTCTGCCTCTGCCTCTGCCTCTGCCCTCTGCCTCTGCCTCTGCCCTCTGCCTCTGCCTCTGCCTCTGCTTCTGCATCTGCCTCTGCTGCTCTGCCTCTGCTTCGGCCTCTGCTTTTCTGCCTCTGCTTCGGCCACTGTCTCTGCCTATGACTCTGCCTATCTACCTCTGCTTCTGCATCTGCCTCGGCCTCGGCCTCTGATTCTGACTCTCCCTCTGCCTCTCTGCCTCTGCTTCTGCATTTGCTCTGCCTCTGCCTCTCTGCCTCTGCCTCTGCCTCTGCCTCTGCCTCTGCCTCTGCCTCTGCCTCTGCCTCTGCCTCTGCTTCTGCCTCTGCCTCTGTCCCTCTGCCTCTGTCTCTGCCCCTGCTTCTCCCTCTATCTCTCTGCCTCTGCCTCGGACTCTCTGCCTCTCTGCCTCTGCTCTCTGCCTCTCTGCCTCTGTGCCTCTGCTTCTGCCTCTGTCACTCTGCCTCTGCCTCTCTGGCTTTGTTTCTGCCTCTGTCTCTCTGCCTATCTGCCTCTGCCTCTCTGCCTCTCTGCCTCTCTGCCTCTGCTTCTGCCTCTGTCTCTGGCTCTGCTTCTGCCTCTGTCTCTCTGCCTCTGCCTCTGCCTATGCCTCTACCTCTGCCTCTCCATCTGCCTCTTTGCCTCTACCTCTGCCTCTCTGCCTCTCTCCCTCTCTGCCTCTGCATCTGCCTCTGTCTCTCTGCCTCTCTCTCTCTGCCTCTCTGCACTCTGCCTCTGCCTCGGCCTCTCTGCCTCTGTTTCTGCCTCTGTCTCTCTGCCTCTCTGCCTCTCTGCCTCTCTGCCTCTCTGCTTCTCTGCCTCTCTGCCTCTCTGCCTCTCTGCCTCTCTGCCTCTCTGCCTCTCTGCCTCTCTGCCTCTCTGCCTCTCTGCCTCTCTGCTTCTCTGACTCTCTGCCTCTCTGCCTCCCTGCCTCTGCTTCTGCCTTGGTCACTCTGCCTCTGCCTCTGTCCCGTTGCTCTGTCTCTGCCCTCGCTTCTGCCTCTGTCTCTCTGCCTCTGCCTCTCTGCTTCTCTGCTTCTCTGACTCTCTGCCTCTCTGCCTCCCTGCCTCTGCTTCTCCCTCGGTCACTCTGCCTCTGCCTCTGCCTCTGCCTCTGCCCTCTGCCTCTGCCTCTGCCTCTGCCCTCTGCCTCTGCCTCTGCTGCTCTGCCTCAGCTTCGGCCTCTGCTACTCTGCCTCTGCCTCTGTCCCGTTGCTCTGTCTCTGCCCTTGCTTCTGCCTCTGTCTCTCTGCCTCTGCCTCTCTGCTTCTCTGCTTCTCTGACTCTCTGCCTCTCTGCCTCTCTGCCTCCCTGCCTCTGCTTCTCCCTCGGTCACTCTGCCTCTGCCTCTGCCTCTGCCTCTGCCCTCTGCCTCTGCCTCTGCCTCTGCTTCTGCATCTGCCTCTGCTGCTCTGCCTCAGCTTCGACCTCTGCTTCTCTGCCTCTGCTTCGGCCTCTGTCTCTGCCTATGACTCTGCCTATCTACCTCAGCTTCTGCATCTGCCTCGGCCTCGGCCTCTGATTCTGACTCTCCCTCTGCCTCTCTGCCTCTGCTTCTGCATTTGCTCTGCCTCTGCCTCTCTGCCTCTGCCTCTGCCTCTGCCTCTGCCTCTGCCTCTGCCTCTGCCTCTGCCTCTGCCTCTGCCTCTGCCTCTGCCTCTGCCTCTGCCTCTGCCTCTGCCTCCGCCTCTGCTTCTGCCTCTGCCTCTGTCCCTCTTCCTCTGTCTCTGCCCCTGCTTCTCCCTCTATCTCTCTGCCTCTGCTTCGGACTCTCTGCCTCTCTGCCTCTTCTCTCTGCCTCTCTGCCTCTGTGCCTCTGCTTCTGCCTCTGTCACTCTGCCTCTGCCTCTCTGGCTTTGTTTCTGCCTCTGTCTCTCTGCCTATCTGCCTCTGCCTCTCTGCCTCTCTGCCTCTCTGCCTCTGCTTCTGCCTCTGTCTCTGCCTCTGCTTCTGCCTCTGTCTCTCTGCCTCTGCCTCTGCCTATGCCTCAACCTCTGCCTCTCCATCTGCCTCTTTGCCTCTACCTCTGCCTCTCTGCCTCTCTCCCTCTCTGCTTCTGCTTCTGCCTCTGTCTCTCTGCCTCTCTCTCTCTGCCTCTCTGCACTCTGCCTCTGCCTCGGCCTCTCTGCCTCTGTTTCTGCCTCAGTCTCTCTGCCTCTCTGCCTCTCTGCCTCTCTGCCTCTCTGCCTCTCTGCCTCTCTGCCTCTCTGCCTCTCTGCCTCTCTGCCTCTCTGCCTCTCTGCCTCTCTGCCTCTCTGCTTCTCTGCTTCTCTGACTCTCTGCCTCTCTGCCTCCCTGCCTCTGCTTCTGCCTTGGTCACTCTGCCTCTGCCTCTGCCTCTGCCTCTGCCTCTGCCTCTGCCTCTGCCTCTGCCTCGGCCTCTGCCTCTGCCTCTGCCTCTGCCTCTGCCTCTGCCTCTGCCTCTGCCTCTGCATCTGCATCTGCATCTGCATCTGCCTCTGCTGCTCTGCCTCTGCTTCGGCCTCTGCTTCTCTGCCTCTGCTTCGGCCTCTGTCTCTGCCTATGACTCTGCCTATCTACCTCTGCTTCTGCATCTGCCTCGGCCTCGGCCTCTGATTCTGACTCTTCCTCTGCCTCTCTGCCTCTGCTGTTGCAATTGCCTCTGCCTCTGCCTCTGCCTCTGCCTCTGCCTCTGCCTCTGCTTCTGCCTCTGCCTCTGCCTCTGCATCTGCATCTGCCTCTGCTGCTCTGCCTCTGCTTCGGCCTCTTCTTCTCTGCCTCTGCTTCGGCCTCTGTCTCTGCCTATGACTCTGCCTATCTACCTCTGCTTCTGCATCTGCCTCGGCCTCGGCCTCTGATTCTGACTCTCCCTCTGCCTCTCTGCCTCTGCTTCTGCATTTGTCTCTGCCTCTGCCTCTCTGCCTCTGCCTCTCCTTCTGCCTCTGCCTCTGCCTCTGCCTCTGTTTCTGCCTCTGCCTCTGACCCTCTGCCTCTGTCTCTGCCCCAGCTTCTCCCTCTATCTCTCTGCCTCTGCCTCGGACTCTCTGCCTCTCTGCCTCTGCCTCTCTACCTCTCTGCATCTGTGCCTCTGCTTCTACCTCTGTCACTCTGCCTCTGCCGCTCTGGCTTTGTTTCTGCCTCTCTCTCTCTGCCTCTCTGCCTCTGACTCTCTGGCTCTCTGCCTCTCTGCCTCTGCCTCTGCCTCTTCCCTGCCTCTGCTTCTGCCTCTGTCTCTCTGCCTCTGCTTCTGCCTCTGTCTCTGCCTCTGCTTCTGCCTCTGTCTCTCTGCCTCTGCCTCTGCCTATGCCTCTACCTCTGCCTCTCCATCTGCCTCTTTGCCTCTACCTCTGCCTCTCTGCCTCTCTCCCTCTCTGCCTTGCTTCTGCCTTTGTCTCTCTGCCTCTCTCTCTCTGCCTCTCTGCACTCTGCCTCTGCCTCGGCCTCTCTGCCTCTGTTTCTGCCTCTGTCTCTCTGCCTCTCTGCCTCTCTGCCTCTCTGCCTCTCTGCCTCTCTGCCTCTCTGCCTCTCTGCCTCTCTGCCTCTCTGCCTCTCTGCCTCTCTGCCTCTCTGCCTCTCTGCTTCTCTGACTCTCTGCCTCTCTGCCTCCCTGCCTCTGCTTCTGCCTTGGACACTCTGCCTCTGCCTCTGTCCCGTTGCTCTGTCTCTGCCCCTACTTCTGCCTCTGTCTCTCTGCCTCTGCCTCTCTGCTTCTCTGCTTCTCTGACTCTCTGCCTCTCTGCCTCCCTGCCTCTGCTTCTCCCTCGGTCACTCTGCCTCTGCCTCTGCCTCTGCCTCTGCCTCTGCCTCTGCACTCTGCCTCTGCCTCTGCCTCTGCTTCTGCATCTGCCTCTGCTGCTCTGCCTCTGCTTCGGCCTCTGCTTCTCTGCCTCTGCTTCGGCCTCTGTCTCTGCCTATGACTCTGCCTATCTACCTCTGCTTCTGCATCTGCCTCGGCCTCGGCCTCTGATTCTGACTCTCCCTCTGCCTCTCTGCCTCTGCTTCTGCATTTGCTCTGCCTCTGCCTCTCTGCCTCTGCCTCTCCCTCTGCCTCTGATCTGCCTCTGCCTCTCCCTCCGCCTCTGCTTCTGCCTCTGCCTCTGTCCCTCTTCCTCTGTCTCTGCCCCTGCTTCTCCCTCTATCTCTCTGCCTCTGCTTCGGACTCTCTGCCTCTCTGCCTCTTCTCTCTGCCTCTCTGCCTCTGTGCCTCTGCTTCTGCCTCTGTCACTCTGCCTCTGCCTCTCTGGCTTTGTTTCTGCCTCTGTCTCTCTGCCTATCTGCCTCTGCCTCTCTGCCTCTCTGCCTCTCTGCCTCTGCTTCTGCCTCTGTCTCTGCCTCTGCTTCTGCCTCTGTCTCTCTGCCTCTGCCTCTGCCTATGCCTCAACCTCTGCCTCTCCATCTGCCTCTTTGCCTCTACCTCTGCCTCTCTGCCTCTCTCCCTCTCTGCTTCTGCTTCTGCCTCTGTCTCTCTGCCTCTCTCTCTCTGCCTCTCTGCACTCTGCCTCTGCCTCGGCCTCTCTGCCTCTGTTTCTGCCTCAGTCTCTCTGCCTCTCTGCCTCTCTGCCTCTCTGCCTCTCTGCCTCTCTGCCTCTCTGCCTCTCTGCCTCTCTGCCTCTCTGCCTCTCTGCCTCTCTGCCTCTCTGCCTCTCTGCTTCTCTGCTTCTCTGACTCTCTGCCTCTCTGCCTCCCTGCCTCTGCTTCTGCCTTGGTCACTCTGCCTCTGCCTCTGCCTCTGCCTCTGCCTCTGCCTCTGCCTCTGCCTCGGCCTCTGCTTCTGCCTCTGCCTCTGCCTCTGCCTCTGCCTCTGCCTCTGCCTCTGCATCTGCATCTGCATCTGCCTCTGCTGCTCTGCCTCTGCTTCGGCCTCTGCTTCTCTGCCTCTGCTTCGGCCTCTGTCTCTGCCTATGACTCTGCCTATCTACCTCTGCTTCTGCATCTGCCTCGGCCTCGGCCTCTGATTCTGACTCTTCCTCTGCCTCTCTGCCTCTGCTGTTGCAATTGCCTCTGCCTCTGCCTCTGCCTCTGCCTCTGCCTCTGCCTCTGCTTCTGCCTCTGCCTCTGCCTCTGCATCTGCATCTGCCTCTGCTGCTCTGCCTCTGCTTCGGCCTCTTCTTCTCTGCCTCTGCTTCGGCCTCTGTCTCTGCCTATGACTCTGCCTATCTACCTCTGCTTCTGCATCTGCCTCGGCCTCGGCCTCTGATTCTGACTCTCCCTCTGCCTCTCTGCCTCTGCTTCTGCATTTGTCTCTGCCTCTGCCTCTCTGCCTCTGCCTCTCCTTCTGCCTCTGCCTCTGCCTCTGCCTCTGTTTCTGCCTCTGCCTCTGACCCTCTGCCTCTGTCTCTGCCCCAGCTTCTCCCTCTATCTCTCTGCCTCTGCCTCGGACTCTCTGCCTCTCTGCCTCTGCCTCTCTACCTCTCTGCATCTGTGCCTCTGCTTCTACCTCTGTCACTCTGCCTCTGCCGCTCTGGCTTTGTTTCTGCCTCTCTCTCTCTGCCTCTCTGCCTCTGACTCTCTGGCTCTCTGCCTCTCTGCCTCTGCCTCTGCCTCTTCCCTGCCTCTGCTTCTGCCTCTGTCTCTCTGCCTCTGCTTCTGCCTCTGTCTCTGCCTCTGCTTCTGCCTCTGTCTCTCTGCCTCTGCCTCTGCCTATGCCTCTACCTCTGCCTCTCCATCTGCCTCTTTGCCTCTACCTCTGCCTCTCTGCCTCTCTCCCTCTCTGCCTTGCTTCTGCCTTTGTCTCTCTGCCTCTCTCTCTCTGCCTCTCTGCACTCTGCCTCTGCCTCGGCCTCTCTGCCTCTGTTTCTGCCTCTGTCTCTCTGCCTCTCTGCCTCTCTGCCTCTCTGCCTCTCTGCCTCTCTGCCTCTCTGCCTCTCTGCCTCTCTGCCTCTCTGCCTCTCTGCCTCTCTGCCTCTCTGCCTCTCTGCTTCTCTGACTCTCTGCCTCTCTGCCTCCCTGCCTCTGCTTCTGCCTTGGACACTCTGCCTCTGCCTCTGTCCCGTTGCTCTGTCTCTGCCCCTACTTCTGCCTCTGTCTCTCTGCCTCTGCCTCTCTGCTTCTCTGCTTCTCTGACTCTCTGCCTCTCTGCCTCCCTGCCTCTGCTTCTCCCTCGGTCACTCTGCCTCTGCCTCTGCCTCTGCCTCTGCCTCTGCCTCTGCACTCTGCCTCTGCCTCTGCCTCTGCTTCTGCATCTGCCTCTGCTGCTCTGCCTCTGCTTCGGCCTCTGCTTCTCTGCCTCTGCTTCGGCCTCTGTCTCTGCCTATGACTCTGCCTATCTACCTCTGCTTCTGCATCTGCCTCGGCCTCGGCCTCTGATTCTGACTCTCCCTCTGCCTCTCTGCCTCTGCTTCTGCATTTGCTCTGCCTCTGCCTCTCTGCCTCTGCCTCTCCCTCTGCCTCTGATCTGCCTCTGCCTCTGCCTCTGCCTCTGCTTCTGCCTCTGCCTCTGTCCCTCTGCCTCTGTCTCTGCCCCTGCTTCTCCCTCTATATCTCTGCCTCTGCCTCGGACTCTCTGCCTCTCTGCCTCTTCTCTCTGCCTCTCTGCCTCTGTGCCTCGGCTTCTGCCTCTGTCACTCTGCCTCTGCCTCTCTGGCTTTGTTTCTGCCTCTGTCTCTCTGCCTATATGCCTCTGTCTGTCTCTCTGCCTCTCTGCCTCTGCTTCTGCCTCTGCCTCTGCCTCTGCCTCTGCCTCTGCCTCTGCCTCTGCTTCTCCCTCTGTCTCTCTGCCTCTCTGCCTCTGCCTCTCCCTCTGCCACTGCCTCTCTACCTCTGCTTTTGCCTCTGTTTCTGTCTCTGCCTCTGCCTCTGCCTCTGCCTCTGCCTCTGCCTCTGCCTCGGCCTCTGTCTCTGCCTCTACTTTTGCCTCTGCCTCTACCTCTGCCTATGTCACTGCATCCCTGCCTCTGCCTCTCCCTATCTAACTCTGCCTCGGTCTCTGCCTCTCTACCTCTGCTTCTGCCTCTGCCTCTGACTCTCCCTCTGCCTCTGCCACTGTCACTGCCTCTGCCTCTGCCTCTCTGCCTTTGGCTCTGCCTCTACCCCTGCCTCTGGTTCTGCCTCTGCATCTGCCTTTGTCTCTGCCTCTGCCTCTCTTCCTCTCTGCCTCTGTTTCTGCCTTTGTCTCTCTGCTTCACTGCCTCTCTGCCTCTGCCTCTCTACCTCTCCCTCTGCCTCTACCTCTGCCTCTGCCTCTGCTTCTGCCTCTGCTTCTGCCTCTGTCTCTGCCTATGACTCTCTGCCTCTGCCTCTCTGCCTCTGTTTCTGCCTCTGTCTCTCTACTTCTCTGCTTCTCTGCCTCTGCTTCTGCCTCTGTCACTCTGCCGCTGCTTCTGCCTCTGCTTCTGCCTCTCTGCATCTGCTACTGCCTCTGCCTCTGACTCTATCTCTGCCTCTGCCTCTGCCTCTTTACCTGTGCTTCTGCCTCTGCCTCTACCTCTGCCTCTGCCTTTGTCACTGCCTCGGCTCTGCCTCTCTTCCTCTGGCTCTACCTCTGCCTCTGCCTCTACCTCTGCCTCTGTCTCTGCCTCTGCCTCTCTGCCTCTGCTTCTGCCTCTGCCTCTGACTCTGCCTCTGCCTCTGGCCCTGGCTCTGACTCTGCTTCTGCCTCTGCCTCTGCCTCTGCTTCTGCTTCTGCTTCTGCCTCTCTGCATCTGCTTCTGCCTCTGCCTCTGACTCTGACTCTGACTCTAACTCTGCCTCTGCCTCTGCCTCTTTACCTCTGCTTCTGCCTCTGCCTCTACCTCTGCCTCTGCCTCTGTCACTGCCTCTGCCTCTGCCTCTCTGCCTCTGCTTCTTCCTCTGCCTCTGCCTCTGCCTCTGGCCCTGGCTCTGACTCTGCTTCTGCCTCTGCCTCTGCCTCTGCTTCTGCTTCTGCCTCTGCCTCTGCCTCTGTTCTTCCTCTATCTCTCTGCCTCGACTTCTGCCTCGGCCTCTGCTTCTGCTTCTGACACCCTAACTCTGCCTCTGCCTCTTCCTATGCCTCTGCCTCTGCCTCTGCTTCTCCCTCTGCCTCTCCTTTTGCCTCTGTCTCTCTGTCACTGCGCCTCTGCCTCTGCCTCTGCCTCTCTACCTCTGATTCTGCCTCTGTCTCTGCCTCTGTCTCTGCCTCTGCCTTTCTGTCTCTGCCTCTGCTGGTGACTTTGCCGATGCCTCTGCCTCTGTCCCTTTGCTCTGTCTCTGCCCCTGCTTCTGCCTCTGTCTCTATGCCTCTGCCTATCTGCTTCTCTGCTTCTCTGCCTCTCTGCCTCTCTGCCTCCCTGCCTCTGCTTCTCCCTCCGTCACTCTGCCTCTGCCTCTGCCTCTGCCTCTGCCCTCTGCCTCTGCCTCTGCCTCTGCTTCTGCATCTGCCTCTGCTGCTCTGCCTCTGCTTCGGCCTCTGCTTCTCTGCCTCTGCTTCGGCCTCTGTCTCTGCCTATGACTCTGCCTATCTCCCTCTGCTTCTGCATCTGCCTCGGCCTCGGCCTCTGATTCTGACTCTCCCTCTCCCTCTCTGCCTCTGCTTCTGCATTTGCTCTGACTCTGCCTTTCTGCCTCTGCCTCTCCCTCTGCCTCTGCCTCTGCCTCTGCCTCTGCCTCTGCCTCTGCCTCTGCCTCTGCCTCTGCTTCTGCCTCTGCCTCTGTCCCTCTGACTCTGTCTCTGCCCCTGCTTCTCCCTCTATCTCTCTGCCTCTGCCTCGGACTCTCTGCCTCTCTGCCTCTGCTCTCTGCCTCTCTGCCTCTGTGCCTCTGCTTCTGCCTCTGTCACTCTGCCTCTGCCTCTCTGGCTTTGTTTCTGCCTCTGTCTCTCTGCCTATCTGCCTCTGACTCTCTGCCTCTCTGCCTCTCTGCCTCTGCTTCTGCCTCTGTCTCTGCCTCTGCTTCTGCCTCTGTCTCTCTGCCTCTGCCTCTGCCTATGCCTCTACCTCTGCCTCTCCATCTCCCTCTTTGCCTCTACCTCTGCCTCTCTGCCTCTCTCCCTCTCTGCCTCTGCTTCTGCCTCTGTCTCTCTGCCTCTCTCTCTCTGCCTCTCTGCACTCTGCCTCTGCCTCGGCCTCTCTGCCTCTCTGCCTCTCTGCCTCTCTGCCTCTCTGCCTCTCTGCCTCTCTGCCTCTCTGCCTCTCTGCCTCTCTGCCTCTCTGCCTCTCTGCTTCTCTGACTCTCTGCCTCTCTGCCTCCCTGCCTCTGCTTCTGCCTTGGACACTCTGCCTCTGCCTCTGTCCCGTTGCTCTGTCTCTGCCCCTGCTTCTGCCTCTGTCTCTCTGCCTCTGCCTCTCTGCTTCTCTGCTTCTCTGACTCTCTGCCTCTCTGCCTCCCTGCCTCTGCTTCTCCCTCGGTCACTCTGCCTCTGCCTCTGCCTCTGCCTCTGCCTCTGCACTCTGCCTCTGCCTCTGCCTCTGCCTCTGCTTCTGAATCTGCCTCTGCTGCTCTGCCTCTGCTTCGGCCTCTGCTTCTCTGCCTCTGCTTTGGCCTCTGTCTCTGCCTATGACTCTGCCTATCTACCTCTGCTTCTGCATCTGCCTCGGCCTCGGCCTCTGATTCTGACTCTCCCTCTGCCTCTCTGCCTCTGCTTCTGCATTTGCTCTGCCTCTGCCTCTCTGCCTCTACCTCTCCCTCTGCCTCTGCCTCTGCCTCTGCCTCTGCCTCTGCCTCTGCTTCTGCCTCTGGCTCTGTCCCTCTGCCTCTGTCTCTGCCCCTGCTTCTCCCTCTATCTCTCTGCCTCTGCCTCGGACTCTCTGCCTCTCTGCCTCTTCTCTCTGCCTCTCTGCCTCTGTGCCTCTGCTTCTGCCTCTGTCCCTCTGCCTCTGCCTCTCTGGCTTTGTTTCTGCCTCTGTCTCTCTGCCTTTCTGCCTCTGTCTCTCTGCCTCTCTGCCTCTCTGCCTCTGCCTCTGCCTCTGCCTCTGCTTCTGCCTCTGGCTCTGTCCCTCTGCCTCTGTCTCTGCCCCTGCTTCTCCCTCTATCTCTCTGCCTCTGCCTCGGACTCTCTGCCTCTCTGCCTCTTCTCTCTGCCTCTCTGCCTCTGTGCCTCTGCTTCTGCCTCTGTCCCTCTGCCTCTGCCTCTCTGGCTTTGTTTCTGCCTCTGTCTCTCTGCCTTTCTGCCTCTGTCTCTCTGCCTCTCTGCCTCTCTGCCTCTGCTTCTGCCTCTGTCTCTGCCTCTGCTTCTGCCTCTGTCTCTCTGCCTCTGCCTCTGCCTATGCCTCTACCTCTGCCTCTGCATCTGCCTCTTTGCCTCTACCTCTGCCTTTCTGCCTCTGCTTCTGCCTCTGCTTCTTCCTCTGCCTCTGCTTCTTCCTCTGTCTCTGTCTCTGCTCATGTTTCTGCCACTGTCTCTCTGCCTCTGGCTCTCTGCCTCTGCTTCTTCCACTGTCTCTCTCTGCCTCTGCTTCTTCCTCTGCCTCTCTGCCTCTGCTTCTGCCTGTGCCTCTGCCTCTGCCTCTGTATCTGCCTCGGCTTCTGCCTCAGTCTCTCTGCCTCTGCCTCTGCCTCTCTGCCTCTCTGCCTCTGCTTCTGCCTCTGCCTCTGCCTCTGCCTCTGCCTCTGCCTCTGCCTCTGCCTCTGCCTCTGCCTCTGAGTCTGCCTCTGCCTCTGCCTCTGCCTCTGCATCTGCCACTGCCTCTGCCCTGTCTCTGACTCTGCGTCGGCCTCTGCCTCTGCCTCTGCCTCTGCCTCTACCTCTGCTTCTGCCTCAGTCTCTCTGCCTCTAACTCTGCCTCTCTGCCTCTCTGCCTCTGCTTCTGCCTCTGCCTCTGCCTCTGCTTCTCCCTCTGTCTCTCTGCCTCTGCCTCGGACTAGGCTTCTCCCTCTGTCTCTCTGCCTCTCCCTCTGCCTCTGACTCTGCCTCTGACTCTGCCACTCTGCCTCTGCCTCTGCCTCTGCCTCTGCCTCTGCCTCTGCCTCTGCCTCTGCCTCTGCTTCTGCATCTGCATCTGCTGCTCCGCCTCTGCTTCGGCCTCTGCTTCTCTGCCTCTGCTTCGGCCTCTGTCTCTGCCTATGACTCTGCCTATCTACCTCTGCTTCTGCATCTGCCTCGGCCTCGGCCTCTGATTCTGTCTCTCCCTCTGCCTCTCTGCCTCTGCTTCTGCATTTGCCTCTGCCTCTGCCTCTCTGCCTCTGCCTCTCCCTCTGCCTCTGCCTCTGCCTCTGCCTCTGCCTCTGCTTCTGCCTCTGCCTCTGACCCTCTGCCTCTGTCTCTGCCCCTGCTTCTCCCTCTATCTCTCTGCCTCTGCCTCGGACTCTCTGCCTCTCTGCCTCTGAATCTCTGCCTCTCTGCCTCTGTGCCTCTGCTTCTGCCTCTGTCACTCTGCCTCTGCCTCTCTGGCTTTGTTTCTGCCTCTGTCTCTCTGCCTCTGCCTCTGCCTATGCCTCTACCTCTGCCTCTGCATCTGCCTCTTTGCCTCTACCTCTGCCTTTCTGCCTCTGCTTCTGCCTCTGCTTCTTCCTCTGCCTCTGCTTCTTCCTCTGTCTCTGTCTCTGCTCATGTTTCTGCCACTGTCTCTCTGCCTCTGGCTCTCTGCCTCTGCTTCTTCCACTGTCTCTCTCTGCCTCTGCTTCTTCCTCTGCCTCTCTGCCTCTGCTTCTGCCTGTGCCTCTGCCTCTGCCTCTGTATCTGCCTCGGCTTCTGCCTCAGTCTCTCTGCCTCTGCCTCTGCCTCTCTGCCTCTCTGCCTCTGCTTCTGCCTCTGCCTCTGCCTCTGCCTCTGCCTCTGCCTCTGCCTCTGCCTCTGCCTCTGCCTCTGCCTCTGAGTCTGCCTCTGCCTCTGCCTCTGCCTCTGCATCTGCCACTGCCTCTGCCCTGTCTCTGACTCTGCGTCGGCCTCTGCCTCTGCCTCTGCCTCTGCCTCTACCTCTGCTTCTGCCTCAGTCTCTCTGCCTCTAACTCTGCCTCTCTGCCTCTCTGCCTCTGCTTCTGCCTCTGCCTCTGCCTCTGCCTCTGCTTCTCCCTCTGTCTCTCTGCCTCTGCCTCGGACTAGGCTTCTCCCTCTGTCTCTCTGCCTCTCCCTCTGCCTCTGACTCTGCCTCTGACTCTGCCACTCTGCCTCTGCCTCTCCCTCTGCCACTGCCTCTCTACATCTGCTTCTGCCTCTGTTTCTGTCTCTGCCTCTGCCTCTGCCTCTGCCCCTGAAACTGCCTCTATGCCTCTCCCTCTACCTCTGCCTCTACATCTGCCTCTGCCTCTGTCTCTGTCTCTGACTCTACTTTTGCCTCTGCCTCTACCTCTGCCTATGTCACTGCCTCCCTGCCTCTGCCTCTCCCTATCTAACTCTGCCTCGGTCTCGGCCTCTCTACCTCTGCTTCTGCCTCCGCCTCTGACTCTGCCTCTGCCTCTGCCACTGTCACTGCCTCTGCCTCTGCCTCTCTGCCTTTGGCTCTGCCTCTACCTCTGCCTCTGGTTCTGCCTCTGCATCTGCCTTTGTCTCTGCCTCTGCCTCTCTTCCTCTCTGCCTCTGTTTCTGCCTTTGTCTCTCTGCTTCACTGCCTCTGCCTCTCTGCCTCTCTGCCTCTCTGCCTCTCTGCCTCTGCTTCTGCCTCTGTCACTGCCTCTGCTTCTGCCTCTGTCTCTCTGCCTCTGCGTCTGCCTATGCCTCTACCTCTGCCTCTGCCTCTGCATCTTTCCCTCTACCTCTGCCTTTCTGCCTCTGCTTCTGCCTCTGCTTCTTCCTCTGCCTCTGCTTCTTCCTCTGTCTCTGTCTTTGCTCATGCTTCTGCCACTGTCTCTCTGCCTCTGGCTCTCTGCCTCTGCTTCTTCCACTGTCTCTCTCTGCCTCTGCTTCTGCCTCTGCCTCTCTGCCTCTGCTTCTGCCTGTGCCTCTGCCTCTGCCTCTGTATCTGCCTCGGCTTCTGCCTCAGTCTCTCTGCCTCTGCCTCTGCCTCACTGCCTCTCTGCCTCTGCTTCTGCCTCTGCCTCGGCCTCTGCCTCTGCATCTGCCTCTGCCTCTGCCTCTGCCTCTGCCTCTGCCTCTGCCTCTGCCTCTGCCTCTGCCTCTGAGTCTGCCTCTGCCTCTGCCTCTGCCTCTGCATCTGCCACTGCCTCTGCCCTGTCTCTGACTCTGCTTCGGCCTCTGCCTCTGCCTCTGCCTCTGCCTCTACCTCTGCTTCTGCCTCAGTCTCTCTGCCTCTGCCTCTGCCTCTCTGCCTCTCTGCCTCTGCTTCTGCCTCTGCCTCTGCCTCTGCCTCTGCCTCTGCCTCTGCCTCTGCCTCTGCCTCTGCCTCTGGCTCTGCCTCTGCCTCTGGCTCTGCCTCTGCCTCTGCCTCTGCCTCTGCCTCTGCCTCTGCTTCTCCCTCTGTCTCTGCCTCTGCCTCGGACTAGGCTTCTGCCTCTGCCTCTGCCTCTCTGCCTCTGCCTCTCCCTCTGTTTCTGCCTCTGCTTCTGCCTCTGTCTCTCTGCCTCTGCCTCTGCCTCTTCCTCTGCTTCTCCCTCTGTCTCTCTGCCTCTCCCTCTGCCTCTGACTCTGCCTCTGACTCTGCCTCTCTGCCTCTGCCTCTCCCTCTGCCACTGCCTCTCTACATCTGCTTCTGCCTCTGTTTCTGTCTCTGCCTCTGCCTCTGCCTCTGCCCCTGAAACTGCCTCTATGCCTCTCCCTCTACCTCTGCCTCTACATCTGCCTCTGCCTCTGTCTCTGCCTCTGCCTCCGCCTCTGTCTCTGCCTCTACTTTTGCCTCTGCCTCTACCTCTGCCTATGTCACTGCCTCCCTGCCTCTGCCTCTCCCTATCTAACTCTGCCTCGGTCTCGGCCTCTCTACCTCTGCTTCTGCCTCCGCCTCTGACTCTGCCTCTGCCTCTGCCACTGTCACTGCCTCTGCCTCTGCCTCTCTGCCTTTGGCTCTGCCTCTACCTCTGCCTCTGGTTCTGCCTCTGCATCTGCCTTTGTCTCTGCCTCTGCCTCTCTTCCTCTCTGCCTCTGTTTCTGCCTTTGTCTCTCTGCTTCACTGCCTCTCTGCCTCTGCCTCTCTGCTTCTCCCTCTGCCTCTACGTCTGCCTCTGCTTCTGCCTCTGCTTCTGCCTCTGTCTCTGCCTATGACTCTCTGACTCTCTGCCTCTGCCTCTCTGCCTCTGTTTCTGCCTCTGTCTCTCTACTTCTCTGCCTCTCTGCCTCTGCTTCTGCCTCTGTCACTCTGCCGCTGCTTCTGCCTCTGCTTCTGCCTCTCTGCATCTGCTTCTGCCTCTGCCTCTGCCTCTGCCTCTGCCTCTGAGTCTGCCTCTGCCTCTGCCTCTGCCTCTGCATCTGCCACTGCCTCTGCCCTGTCTCTGACTCTGCGTCGGCCTCTGCCTCTGCCTCTGCCTCTGCCTCTACCTCTGCTTCTGCCTCAGTCTCTCTGCCTCTAACTCTGCCTCTCTGCCTCTCTGCCTCTGCTTCTGCCTCTGCCTCTGCCTCTGCTTCTCCCTCTGTCTCTCTGCCTCTGCCTCGGACTAGGCTTCTCCCTCTGTCTCTCTGCCTCTCCCTCTGCCTCTGACTCTGCCTCTGACTCTGCCACTCTGCCTCTGCCTCTGCCTCTGCCTCTGCCTCTGCCTCTGCCTCTGCCTCTGCCTCTGCCTCTGCCTCTGCCTCTGCCTCTGCTTCTGCATCTGCATCTGCTGCTCCGCCTCTGCTTCGGCCTCTGCTTCTCTGCCTCTGCTTCGGCCTCTGTCTCTGCCTATGACTCTGCCTATCTACCTCTGCTTCTGCATCTGCCTCGGCCTCGGCCTCTGATTCTGTCTCTCCCTCTGCCTCTCTGCCTCTGCTTCTGCATTTGCCTCTGCCTCTGCCTCTCTGCCTCTGCCTCTCCCTCTGCCTCTGCCTCTGCCTCTGCCTCTGCCTCTGCTTCTGCCTCTGCCTCTGACCCTCTGCCTCTGTCTCTGCCCCTGCTTCTCCCTCTATCTCTCTGCCTCTGCCTCGGACTCTCTGCCTCTCTGCCTCTGAATCTCTGCCTCTCTGCCTCTGTGCCTCTGCTTCTGCCTCTGTCACTCTGCCTCTGCCTCTCTGGCTTTGTTTCTGCCTCTGTCTCTCTGCCTCTGCCTCTGCCTATGCCTCTACCTCTGCCTCTGCATCTGCCTCTTTGCCTCTACCTCTGCCTTTCTGCCTCTGCTTCTGCCTCTGCTTCTTCCTCTGCCTCTGCTTCTTCCTCTGTCTCTGTCTCTGCTCATGTTTCTGCCACTGTCTCTCTGCCTCTGGCTCTCTGCCTCTGCTTCTTCCACTGTCTCTCTCTGCCTCTGCTTCTTCCTCTGCCTCTCTGCCTCTGCTTCTGCCTGTGCCTCTGCCTCTGCCTCTGTATCTGCCTCGGCTTCTGCCTCAGTCTCTCTGCCTCTGCCTCTGCCTCTCTGCCTCTCTGCCTCTGCTTCTGCCTCTGCCTCTGCCTCTGCCTCTGCCTCTGCCTCTGCCTCTGCCTCTGCCTCTGCCTCTGCCTCTGAGTCTGCCTCTGCCTCTGCCTCTGCATCTGCCACTGCCTCTGCCCTGTCTCTGACTCTGCGTCGGCCTCTGCCTCTGCCTCTGCCTCTGCCTCTACCTCTGCTTCTGCCTCAGTCTCTCTGCCTCTAACTCTGCCTCTCTGCCTGTCTGCCTCTGCTTCTGCCTCTGCCTCTGCCTCTGCCTCTGCTTCTCCCTCTGTCTCTCTGCCTCTGCCTCGGACTAGGCTTCTCCCTCTGTCTCTCTGCCTCTCCCTCTGCCTCTGACTCTGCCTCTGACTCTGCCACTCTGCCTCTGCCTCTCCCTCTGCCACTGCCTCTCTACATCTGCTTCTGCCTCTGTTTCTGTCTCTGCCTCTGCCTCTGCCTCTGCCCCTGAAACTGCCTCTATGCCTCTCCCTCTACCTCTGCCTCTACATCTGCCTCTGCCTCTGTCTCTGCCTCTGCCTCTGTCTCTGTCTCTGACTCTACTTTTGCCTCTGCCTCTACCTCTGCCTATGTCACTGCCTCCCTGCCTCTGCCTCTCCCTATCTAACTCTGCCTCGGTCTCGGCCTCTCTACCTCTGCTTCTGCCTCCGCCTCTGACTCTGCCTCTGCCTCTGCCACTGTCACTGCCTCTGCCTCTGCCTCTCTGCCTTTGGCTCTGCCTCTACCTCTGCCTCTGGTTCTGCCTCTGCATCTGCCTTTGTCTCTGCCTCTGCCTCTCTTCCTCTCTGCCTCTGTTTCTGCCTTTGTCTCTCTGCTTCACTGCCTCTGCCTCTCTGCCTCTCTGCCTCTCTGCCTCTCTGCCTCTGCTTCTGCCTCTGTCACTGCCTCTGCTTCTGCCTCTGTCTCTCTGCCTCTGCGTCTGCCTATGCCTCTACCTCTGCCTCTGCCTCTGCATCTTTCCCTCTACCTCTGCCTTTCTGCCTCTGCTTCTGCCTCTGCTTCTTCCTCTGCCTCTGCTTCTTCCTCTGTCTCTGTCTTTGCTCATGCTTCTGCCACTGTCTCTCTGCCTCTGGCTCTCTGCCTCTGCTTCTTCCACTGTCTCTCTCTGCCTCTGCTTCTGCCTCTGCCTCTCTGCCTCTGCTTCTGCCTGTGCCTCTGCCTCTGCCTCTGTATCTGCCTCGGCTTCTGCCTCAGTCTCTCTGCCTCTGCCTCTGCCTCACTGCCTCTCTGCCTCTGCTTCTGCCTCTGCCTCGGCCTCTGCCTCTGCATCTGCCTCTGCCTCTGCCTCTGCCTCTGCCTCTGCCTCTGCCTCTGCCTCTGCCTCTGCCTCTGAGTCTGCCTCTGCCTCTGCCTCTGCCTCTGCATCTGCCACTGCCTCTGCCCTGTCTCTGACTCTGCTTCGGCCTCTGCCTCTGCCTCTGCCTCTGCCTCTACCTCTGCTTCTGCCTCAGTCTCTCTGCCTCTGCCTCTGCCTCTCTGCCTCTCTGCCTCTGCTTCTGCCTCTGCCTCTGCCTCTGCCTCTGCCTCTGCCTCTGCCTCTGCCTCTGCCTCTGCCTCTGGCTCTGCCTCTGCCTCTGGCTCTGCCTCTGCCTCTGCCTCTGCCTCTGCCTCTGCCTCTGCTTCTCCCTCTGTCTCTGCCTCTGCCTCGGACTAGGCTTCTGCCTCTGCCTCTGCCTCTCTGCCTCTGCCTCTCCCTCTGTTTCTGCCTCTGCTTCTGCCTCTGTCTCTCTGCCTCTGCCTCTGCCTCTTCCTCTGCTTCTCCCTCTGTCTCTCTGCCTCTCCCTCTGCCTCTGACTCTGCCTCTGACTCTGCCTCTCTGCCTCTGCCTCTCCCTCTGCCACTGCCTCTCTACATCTGCTTCTGCCTCTGTTTCTGTCTCTGCCTCTGCCTCTGCCTCTGCCCCTGAAACTGCCTCTATGCCTCTCCCTCTACCTCTGCCTCTACATCTGCCTCTGCCTCTGTCTCTGCCTCTGCCTCCGCCTCTGTCTCTGCCTCTACTTTTGCCTCTGCCTCTACCTCTGCCTATGTCACTGCCTCCCTGCCTCTGCCTCTCCCTATCTAACTCTGCCTCGGTCTCGGCCTCTCTACCTCTGCTTCTGCCTCCGCCTCTGACTCTGCCTCTGCCTCTGCCACTGTCACTGCCTCTGCCTCTGCCTCTCTGCCTTTGGCTCTGCCTCTACCTCTGCCTCTGGTTCTGCCTCTGCATCTGCCTTTGTCTCTGCCTCTGCCTCTCTTCCTCTCTGCCTCTGTTTCTGCCTTTGTCTCTCTGCTTCACTGCCTCTCTGCCTCTGCCTCTCTGCTTCTCCCTCTGCCTCTACGTCTGCCTCTGCTTCTGCCTCTGCTTCTGCCTCTGTCTCTGCCTATGACTCTCTGACTCTCTGCCTCTGCCTCTCTGCCTCTGTTTCTGCCTCTGTCTCTCTACTTCTCTGCCTCTCTGCCTCTGCTTCTGCCTCTGTCACTCTGCCGCTGCTTCTGCCTCTGCTTCTGCCTCTCTGCATCTGCTTCTGCCTCTGCCTCTGACTCTAACTCTGACTCTAACTCTGCCTCTGCCTCTGCCTCTTTACCTGTGCTTCTGCCTCTGCCTCTACCTCTGCCTCTGCCTTTGTCACTGCCTCTGCTCTGCCTCTCTTCCTCTGCCTCTGCCTCTGCCTCTGCCTCTACCTCTGCCTCTGTCTCTGCCTCTCTGCCTCTGCTTCTGCCTCTCTGCCTCTGCTTCTGCCTCTGCCTCTGCCTCTGCCTCTGGCCCTGGCTCTGACTCTGCTTCTTCCTCTGCCTCTGCCTCTGCTTCTGCTTCTGCTTCTGCTTCTGCCTCTCTGCATCTCCTTCTGCCTCTGCCTCTGACTCTGACTCGGACTCTAACTCTGCCTCTGCCTCTGCCTCTTTACCTCTGCTTCTGCCTCTGCCTCTACCTCTGCCTCTGCCTCTGTCACTGCCTCTGCCTCTGCCTCTCTGCCTCTGCTTCTGCCTCTGCCTCTGCCTCTGCCTCTGGCCCTGGCTCTGACTCTGCTTCTGCCTCTGCCTCTGCCTCTGCTTCTGCCTCTGCCTCTGCCTCTGCCTCTGTTCTTCCCCTATCTCTCTGCCTCGACTTCTGCCTCGGGCTCTGCTTCTGCTTCTGACACACTAACTCTGCCTCTGCCTCTTCCTATGCCTCTGCCTCTGCCTCTGCTTCTGCCTCTGCCTCTCCTTTTGCCTCTGTCTCTCTGTCACTGCCCCTCTGCCTCTGCCTCTGCCTCTCTACCTCTGCTTCTGCCTCTTTTTCTGCCTCTGTCTCTGCCTCTGCCTTTCTGCCTCTGCCTCTGCTGATGACTTTGCAGATGCCTCTGCCTCTGTCCCTTTGCTCTGTCTCTGCCCCAGCTTCTGCCTCTGTCTCTCTGCCTCTGCCTCTCTGCCTCTCTGCCTCAGCCTCTCTACCTTGGTTTCTGCCTCTGTCTCTCTGCCTCTCTGCCTCAACCTCTCTGCTTCTCTGCCTCTCTCCCTATGGTTCTCCCTCTATCACTCTGCCTCTGCCTCTGCCTCTGCCTCTGCCTCTGCCTCTGCCTCTGCCTCTGCCTCTGCCTCTGCCTCTGCCTCTGCCTCTGCCTCTGCCTCTTCCTCTGCATCTGCCTCTGCCTCTGCCTATTCTTCTGCCTCTGCCTCTGCCTCGGCCTCTGACTCTGACTCTGCCTCTGCCTCTGCATCTGACTCTGTCTCTGCCCCTGCTTCTACATCTGTCTCTCTGCCTCTGCCTCTCTGCCTCTGCTTCTTCCTCTATCTCTCTGCCTCGACTTCTGCCTCGGCCTCTGCTTCTGCTTCTGACACCCTAACTCTGTCTCTGCCTCTTCCTATGCCTCTGCCTCTGCCTCTGCTTCTGCCTCTGTCTCTCTGCCTCTCTCTCTCTCTGCCTCAATGCACTCTGTCTCTGCCTCGGCCTCTCTGCCTCTGTTTCTGCCTCTGTCTCTCTGCCTCTCTGCCTCTCTGCCTCTCTGCCTCTCTGCTTCTCTGCTTCTCTGCCTCTCTGCCTCTCTGCCTCCCTGCCTCTGCTTCTGCCTTGGTCACTCTGCCTCTGCCTCTGCCTCTGCCTCTGCCTCTGCCTCTGCCTCTGCCTCTGCCTCTGCCTCTGCCTCTGCCTCTGCCTCTGCCTCTGCCTCTGCCTCTGCCTCTGCCTCTGCTTCTGCATCTGCCTCTGCTGCTCTGCCTCTGCTTCGGCCTCTGCTTCTCTGCCTCTGCTTCGGCCTCTCTCTCTGCCTAAGACTCTGCCTCTGCCTCTGCCTCTGACTCTGCCTTTGCCTCTGCCTCTGCCTCTGCCTCAGCCTATGCCTCTTCCTCTGCCTCTGCATCTGCCTCTTTGCCTCTACCTCTGCCTCTCTGCCTCTCTGCCTCTCTGCTTCTGCTTCTGCCTCTGCCTCTGTCCCTCTGCCTCTGTCTCTGCCCCTGCTTCTCCCTCTATGTCTCTGCCTCTGCCTCGGACTCTCTGCCTCTCTGCCTCTCTGCCTCTCTGCTTCTCTGATTCTCTGACTCTCTGCCTCTCTGCCTCCCTTCCTCTGCTTCTGCCTTGGTCACTCTGCCTCTGTCTCTGCCTCTGCCTCTGCCTCTGCCTCTGCCTCTGCCTCTGCCTCTGCCTCTGCCTCTGCCTCTGCCTCTGCCTCTGCCTCTGCCTCTGCTTCTGCATCTGCCTCTGCTGCTCTGCCTCTGCTTCGGCCTCTGCTCCTCTGCCTCTGCATCGGCCTCTGTCTCTTCCTATGATTCTGCCTATCTACCTCTGCTTCTGCATCTGCCTCGGCCTCGGCCTCTGATTCTGACACTCCCTCTGCCTCTCTGCCTCTGCTTCTGCATTTGCCTCTGCCTCTGCCTCTCTGCCTCTGCCTCTCCCTCTGCCTCTGCCTCTGCCTCTGCCTCTGCTTCTGCCTCTGCCTCTGACCCTCTGCCTCTGTCTCTGCCCCTGCTTCTCCCTCTATCTCTCTGCCTCTGCCTCGGACTCTCTGCCTCTGAATCTCTGCCTCTCTGCCTCTGTGCCTCTGCTTCTGCCTCTGTCACTCTGCCTCTGCCTCTCTGGCTTTGTTTCTGGCTCTGTCTCTCTGCCTCTCTGCCTCTGACTCTCTGCATCTCTGCCTCTCTGCCTCTGCTTCTGCCTCTGTCTCTGCCTCTGCTTCTGCCTCTGTCTCTCTGCCTCTGCCTCTGCCTATGCCTCTACCTCTGCCTCTGCCTCTGCATCTTTGCCTCTACCTCTGCCTTTCTGCCTCTGCTTCTGCCTCTACTTCTTCCTCTACCTCTGCTTCTTCCTCTGTCTCTGTCTCTGCACATGCTTCTGCCACTGTCTCTCTGCTTCTGGCTCTCTGCCTCTGCTTCTTCCACTGTCTCTCTCTGCCTCTGCTTCTGCCTCTGCCTCTCTGCCTCTGCTTCTGCCTGTGCCTCTGCCTCTGCCTCTGTATCTGCCTCGGCTTCTGCCTCTGTCTCTCTGCCTCTGCCTCTGCCTCTCTGCCTCTCTGCCTCTGCTTCTGCCTCTGCCTCTGCCTCAGCCCTTCCACTGTCTCTGCCTCTTCCTCTACCACTGCCTCTGCCTCTGCCTCTGCTTCTGCATCTGCCTCTGCTGCTCTGCCTCTGCTTCGGCCTCTGCTTCTCTGCCTCTGTTTCAGCCTCTGTCTCTGCCTATGACTCTGCCTCTGCCTCTGACTCTGACTCTGCCTTTGCCTCTGCCTCTGACTCTGCCTCAGCCTATGCCTCTTCCTCTGCCTCTGCATCTGCCTCTTTGCCTCTACCTCTGCCTCTCTGCCTCTCTGCCTCTGCTTCTGCCTCTGCCTCTGTCCCTCTGCCTCTGTCTCTGCCCTGCTTCTCCCTCTATGTCTCTGCCTCTGCCTCGGACTCTCTGCCTCTCTGCCTCTGCCTCTCTGCCTATCTGCATCTGTGCCTCTGCTTCTGCCTCAGTCTCTCTGCCTCTGCCTCTGCCTCTCTGCCTCTCTGCCTCTGCTTCTTCCTCTGCCTCTGCCTCTGCCTCTGCCTCTGCCTCTGCCTCTGCCTCTGCCTCTGAGTCTGCCTCTGAGTCTGCCTCTGCCTCTGCCTCTGCCTCTGCCTCTGCCTCTGCCTCTGCCTCTGCCTCTGCCTCTGCCTCTGCCTCTGCCACTGCCTCTGCCCTGTCTCTGACTCTGCTTCGGCCTCTGCCTCTGCCTCTGCCTCTGCCTCTACCTCTGCTTCTGCCTCAGTCTCTCTGCCTCTGCCTCTGCCTCTCTGCCTCTCTGCCTCTGCCTCTGCCTCTGCCTCTGCCTCTGCCTCTCCCTCTGTTTCTGCCTCTGCTTCTGCCTCTGTCTCTCTGCCTCTGCCTCTGCCTCTGCTTCTCCCTCTGTCTCTCTGCCTCTCCCTCTGCCTCTGACTCTGCCTCTGACTCTGCCTCTCTGCCTCTGCCTCTCCCTCTGCCACTGCCCCTCTACATCTGCTTCTGCCTCTATTTCTGTCTCTGCCTCTGCCCCTGAAACTGCCTCTATGCCTCTCCCTCTACCTCTGCCTCTACATCTGCCTCTGCCTCTGTCTCTGCCTCTGCCTCTGCCTCTCCCTCTGCCACTGCCTCTCTACATCTGCTTCTGCCTCTATTTCTGTCTCTGCCTCTACATCTGCCTCTGCCTCTGTCTCTGCCTCTGCCTCTGCCTCTGTCTCTGCCTCTACTTTTGCCTCTGCCTCTACCTCTGCCTATGTCACTGCCGCCCTGCCTCTGCCTCTCCCTATCTAACTCTGCCTCGGTCTCGGCCTCTCTACCTCTGCTTCTGCCTCCGCCTCTGACTCTGCCTCTGCCTCTGCCACTGTCACTGCCTCTGCCTCTGCCTCTCTGCCTTTGCTCTTCCTCTACCTCTGCCTCTGGTTCTGCCTCTGCATCTGCCTTTGTCTCTGCCTCTGCCTCTCTTCCTCTCTGCCTCTGTTTCTGCCTTTGTCTCTCTGCTTCACTGCCTCTCTGCCTCTGCCTCTCTGCTTCTTCCTCTGCCTCTACCTCTGCCTCTGCTTCTGCTTCTGCTTCTGCGTCTGTCTCTGCCTATGACTCTCTGACTCTCTGCCTCTGCCTCTCTGCCTCTGTTTCTGCCTCTGTCTCTCTACTTCTCTGCCTCCCTGGCTCTGCTTCTGCCTCTGTCACTCTGCCGCTGCTTCTGCCTCTGCTTCTGCCTCTCTGCATCTGCTTCTGCCTCTGCCTCTGACTCTGACTCTGACTCTAACTCTGCCTCTGCCTCTGCCTCTTTACCTCTGCTTCTGCCTCTGCCTCTACCTCTGCCTCTGCCTCTGTCACTGCCTCTGCCTCTGCCTCTCTGCCTCTGCTTCTGCCTCTGCCTCTGCCTCTGCCTCAGCCTCTGCCTCTGGCCCTGGCTCTGACTCTGCTTCTGCCTCTGCCTCTGCCTCTGCCTCTGCTTCTGCCTCTGACTCTCCTTTTGCCTCTGTCTCTCTGTCACTGCCCCTCTGCCTCTGCCTCTGCCTCTCTACCTCTGCTTCTGCCTCTGTTTCTGCCTCTGTCTCTGCCTCTGCCTTTCTGCCTCTGCCTCCGCTGATGACTTTGCCGATGCCTCTGCCTCTGTCCCTTTGCTCTGTCTCTGCCCCTGCTTCTGCCTCTGTCTCTCTGCCTCTGCCTCTCTGCCTCTCTGCCTCAGCCTCTCTACCTTGGTTTCTGCCTCTGTCTCTCTGCCTCTCTGCCTCAACCTCTCTGCTTCTCTGCCTCTCTCCCTATGGTTCTCCCTCTGTCACTCTGCCTCTGCCTCTGCTTCTGTTCTTCCTCTATCTCTCTGCCTCGACTTCTGCCTCGGCATCTGCTTCTGCTTCTGACACCCTAACTCTGCCTCTGCCTCTTCCTATGCCTCTGCCTCTGCCTCTGCTTCTGCCTCTGCCTCTGCTGATGACTTTGCCGATGCCTCTGCCTCTGTACCTTTGCTCTGTCTCTACCCCAGCTTCTGCCTCTGCCTCTCTGCCTCTCTGCCTCAGCCTCTCTACCTTGGTTTCTGCCTCTGTCTCTCTGCCTCTCTGCCTCAACCTCTCTGCTTCTCTGCCTCCCTCCCTATGGTTCTCCTTCTATCACTCTGCCTCTGCCTCTGCTTATGCCTCTGCCTCTTCCTCTGCATCTGCCTCTGCCTCTGCCTATTCTTCTGCCTCTGCCTCTGCCTCGGCCTCTGACTCTGACTCTGCCTCTGCCTCTGCCTCTGCCTCTGCCTCTGCCTCTGCCTCTGCTTCTGCCTCAGGCCCTGGCTCTGACTCTGCTTCTGCCTCTGCCTCTGCCTCTGCTTCTGCCTCTGCCTCTGCCTCTGCCTCTGTTCTTCCTCTATCTCTCTGCCTCGACTTCTGCCTCGGGCTCTGCTTCTGCTTCTGACACCCTAACTCTGCCTCTGCCTCTTCCTATGCTTCTGCCTCTGCCTCTGCTTCTGCCTCTGCCTCTGCTGATGACTTTGCCGATGCCTCTGCCTCTGTACCTTTGCTCTGTCTCTGCCCCAGCTTCTGCCTCTGCCTCTGCCTCTCTGCCTCTGCTTCTTCCTCTATCTCTCTGCCTCGACTTCTGCCTCGGCCTCTGCTTCTGCTTCTGACACCCTAACTCTGTCTCTGCCTCTTCCTATGCCTCTGCCTCTGCCTCTGCTTCTGCCTCTGTCTCTCTGCCTCTCTCTCTCTCTCTGCCTCTATGCACTCTGTCTCTGCCTCGGCCTCTCTGCCTCTGTTTCTGCCTCTGTCTCTCTGCCTCTCTGCCTCTCTGCCTCTCTGCCTCTCTGCCTCTCTGCCTCTCTGCCTCTCTGCCTCTCTGCCTCTCTGCTTCTCTGCCTCTCTGACTCTGCTTCTGCCTCTGTCTCTGCCTCTGCTTCTGCCTCTGTCTCTCTGACTCTGCCTCTGCCTATGCGTCTACCTCTGCCTCTGCATCTGCCTCTTTGCCTCTACCTCTGCCTCTCAGCCTCTCTGCCTTTCTGCCTCTCTGCCTCTCTGCCTCTGCTTCTACCTCTGTCTCTCTGCCTCTCTCTCTCTGCCTCTCTGCACTCTGTCTCTGCCTCGGCCTCTCTGCCTCTGTTTCTGCTACTGTCTCTCTGCCTCTCTGCCTCTCTGCCTCTCTGCATCTCTGCTTCTCTGCCTCTCTGCCTCTCTGCCTCTCTGCCTCTCTGCCTCTCTGTTTCTCTGCTTCTCTGACTCTCTGCCTCTCTGCCTCCCTCCCTCTGCTTCTGCCTTGGTCACTCTGTCTCTGTCTCTGTCTCTGCCTCTGCTTCTGCCTCTGCCTCTGCCTCTGCCTCTGCCTCTGCCTATGCCTCTGCTTCTGCCTCTGCCTCTGACCCTCTGCCTCTGTCTCTGCCCCTGCTTCTCCCTCTATCTCTCTGCCTCTGCCTCGGACTCTCTGCCTCTCTGCCTCTGAATCTATGCCTCTCTGCCTCTGTGCTTCTGCTTCTGCCTCTGTCACTCTGCCTCTGCCTCTCTGGCTTTGTTTCTGCCTCTATCTCTCTGCCTCTCTGCCTCTGCCTCTCTGCCTCTCTGCCTCTCTGCCTCTGCTTCTGCCTCTGTCTCTGCCTCTGCTTCTGCCTCTGTCTCTCTGCCTCTGCGTCTGCCTATGCCTCTACCTCTCCCTCTGCCTCTGCATCTTTCCCTCTACCTCTGCCTTTCTGCCTCTGCTTCTGCCTCTGCTTCTTCCTCTGCCTCTGCTTCTTCCTCTGTCTCTGTCTTTGCTTATGCTTCTGCCACTGTCTCTCTGCCTCTGGCTCTCTGCCTCTGCTTCTTCCACTGTCTCTCTCTGCCTCTGCTTCTGCCTCTGCCTCTCTGCCTCTGCTTCTGCCTGTGCCTCTGCCTCTGCCTCTGTATCTGCCTCGGCTTCTGCCTCAGTCTCTCTGCCTCTGCCTCTGCCTCTCTGCCTCTCTGCCTCTGCTTCTGCCACTGCCTCTGCCTCTACCTCTGCATCTGCCTCTGCCTCTGCCTCTGCCTCTGCCTCTGCCTCTGCCTCTGCCTCTGCCTCTGCCTCTGCCTCTACCTCTGCTTCTGCCTCAGTCTCTCTGCCTCTGCCTCTGCCTCTCTGCCTCTCTGCCTCTGCTTCTGCCTCTGCCTCTGCCTCTGCCTCTGCCTCTGCCTCTGCCTCTGCCTCTGCCTCTGCCTCTGCCTCTGCCTCTGCCTCTGCCTCTGCCTCTGCTTCTCCCTCTGTCTCTGCCTCTGCCTCGGACTAGGCTTCTGCCTCTGCCTCTGCCTCTCTGCCTCTGCCTCTGCCTCTCCCTCTGTCTCTGCCTCTGCTTCTGCCTCTGTCTCTCTGCCTCTGCCTCTGCCTCTGCTTCTCCCTCTGTCTCTCTGCCTCTCCCTCTGCCTCTGACTCTGCCTCTGACTCTGCCTCTCTGCCTCTGCCTCTCCCTCTGCCACTGCATCTCTACATCTGCTTCTGCCTCTGTTTCTGTCTCTGCCTCTGCCTCTGCCTCTGCCCCTGAAACTGCCTCTATGCCTCTCCCTCTACCTCTGCCTCTACATCTGCCTCTGCCTCTGTCTCTGCCTCTGCCTCTGCCTCTGTCTCTGCCTCTACTTTTGCCTCTCCCTTACCTCTGCCTATGTCACTGCCTCCCTGCCTCTGCCTCTCCCTATCTAACTCTGCCTCGGTCTCGGCCTCTCTACCTCTGCTTCTGCCTCCGCCTCTGACTCTGCCTCTGCCTCTGCCACTGTCACTGCCTCTGCCTCTGCCTCTCTGCCTTTGGCTCTGCCTCTACCTCTGCCTCTGGTTCTGCCTCTGCATCTGCCTTTGTCTCTGCCTCTGCCACTCTTCCTCTCTGCCTCTGTTTCTGCCTTTGTCTCTCTGCTTCACTGCCTCTCTGCCTCTGCCTCTCTGCTTCTCCCTCTGCCTCTACGTCTGCCTCTGCTTCTGCCTCTGCTTCTGCCTCTGTCTCTGCCTATGACTCTCTGACTCTCTGCCTCTGCCTCTCTGCCTCTGTTTCTGCCTCTGTCTCTCTACTTCTCTGCCTCTCTGCCTCTGCTTCTGCCTCTGTCACTCTGCCGCTGCTTCTGCCTCTGCTTCTGCCTCTCTGCATCTGCTTCTGTCTCTGCCTCTGACTCTAACTCTGACTCTAACTCTGCCTCTGCCTCTGCCTCTGCCTCTTTACCTGTGCTTCTGCCTCTGCCTCTACCTCTGCCTCTGCCTTTGTCACTGCCTCTGCTCTGCCTCTCTTCCTCTGCCTCTGCCTCTGCCTCTGCCTCTACCTCTGCCTCTGTCTCTGCCTCTCTGCCCCTGCTTCTGCCTCTCTGCCTCTGCTTCTGCCTCTGCCTCTGCCACTGCCTCTGGCCCTGGCTCTGACTCTGCTTCTTCCTCTGCCTCTGCCTCTGCTTCTGCTTCTGCTTCTGCTTCTGCCTCTCTGCATCTCCTTCTGCCTCTGCCTCTGACTCTGACTCGGACTCTAACTCTGCCTCTGCCTCTGCCTCTTTACCTCTGCTTCTGCCTCTGCCTCTACCTCTGCCTCTGCCTCTGTCACTGCCTCTGCTCTCTGCCTCTCTGCCTCTGCTTCTGCCTCTGCCTCTGCCTCTGCCTCTGGCCCTGGCTCTGACTCTGCTTCTGCCTCTGCCTCTGCCTCTGCTTCTGCCTCTGCCTCTGCCTCTGCCTCTGTTCTTCCTCTATCTCTCTGCCTCGACTTCTGCCTCGGCCTCTGCTTCTGCTTCTGACACCCTAACTCTGCCTCTGCCTCTTCCTATGCCTCTGCCTCTGCCTCTGCTTCTGCCTCTGCCTCTCCTTTTGCCTCTGTCTCTCTGTCACAGCCCCTCTGCCTCTGCCTCTGCCTCTCTACCTCTGCTTCTGCCTCTGTTTCTGCCTCTGTCTCTGCCTCTGCCTTTCTGCCTCTGCCTCTGCTGATGACTTTGCAGATGCCTCTGCCTCTGTCCCTTTGCTCTGTCTCTGCCCCAGCTTCTGCCTCTGTCTCTCTGCCTCTGCCTCTCTGCCTCTCTGCCTCAGCCTCTCTACCTTGGTTTCTGCCTCTGTCTCTCTGCCTCTCTGCCTCAACCTCTCTGCTTCTCTGCCTCTCTCCCTATGGTTCTCCCTCTGTCACTCTGCCTCTGCCTCTGCCTCTGTTCTTCCTCTATCTCTCTGCCTCTGCCTCTGCCTCTGCCTCTTCCTCTGCATCTGCCTCTGCCTCTGCCTATTCTTCTGCCTCTGCCTCTGCCTCGGCCTCTGACTCTGACTCTGCCTCTGCCTCTGCATCTGACTCTGTCTCTGCCCCTGCTTCTACATCTGTCTCTCTGCCTCTGCCTCTCTGCCTCTGCTTCTTCCTCTATCTCTCTGCCTCGACTTCTGCCTCGGCCTCTGCTTCTGCTTCTGACACCATAACTCTGTCTCTGCCTCTTCCTATGCCTCTGCCTCTGCCTCTGCTTCTGCCTCTGTCTCTCTGCCTCTCTCTCTCTCTGCCTCTATGCACTCTGTCTCTGCCTCGGCCTCTCTGCCTCTGTTTCTGCCTCTGTCTCTCTGCCTCTCTGCCTCTCTGCCTCTCTGCCTCTCTGCCTCTCTGCCTCTCTGCCTCTCTGCCTCTCTGCCTCTCTGCTTCTCTGCTTCTCTGCCTCTCTGCCTCTCTGCCTCCCTGCCTCTGCTTCTGCCTTGGTCACTCTGCCTCTGCCTCTGCCTCTGCCTCTGCCTCTGCCTCTGCCTCTGCCTCTGCCTCTGCCTCTGCCTCTGCCTCTGCCTCTGCCTCTGCTTCTGCATCTGCCTCTGCTGCTCTGCCTCTGCTTCGGCCTCTGCTTCTCTGCCTCTGCTTCGGCCTCTCTCTCTGCCTAAGACTCTGCCTCTGCCTCTGCCTCTGACTCTGCCTTTGTCTCTGCCTCTGCCTCTGCCTCAGCCTATGCCTCTTCCTCTGCCTCTGCATCTGCCTCTTTGCCTCTACCTCTGCCTCTCTGCCTCTCTGCCTCTCTGCCTCTCTGCCTCTGCTTCTGCCTCTGCCTCTGTCCCTCTGCCTCTGTCTCTGCCCCTGCTTCTCCCTCTATGTCTCTGCCTCTGCCTCGGACTCTCTGCCTCTCTGCCTCTCTGCCTCTCTGCTTCTCTGCTTCTCTGATTCTCTGACTCTCTGCCTCTCTGCCTCCCTTCCTCTGCTTCTGCCTTGGTCACTCTGCCTCTGTCTCTGCCTCTGCCTCTGCCTCTGCCTCTGCCTCTGCCTCTGCCTCTGCCTCTGCCTCTGCCTCTGCCTCTGCCTCTGCCTCTGCCTCTGCTTCTGCATCTGCCTCTGCTGCTCTGCCTCTGCTTCGGCCTCTGCTCCTCTGCCTCTGCATCGGCCTCTGTCTCTTCCTATGATTCTGCCTATCTACCTCTGCTTCTGCATCTGCCTCGGCCTCGGCCTCTGATTCTGACTCTCCCTCTACCTCTCTGCCTCTGCTTCTGCATTTGCCTCTGCCTCTGCCTCTCTGCCTCTGCCTCTCCCTCTGCCTCTGCCTCTGCCTCTGCCTCTGCTTCTGCCTCTGCCTCTGACACTCTGCCTCTGTCTCTGCCCCTGCTTCTCCCTCTATCTCTCTGCCTCTGCCTCGGACTCTCTGCCTCTGAATCTCTGCCTCTCTGCCTCTGTGCCTCTGCTTCTGCCTCTGTCACTCTGCCTCTGCCTCTCTGGCTTTGTTTCTGGCTCTGTCTCTCTGCCTCTCTGCCTCTGACTCTCTGCATCTCTGCCTCTCTGCCTCTGCTTCTGCCTCTGTCTCTGCCTCTGCTTCTGCCTCTGTCTCTCTGCCTCTGCCTCTGCCTATGCCTCTACCTCTGCCTCTGCCTCTGCATCTTTGCCTCTACCTCTGCCTTTCTGCCTCTGCTTCTACCTCTGCTTCTTCCTCTGCCTCTGCTTCTTCCTCTGTCTCTGTCTCTGCACATGATTCTGCCACTGTCTCTCTGCCTCTGGCTCTCTGCCTCAGCTTCTTCCACTGTCTCTCTCTGCCTCTGCTTCTGCCTCTGCCTCTGCCTCAGCCCTTCCACTGTCTCTGCCTCTTCCTCTTTCACTGCCTCTGCCTCTGCCTCTGCCTCTGCCTCTGCCTCTGCCTCTGCCTCTGCCTCTGCCTCTGCCTCTGCCTCTGCCTCTGCGTCTGCCTCTGCTTCTGCATCTGCCTCTGCTGCTCTGCCTCTGCTTCGGCCTCTGCTTCTCTGCCTCTGTTTCAGCCTCTGTCTCTGCCTATGACTCTGCCTCTGCCTCTGACTCTGACTCTGCCTTTGCCTCTGCCTCTGCCTCTGCCTCAGCCTATGCCTCTTCCTCTGCCTCTGCATCTGCCTCTTTGCCTCTACCTCTGCCTCTCTGCCTCTCTACCTCTGCTTCTGCCTCTGCCTCTGTCCCTCTGCCTCTGTCTCTGCCCTGCTTCTCCCTCTATGTCTCTGCCTCTGCCTCTGCCTCTGCCTCTGCCTCTGCCTCTGCTTCTGCCTCTGCCTCTGCTTCTGCCTCTGCCTCTGCCTCTGCCTCTGCTTCTGCCTCTGCCTCTGCATCTGCCTCTGAGTCTGCCTCTGCCTCTGCCTCTGCCTCTACCTCTGCCTCTGGCCCTGGCTCTGACTCTGCTTCTTCCTCTGCCTCTGCCTCTGCTTCTGCTTCTGCTTCTGCTTCTGCCTCTCTGCATCTCCTTCTGCCTCTGCCTCTGACTCTGACTCGGACTCTAACTCTGCCTCTGCCTCTGCCTCTTTACCTCTGCTTCTGCCTCTGCCTCTACCTCTGCCTCTGCCTCTGTCACTGCCTCTGCTCTCTGCCTCTCTGCCTCTGCTTCTGCCTCTGCCTCTGCCTCTGCCTCTGGCCCTGGCTCTGACTCTGCTTCTGCCTCTGCCTCTGCCTCTGCTTCTGCCTCTGCCTCTGCCTCTGCCTCTGTTCTTCCTCTATCTCTCTGCCTCGACTTCTGCCTCGGCCTCTGCTTCTGCTTCTGACACCCTAACTCTGCCTCTGCCTCTTCCTATGCCTCTGCCTCTGCCTCTACTTCTGCCTCTGCCTCTCCTTTTGCCTCTGTCTCTCTGTCACTGCCCCTCTGCCTCTGCCTCTGCCTCTCTACCTCTGCTTGTGCCTCTGTTTCTGCCTCTGTCTCTGCCTCTGCCTTTCTGCCTCTGCCTCTGCTGATGACTTTGCAGATGCCTCTGCCTCTGTCCCTTTGCTCTGTCTCTGCCCCAGCTTCTGCCTCTGTCTCTCTGCCTCTGCCTCTCTGCCTCTCTGCCTCAGCCTCTCTACCTTGGTTTCTGCCTCTGTCTCTCTGCCTCTCTGCCTCAACCTCTCTGCTTCTCTGCCTCTCTCCCTATGGTTCTCCCTCTATCACTCTGCCTCTGCCTCTGCCTCTGCCTCTGCCTCTGCCTCTGCCTCTGCCTCTGCCTCTGCCTCTGCCTCTGCCTCTGCCTCTGCCTCTGCATCTGCATCTGCCTCTGCCTCTGCCTATTCTTCTGCCTCTGCCTCTGCCTCGGCCTCTGACTCTGACTCTGCCTCTGCCTCTGCATCTGACTCTGTCTCTGCCCCTGCTTCTACATCTGTCTCTCTGCCTCTGCCTCTATGCCTCTGCTTCTTCCTGTATCTCTCTGCCTCGACTTCTGCCTCGGCCTCTGCTTCTGCTTCTGACACCCTAACTCTGTCTCTGCCTCTTCCTATGCCTCTGCCTCTGCCTCTGCTTCTGCCTCTGTCTCTCTGCCTCTCTCTCTCTCTGCCTCTATGCACTCTGTCTCTGCCTCGGCCTCTCTGCCTCTGTTTCTGCCTCTGTCTCTCTGCCTCTCTGCCTCTCTGCCTCTCTGCCTCTCTGCCTCTCTGCCTCTCTGCCTCTCTGCCTCTCTGCTTCTCTGCTTCTCTGCCTCTCTGCCTCTCTGCCTCCCTGCCTCTGCTTCTGCCTTGGTCACTCTGCCTCTGCCTCTGCCTCTGCCTCTGCCTCTGCCTCTGCCTCTGCCTCTGCCTCTGCCTCTGCCTCTGCCTCTGCCTCTGCCTCTGCCTCTGCTTCTGCATCTGCCTCTGCTGCTCTGCCTCTGCTTCGGCCTCTGCTTCTCTGCCTCTGCTTCGGCCTCTCTCTCTGCCTAAGACTCTGCCTCTGCCTCTGCCTCTGACTCTGCCTTTGTCTCTGCCTCTGCCTCTGCCTCAGCCTATGCCTCTTCCTCTGCCTCTGCATCTGCCTCTTTGCCTCTACCTCTGCCTCTCTGCCTCTCTGCCTCTCTGCCTCTGCTTCTGCCTCTGCCTCTGTCCCTCTGCCTCTGTCTCTGCCCCTGCTTCTCCCTCTATGTCTCTGCCTCTGCCTCGGACTCTCTGCCTCTCTGCCTCTCTGCCTCTCTGCTTCTCTGCTTCTCTGATTCTCTGACTCTCTGCCTCTCTGCCTCCCTTCCTCTGCTTCTGCCTTGGTCACTCTGCCTCTGTCTCTGCCTCTGCCTCTGCCTCTGCCTCTGCCTCTGCCTCTGCCTCTGCCTCTGCCTCTGCCTCTGCCTCTGCCTCTGCCTCTGCCTCTGCTTCTGCATCTGCCTCTGCTGCTCTGCCTCTGCTTCGGCCTCTGCTCCTCTGCCTCTGCATCGGCCTCTGTCTCTTCCTATGATTCTGCCTATCTACCTCTGCTTCTGCATCTGCCTCGGCCTCGGCCTCTGATTCTGACTCTCCCTCTACCTCTCTGCCTCTGCTTCTGCATTTGCCTCTGCCTCTGCCTCTCTGCCTCTGCCTCTCCCTCTGCCTCTGCCTCTGCCTCTGCCTCTGCTTCTGCCTCTGCCTCTGACACTCTGCCTCTGTCTCTGCCCCTGCTTCTCCCTCTATCTCTCTGCCTCTGCCTCGGACTCTCTGCCTCTGAATCTCTGCCTCTCTGCCTCTGTGCCTCTGCTTCTGCCTCTGTCACTCTGCCTCTGCCTCTCTGGCTTTGTTTCTGGCTCTGTCTCTCTGCCTCTCTGCCTCTGACTCTCTGCATCTCTGCCTCTCTGCCTCTGCTTCTGCCTCTGTCTCTGCCTCTGCTTCTGCCTCTGTCTCTCTGCCTCTGCCTCTGCCTATGCCTCTACCTCTGCCTCTGCCTCTGCATCTTTGCCTCTACCTCTGCCTTTCTGCCTCTGCTTCTACCTCTGCTTCTTCCTCTGCCTCTGCTTCTTCCTCTGTCTCTGTCTCTGCACATGATTCTGCCACTGTCTCTCTGCCTCTGGCTCTCTGCCTCAGCTTCTTCCACTGTCTCTCTCTGCCTCTGCTTCTGCCTCTGCCTCTGCCTCAGCCCTTCCACTGTCTCTGCCTCTTCCTCTTTCACTGCCTCTGCCTCTGCCTCTGCCTCTGCCTCTGCCTCTGCCTCTGCCTCTGCCTCTGCCTCTGCCTCTGCCTCTGCCTCTGCCTCTGCCTCTGCGTCTGCCTCTGCTTCTGCATCTGCCTCTGCTGCTCTGCCTCTGCTTCGGCCTCTGCTTCTCTGCCTCTGTTTCAGCCTCTGTCTCTGCCTATGACTCTGCCTCTGCCTCTGACTCTGACTCTGCCTTTGCCTCTGCCTCTGCCTCTGCCTCAGCCTATGCCTCTTCCTCTGCCTCTGCATCTGCCTCTTTGCCTCTACCTCTGCCTCTCTGCCTCTCTACCTCTGCTTCTGCCTCTGCCTCTGTCCCTCTGCCTCTGTCTCTGCCCTGCTTCTCCCTCTATGTCTCTGCCTCTGCCTCTGCCTCTGCCTCTGCCTCTGCCTCTGCTTCTGCCTCTGCCTCTGCTTCTGCCTCTGCCTCTGCCTCTGCCTCTGCTTCTGCCTCTGCCTCTGCATCTGCCTCTGAGTCTGCCTCTGCCTCTGCCTCTGCCTCTACCTCTGCCTCTGGCCCTGGCTCTGACTCTGCTTCTTCCTCTGCCTCTGCCTCTGCTTCTGCTTCTGCTTCTGCTTCTGCCTCTCTGCATCTCCTTTTGCCTCTGCCTCTGACTCTGACTCGGACTCTAACTCTGCCTCTGCCTCTGCCTCTTTACCTCTGCTTCTGCCTCTGCCTCTACCTCTGCCTCTGCCTCTGTCACTGCCTCTGCTCTCTGCCTCTCTGCCTCTGCTTCTGCCTCTGCCTCTGCCTCTGCCTCTGGCCCTGGCTCTGACTCTGCTTCTGCCTCTGCCTCTGCCTCTGCTTCTGCCTCTGCCTCTGCCTCTGCCTCTGTTCTTCCTCTATCTCTCTGCCTCGACTTCTGCCTCGGCCTCTGCTTCTGCTTCTGACACCCTAACTCTGCCTCTGCCTCTTCCTATGCCTCTGCCTCTGCCTCTGCTTCTGCCTCTGCCTCTCCTTTTGCCTCTGTCTCTCTGTCACTGCCCCTCTGCCTCTGCCTCTGCCTCTCTACCTCTGCTTGTGCCTCTGTTTCTGCCTCTGTCTCTGCCTCTGCCTTTCTGCCTCTGCCTCTGCTGATGACTTTGCAGATGCCTCTGCCTCTGTCCCTTTGCTCTGTCTCTGCCCCAGCTTCTGCCTCTGTCTCTCTGCCTCTGCCTCTCTGCCTCTCTGCCTCAGCCTCTCTACCTTGGTTTCTGCCTCTGTCTCTCTGCCTCTCTGCCTCAACCTCTCTGCTTCTCTGCCTCTCTCCCTATGGTTCTCCCTCTATCACTCTGCCTCTGCCTCTGCCTCTGCCTCTGCCTCTGCCTCTGCCTCTGCCTCTGCCTCTGCCTCTGCCTCTGCCTCTGCCTCTGCCTCTGCATCTGCATCTGCCTCTGCCTCTGCCTATTCTTCTGCCTCTGCCTCTGCCTCGGCCTCTGACTCTGACTCTGCCTCTGCCTCTGCATCTGACTCTGTCTCTGCCCCTGCTTCTACATCTGTCTCTCTGCCTCTGCCTCTATGCCTCTGCTTCTTCCTGTATCTCTCTGCCTCGACTTCTGCCTCGGCCTCTGCTTCTGCTTCTGACACCCTAACTCTGTCTCTGCCTCTTCCTATGCCTCTGCCTCTGCCTCTGCTTCTGCCTCTGTCTCTCTGCCTCTCTCTCTCTCTGCCTCTATGCACTCTGTCTCTGCCTCGGCCTCTCTGCCTCTGTTTCTGCCTCTGTCTCTCTGCCTCTCTGCCTCTCTGCCTCTCTGCCTCTCTGCCTCTCTGCCTCTCTGCCTCTCTGCCTCTCTGCCTCTCTGCTTCTCTGCTTCTCTGCCTCTCTGCCTCTCTGCCTCCCTGCCTCTGCTTCTGCCTTGGTCACTCTGCCTCTGCCTCTGCCTCTGCCTCTGCCTCTGCCTCTGCCTCTGCCTCTGCCTCTGCCTCTGCCTCTGCCTCTGCCTCTGCCTCTGCCTCTGCCTCTGCCTCTGCTTCTGCATCTGCCTCTGCTTCTCTGCCTCTGCTTCGGCCTCTGCTTCTCTGCCTCTGCTTCGGCCTCTCTCTCTGCCTAAGACTCTGCCTCTGACTCTGCCTCTGACTCTGCCTTTGTCTCTGCCTCTGCCTCTGCCTCAGCCTATGCCTCTTCCTCTGCCTCTGCATCTGCCTCTTTGCCTCTACCTCTGCCTCTCTGCCTCTCTGCCTCTCTGCCTCTGCTTCTGCCTCTGCCTCTGTCCCTCTGCCTCTGTCTCTGCCCCTGCTTCTCCCTCTATGTCTCTGCCTCTGCCTCGGACTCTCTGCCTCTCTGCCTCTCTGCCTCTCTGCTTCTCTGCTTCTCTGATTCTCTGACTCTCTGCCTCTCTGCCTCCCTTCCTCTGCTTCTGCCTTGGTCACTCTGCCTCTGTCTCTGCCTCTGCCTCTGCCTCTGCCTCTGCCTCTGCCTCTGCCTCTGCCTCTGCCTCTGCCTCTGCTTCTGCATCTGCCTCTGCTGCTCTGCCTCTGCTTCGGCCTCTGCTCCTCTGCCTCTGCATCGGCCTCTGTCTCTTCCTATGATTCTGCCTATCTACCTCTGCTTCTGCATCTGCCTCGGCCTCGGCCTCTGATTCTGACTCTCCCTCTGCCTCTCTGCCTCTGCTTCTGCATTTGCCTCTGCCTCTGCCTCTCTGCCTCTGCCTCTGCCTCTGCCTCTGCCTCTGCCTCTGCCTCTGCCTCTGCCTCTGCCTCTGCCTCTGCCTCTGCCTCTGCCTCTGCTTCTGCATCTGCCTCTGCTGCTCTGCCTCTGCTTCGGCCTCTGCTTCTCTGCCTCTGCTTCGGCCTCTCTCTCTGCCTAAGACTCTGCCTCTGCCTCTGCCTCTGACTCTGCCTTTGTCTCTGCCTCTGCCTCTGCCTCAGCCTATGCCTCTTCCTCTGCCTCTGCATCTGCCTCTTTGCCTCTACCTCTGCCTCTCTGCCTCTCTGCCTCTCTGCCTCTGCTTCTGCCTCTGCCTCTGTCCCTCTGCCTCTGTCTCTGCCCCTGCTTCTCCCTCTATGTCTATGCCTCTGCCTCGGACTCTCTGCCTCTCTGCCTCTCTGCCTCTCTGCTTCTCTGCTTCTCTGATTCTCTGACTCTCTGCCTCTCTGCCTCCCTTCCTCTGCTTCTGCCTTGGTCACTCTGCCTCTGTCTCTGCCTCTGCCTCTGCCTCTGCCTCTGCCTCTGCCTCTGCCTCTGCCTCTGCCTCTGCCTCTGCCTCTGCCTCTGCCTCTGCCTCTGCTTCTGCATCTGCCTCTGCTGCTCTGCCTCTGCTTCGGCCTCTGCTCCTCTGCCTCTGCATCGGCCTCTGTCTCTTCCTATGATTCTGCCTATCTACCTCTGCTTCTGCATCTGCCTCGGCCTCGGCCTCTGATTCTGACTCTCCCTCTGCCTCTCTGCCTCTGCTTCTGCATTTGCCTCTGCCTCTGCCTCTCTGCCTCTGCCTCTCCCTCTGCCTCTGCCTCTGCCTCTGCCTCTGCTTCTTCCTCTGCCTCTGACCCTCTGCCTCTGTCTCTGCCCCTGCTTCTCCCTCTATCTCTCTGCCTCTGCCTCGGACTCTCTGCCTCTGAATCTCTGCCTCTCTGCCTCTGTGCCTCTGCTTCTGCCTCTGTCACTCTGCCTCTGCCTCTCTGGCTTTGTTTCTGGCTCTGTCTCTCTGCCTCTCTGCCTCTGACTCTCTGCATCTCTGCCTCTCTGCCTCTGCTTCTGCCTCTGTCTCTGCCTCTGCTTCTGCCTCTGTCTCTCTGCCTCTGCCTCTGCCTATGCCTCTACCTCTGCCTCTGCCTCTGCATCTTTGCCTCTACCTCTGCCTTTCTGCCTCTGCTTCTACCTCTGCTTCTTCCTCTGCCTCTGCTTCTTCCTCTGTCTCTGTCTCTGCACATGATTCTGCCACTGTCTCTCTGCCTCTGGCTCTCTGCCTCTGCTTCTTCCACTGTCTCTCTCTGCCTCTGCTTCTGCCTCTGCCTCTGCCTCAGCCCTTCCACTGTCTCTGCCTCTTCCTCTTTCACTGCCTCTGCCTCTGCCTCTGCCTCTGCCTCTGCCTCTGCCTCTGCCTCTGCCTCTGCCTCTGCCTCTGCCTCTGCATCTGCCTCTGCCTCTGCCTATTCTTCTGCCTCTGCCTCTGCCTCGGCCTCTGACTCTGACTCTGCCTCTGCCTCTGCATCTGACTCTGTCTCTGCCCCTGCTTCTACATCTGTCTCTCTGCCTCTGCCTCTATGCCTCTGCTTCTTCCTGTATCTCTCTGCCTCGACTTCTGCCTCGGCCTCTGCTTCTGCTTCTGACACCCTAACTCTGTCTCTGCCTCTTCCTATGCCTCTGCCTCTGCCTCTGCTTCTGCCTCTGTCTCTCTGCCTCTCTCTCTCTCTGCCTCTATGCACTCTGTCTCTGCCTCGGCCTCTCTGCCTCTGTTTCTGCCTCTGTCTCTCTGCCTCTCTGCCTCTCTGCCTCTCTGCCTCTCTGCCTCTCTGCCTCTCTGCCTCTCTGCCTCTCTGCCTCTCTGCCTCTCTGCTTCTCTGCTTCTCTGCCTCTCTGCCTCTCTGCCTCCCTGCCTCTGCTTCTGCCTTGGTCACTCTGCCTCTGCCTCTGCCTCTGCCTCTGCCTCTGCCTCTGCCTCTGCCTCTGCCTCTGCCTCTGCCTCTGCCTCTGCCTCTGCCTCTGCCTCTGCCTCTGCCTCTGCCTCTGCCTCTGCTTCTGCATCTGCCTCTGCTGCTCTGCCTCTGCTTCGGCCTCTGCTTCTCTGCCTCTGCTTCGGCCTCTCTCTCTGCCTAAGACTCTGCCTCTGCCTCTGCCTCTGACTCTGCCTTTGTCTCTGCCTCTGCCTCTGCCTCAGCCTATGCCTCTTCCTCTGCCTCTGCATCTGCCTCTTTGCCTCTACCTCTGCCTCTCTGCCTCTCTGCCTCTCTGCCTCTGCTTCTGCCTCTGCCTCTGTCCCTCTGCCTCTGTCTCTGCCCCTGCTTCTCCCTCTATGTCTCTGCCTCTGCCTCGGACTCTCTGCCTCTCTGCCTCTCTGCCTCTCTGCTTCTCTGCTTCTCTGATTCTCTGACTCTCTGCCTCTCTGCCTCCCTTCCTCTGCTTCTGCCTTGGTCACTCTGCCTCTGCCTCTGCCTCTGCCTCTGCCTCTGCCTCTGCCTCTGCCTCTGCCTCTGCCTCTGCCTCTGCCTCTGCCTCTGCCTCTGCCTCTGCCTCTGCTTCTGCATCTGCCTCTGCTGCTCTGCCTCTGCTTCGGCCTCTGCTCCTCTGCCTCTGCATCGGCCTCTGTCTCTTCCTATGATTCTGCCTATCTACCTCTGCTTCTGCATCTGCCTCGGCCTCGGCCTCTGATTCTGACTCTCCCTCTGCCTCTCTGCCTCTGCTTCTGCATTTGCCTCTGCCTCTGCCTCTCTGCCTCTGCCTCTCCCTCTGCCTCTGCCTCTGCCTCTGCCTCTGCCTCTGCCTCTGCCTCTGCCTCTGCCTCTGCTTCTGCATCTGCCTCTGCTGCTCTGCCTCTGCTTCGGTCTCTGCTTCTCTGCCTCTGCTTCGGCCTCTCTCTCTGCCTAAGACTCTGCCTCTGCCTCTGCCTCTGACTCTGCCTTTGTCTCTGCCTCTGCCTCTGCCTCAGCCTATGCCTCTTCCTCTGCCTCTGCATCTGCCTCTTTGCCTCTACCTCTGCCTCTCTGCCTCTCTGCCTCTCTGCCTCTGCTTCTGCCTCTGCCTCTGTCCCTCTGCCTCTGTCTCTGCCCCTGCTTCTCCCTCTATGTCTCTGCCTCTGCCTCGGACTCTCTGCCTCTCTGCCTCTCTGCCTCTCTGCTTCTCTGCTTCTCTGATTCTCTGACTCTCTGCCTCTCTGCCTCCCTTCCTCTGCTTCTGCCTTGGTCACTCTGCCTCTGTCTCTGCCTCTGCCTCTGCCTCTGCCTCTGCCTCTGCCTCTGCCTCTGCCTCTGCCTCTGCCTCTGCCTCTGCCTCTGCCTCTGCTTCTGCATCTGCCTCTGCTGCTCTGCCTCTGCTTCGGCCTCTGCTCCCCTGCCTCTGCATCGGCCTCTGTCTCTTCCTATGATTCTGCCTATCTACCTCTGCTTCTGCATCTGCCTCGGCCTCGGCCTCTGATTCTGACTCTCCCTCTGCCTCTCTGCCTCTGCTTCTGCATTTGCCTCTGCCTCTGCCTCTCTGCCTCTGCCTCTCCCTCTGCCTCTGCCTCTGCCTCTGCCTCTGCTTCTGCCTCTGCCTCTGACCCTCTGCCTCTGTCTCTGCCCCTGCTTCTCCCTCTATCTCTCTGCCTCTGCCTCAGACTCTCTGCCTCTGAATCTCTGCCTCTCTGCCTCTGTGCCTCTGCTTCTGCCTCTGTCACTCTGCCTCTGCGTCTCTGGCTTTGTTTCTGGCTCTGTCTCTCTGCCTCTCTGCCTCTGACTCTCTGCATCTCTGCCTCTCTGCCTCTGCTTCTGCCTCTGTCTCTGCCTCTGCTTCTGCCTCTGTCTCTCTGCCTCTGCCTCTGCCTATGCCTCTACCTCTGCCTCTGCCTCTGCATCTTTGCCTCTACCTCTGCCTTTCTGCCTCTGCTTCTACCTCTGCTTCTTCCTCTGCCTCTGCTTCTTCCTCTGTCTCTGTCTCTGCACATGATTCTGCCACTGTCTCTCTGCCTCTGGCTCTCTGCCTCTGCTTCTTCCACTGTCTCTCTCTGCCTCTGCTTCTGCCTCTGCCTCTGCCTCAGCCCTTCCACTGTCTCTGCCTCTTCCTCTTTCACTGCCTCTGCCTCTGCCTCTGCCTCTGCCTCTGCCTCTGCCTCTGCGTCTGCCTCTGCTTCTGCATCTGCCTCTGCTGCTCTGCCTCTGCTTCGGCCTCTGCTTCTCTGCCTCTGTTTCAGCCTCTGTCTCTGCCTATGACTCTGCCTCTGCCTCTGACTCTGACTCTGCCTTTGCCTCTGCCTCTGCCTCTGCCTCAGCCTATGCCTCTTCCTCTGCCTCTGCATCTGCCTCTTTGCCTCTACCTCTGCCTCTCTGCCTCTCTACCTCTGCTTCTGCCTCTGCCTCTGTCCCTCTGCCTCTGTCTCTGCCCTGCTTCTCCCTCTATGTCTCTGCCTCTGCCTCGGACTCTCTGCCTCTCTGCCTCTGACTCTCTGCCTATCTGCCTCTGTGCCTCTGCTTCTGCCTCAGTCTCTCTGCCTCTGCCTCTGCCTCTCTGCCTCTCTGCCTCTGCTTCTTCCTCTGCCTCTGCCTCTGCCTCTGCCTCTGCCTCTGCCTCTGCCTCTGCCTCTGCCTCTGCCTCTGCCTCTGCTTCTGCCTCTGCCTCTGCATCTGCCTCTGAGTCTGCCTCTGCCTCTGCCTCTGCCTCTGCCTCTGCATCTGCATCTGCCACTGCCTCTGCCCTGTCTCTGACTCTGCTTCGGCCTCTGCCTCTGCCTCTGCCTCTGCCTCTACCTCTGCTTCTGCCTCAGTCTCTCTGCCTCTGCCTCTGCCTCTCTGCCTCTCTGCCTCTGCCTCTGCCTCTGCCTCTGCCTCTGCCTCTGCCTCTGCCTCTGCCTCTGCCTCTGCCTCTCCCTCTGTCTCTGCCTCTGCTTCTGCCTCTGTCTCTCTGCCTCTGCCTCTGCTTCTCCCTCTGTCTCTCTGCCTTTCCCTCTCCCTCTGACTCTGCCTCTGACTCTGCCTCTCTGCCTCTGCCTCTCCCTCTGCCACTGCCTCTCTACATCTGCTTCTGCCTCTATTTCTGTCTCTGCCTCTGCCTCTGCCTCTGCCCCTTAAACTGCCTCTATGCCTCTCCCTCTACCTCTGCCTCTACATCTGCCTCTGCCCCTGTCTCTGCCTCTGCCTCTGCCTCTGTCTCTCCCTCTACTTTTGCCTCTGCCTCTACCTCTGCCTATGTCACTGCCTCCCTGCCTCTGCCTCTCCCTATCTAACTCTGCCTCGGTCTCGGCCTCTCTACCTCTGCTTCTGCCTCCGCCTCTGACTCTGCCTCTGCCTCTGCCACTGTCACTGCCTCTGCCTCTGCCTCTCTGCCTTTGGCTCCGCCTCTACCTCTGCCTCTGGTTCTGCCTCTGCATCTGCCTTTGTCTCTGCCTCTGCCTCTCTTCCTCTGCCTCTGCCTCTGCCTCTGCCTCTACCTCTGCCTCTGTCTCTGCCTCTCTGCCTCTGCTTCTGCCTCTCTGCCTCTGCTTCTGCCTCTGCCTCTGCCTCTGCCTCTGGCCCTGGCTCTGACTCTGCTTCTTCCTCTGCCTCTGCCTCTGCCTCTGCTTCTGCTTCTGCTTCTGCTTCTGCCTCTCTGCATCTCCTTCTGCCTCTGCCTCTGACTCTGACTCGGACTCTAACTCTGCCTCTGCCTCTGCCTCTTTACCTCTGCTTCTGCCTCTGCCTCTACCTCTGCCTCTGCCTCTGTCACTGCCTCTGCCTCTGCCTCTCTGCCTCTGCTTCTGCCTCTGCCTCTGCCTCTGCCTCTGCTTCTGCATCTGCCTCTGCTGCTCTGCCTCTGCTTCGGCCTCTGCTTCTCTGCCTCTGCTTCGGCCTCTCTCTCTGCCTAAGACTCTGCCTCTGCCTCTGCCTCTGACTCTGCCTTTGTCTCTGCCTCTGCCTCTGCCTCAGCCTATGCCTCTTCCTCTGCCTCTGCATCTGCCTCTTTGCCTCTACCTCTGCCTCTCTGCCTCTCTGCCTCTCTGCCTCTGCTTCTGCCTCTGCCTCTGTCCCTCTGCCTCTGTCTCTGCCCCTGCTTCTCCCTCTATGTCTCTGCCTCTGCCTCGGACTCTCTGCCTCTCTGCCTCTCTGCCTCTCTGCTTCTCTGCTTCTCTGATTCTCTGACTCTCTGCCTCTCTGCCTCCCTTCCTCTGCTTCTGCCTTGGTCACTCTGCCTCTGCCTCTGCCTCTGCCTCTGCCTCTGCCTCTGCCTCTGCCTCTGCCTCTGCCTCTGCCTCTGCCTCTGCCTCTGCCTCTGCCTCTGCTTCTGCATCTGCCTCTGCTGCTCTGCCTCTGCTTCGGCCTCTGCTCCTCTGCCTCTGCATCGGCCTCTGTCTCTTCCTATGATTCTGCCTATCTACCTCTGCTTCTGCATCTGCCTCGGCCTCGGCCTCTGATTCTGACTCTCCCTCTGCCTCTCTGCCTCTGCTTCTGCATTTGCCTCTGCCTCTGCCTCTCTGCCTCTGCCTCTCCCTCTGCCTCTGCCTCTGCCTCTGCCTCTGCCTCTGCCTCTGCCTCTGCCTCTGCCTCTGCTTCTGCATCTGCCTCTGCTGCTCTGCCTCTGCTTCGGTCTCTGCTTCTCTGCCTCTGCTTCGGCCTCTCTCTCTGCCTAAGACTCTGCCTCTGCCTCTGCCTCTGACTCTGCCTTTGTCTCTGCCTCTGCCTCTGCCTCAGCCTATGCCTCTTCCTCTGCCTCTGCATCTGCCTCTTTGCCTCTACCTCTGCCTCTCTGCCTCTCTGCCTCTCTGCCTCTGCTTCTGCCTCTGCCTCTGTCCCTCTGCCTCTGTCTCTGCCCCTGCTTCTCCCTCTATGTCTCTGCCTCTGCCTCGGACTCTCTGCCTCTCTGCCTCTCTGCCTCTCTGCTTCTCTGCTTCTCTGATTCTCTGACTCTCTGCCTCTCTGCCTCCCTTCCTCTGCTTCTGCCTTGGTCACTCTGCCTCTGTCTCTGCCTCTGCCTCTGCCTCTGCCTCTGCCTCTGCCTCTGCCTCTGCCTCTGCCTCTGCCTCTGCCTCTGCCTCTGCCTCTGCTTCTGCATCTGCCTCTGCTGCTCTGCCTCTGCTTCGGCCTCTGCTCCCCTGCCTCTGCATCGGCCTCTGTCTCTTCCTATGATTCTGCCTATCTACCTCTGCTTCTGCATCTGCCTCGGCCTCGGCCTCTGATTCTGACTCTCCCTCTGCCTCTCTGCCTCTGCTTCTGCATTTGCCTCTGCCTCTGCCTCTCTGCCTCTGCCTCTCCCTCTGCCTCTGCCTCTGCCTCTGCCTCTGCTTCTGCCTCTGCCTCTGACCCTCTGCCTCTGTCTCTGCCCCTGCTTCTCCCTCTATCTCTCTGCCTCTGCCTCAGACTCTCTGCCTCTGAATCTCTGCCTCTCTGCCTCTGTGCCTCTGCTTCTGCCTCTGTCACTCTGCCTCTGCGTCTCTGGCTTTGTTTCTGGCTCTGTCTCTCTGCCTCTCTGCCTCTGACTCTCTGCATCTCTGCCTCTCTGCCTCTGCTTCTGCCTCTGTCTCTGCCTCTGCTTCTGCCTCTGTCTCTCTGCCTCTGCCTCTGCCTATGCCTCTACCTCTGCCTCTGCCTCTGCATCTTTGCCTCTACCTCTGCCTTTCTGCCTCTGCTTCTACCTCTGCTTCTTCCTCTGCCTCTGCTTCTTCCTCTGTCTCTGTCTCTGCACATGATTCTGCCACTGTCTCTCTGCCTCTGGCTCTCTGCCTCTGCTTCTTCCACTGTCTCTCTCTGCCTCTGCTTCTGCCTCTGCCTCTGCCTCAGCCCTTCCACTGTCTCTGCCTCTTCCTCTTTCACTGCCTCTGCCTCTGCCTCTGCCTCTGCCTCTGCCTCTGCCTCTGCGTCTGCCTCTGCTTCTGCATCTGCCTCTGCTGCTCTGCCTCTGCTTCGGCCTCTGCTTCTCTGCCTCTGTTTCAGCCTCTGTCTCTGCCTATGACTCTGCCTCTGCCTCTGACTCTGACTCTGCCTTTGCCTCTGCCTCTGCCTCTGCCTCAGCCTATGCCTCTTCCTCTGCCTCTGCATCTGCCTCTTTGCCTCTACCTCTGCCTCTCTGCCTCTCTACCTCTGCTTCTGCCTCTGCCTCTGTCCCTCTGCCTCTGTCTCTGCCCTGCTTCTCCCTCTATGTCTCTGCCTCTGCCTCGGACTCTCTGCCTCTCTGCCTCTGACTCTCTGCCTATCTGCCTCTGTGCCTCTGCTTCTGCCTCAGTCTCTCTGCCTCTGCCTCTGCCTCTCTGCCTCTCTGCCTCTGCTTCTTCCTCTGCCTCTGCCTCTGCCTCTGCCTCTGCCTCTGCCTCTGCCTCTGCCTCTGCCTCTGCCTCTGCCTCTGCTTCTGCCTCTGCCTCTGCATCTGCCTCTGAGTCTGCCTCTGCCTCTGCCTCTGCCTCTGCCTCTGCATCTGCATCTGCCACTGCCTCTGCCCTGTCTCTGACTCTGCTTCGGCCTCTGCCTCTGCCTCTGCCTCTGCCTCTACCTCTGCTTCTGCCTCAGTCTCTCTGCCTCTGCCTCTGCCTCTCTGCCTCTCTGCCTCTGCCTCTGCCTCTGCCTCTGCCTCTGCCTCTGCCTCTGCCTCTGCCTCTGCCTCTGCCTCTCCCTCTGTCTCTGCCTCTGCTTCTGCCTCTGTCTCTCTGCCTCTGCCTCTGCTTCTCCCTCTGTCTCTCTGCCTTTCCCTCTCCCTCTGACTCTGCCTCTGACTCTGCCTCTCTGCCTCTGCCTCTCCCTCTGCCACTGCCTCTCTACATCTGCTTCTGCCTCTATTTCTGTCTCTGCCTCTGCCTCTGCCTCTGCCCCTTAAACTGCCTCTATGCCTCTCCCTCTACCTCTGCCTCTACATCTGCCTCTGCCCCTGTCTCTGCCTCTGCCTCTGCCTCTGTCTCTCCCTCTACTTTTGCCTCTGCCTCTACCTCTGCCTATGTCACTGCCTCCCTGCCTCTGCCTCTCCCTATCTAACTCTGCCTCGGTCTCGGCCTCTCTACCTCTGCTTCTGCCTCCGCCTCTGACTCTGCCTCTGCCTCTGCCACTGTCACTGCCTCTGCCTCTGCCTCTCTGCCTTTGGCTCCGCCTCTACCTCTGCCTCTGGTTCTGCCTCTGCATCTGCCTTTGTCTCTGCCTCTGCCTCTCTTCCTCTGCCTCTGCCTCTGCCTCTGCCTCTACCTCTGCCTCTGTCTCTGCCTCTCTGCCTCTGCTTCTGCCTCTCTGCCTCTGCTTCTGCCTCTGCCTCTGCCTCTGCCTCTGGCCCTGGCTCTGACTCTGCTTCTTCCTCTGCCTCTGCCTCTGCCTCTGCTTCTGCTTCTGCTTCTGCTTCTGCCTCTCTGCATCTCCTTCTGCCTCTGCCTCTGACTCTGACTCGGACTCTAACTCTGCCTCTGCCTCTGCCTCTTTACCTCTGCTTCTGCCTCTGCCTCTACCTCTGCCTCTGCCTCTGTCACTGCCTCTGCCTCTGCCTCTCTGCCTCTGCTTCTGCCTCTGCCTCTGCCTCTGCCTCTGGCCCTGGCTCTGACTCTGCTTCTGCCTCTGCCTCTGCCTCTGCTTCTGCCTCTGCCTCTGCCTCTGCCTCTGTTCTTCCTCTATCTCTCTGCCTCGACTTCTGCCTCGGCCTCTGCTTCTGCTTCTGACACCCTAACTCTGCCTCTGCCTCTTCCTATGCCTCTGCCTCTGCCTCTGCTTCTGCCTCTGCCTCTCCTTTTTCCTCTGTCTCTTTGTCACTGCCCCTCTGCCTCTGCCTCTGCCTCTCTACCTCTGCTTCTGCCTCTGTTTCTGCCTCTGTCTCTGCCTCTGCCTTTCTGCCTCTGCCTCTGCTGATGACTTTGCAGATGCCTCTGCCTCTGTCCCTTTGCTCTGTCTCTGCCCCAGCTTCTGCCTCTGTCTCTCTGCCTCTGCCTCTCTGCCTCTCTGCCTCAGCCTCTCTACCTTGGTTTCTGCCTCTGTCTCTCTGCCTATCTGCCTCAACCTCTCTGCTTCTCTGCCTCTCTCCATATGGTACTCCCTCTATCACTCTGCCTCTGCCTCTGCCTCTGCCTCTTCCTCTGCATCTGCCTCTGCCTCTGCCTATTCTTCTGCCTCTGCCTCGGCCTCTGACTCTGACTCTGACTCTGCCTCTGCCTCTGCATCTGACTCTGTCTCTGCCCCTGCTTCTGCATCTGTCTCTCTGCCTCTGCCTCTTTGCCTCTGCTTCTTCCTCTATCTCTCTGCCTCGACTTCTGCCTCGGCCTCTGCTTCTGCTACTGACACCCTAACTCTGTCTCTGCCTCTTCCTATGCCTCTGCCTCTGCCTCTGCTTCTGCCTCTGCCTCTCCTTTTTCCTCTGTCTCTCTGTCACTGCCCCTCTGCCTCTGCCTCTCCCTCTCTACCTCTGCTTCTACCTCTGTTTCTGCCTCTGCCTCTGCCTCTGCCTCTCTGCCTCTGCCTCTGCTGATGACTCTGCCGATGCCTCTGCCTCTCTGCCTCTGCTTCTGCCTCTACCTCTGCCTCTCTGCCTCTGTCCTTGCCCCTGTTTCTCCCTCTGTCTCTCTGTCTCTGCCTCTCTGCCTCTGCTTCTGCCTCTGATTCTTCCTCTGCCTCTGCCTCTGCCTCTGCCTCTGCCTCTGCCTCTGCCTCTGCCTCTGCCTCTGCCTCTGCCTCTGCCTATGCGTCTGCCTCTGCCTCTGACCCTGCTTCTGCCTCTGTCTCTCTGCCTTTGGCTCTCTGCCTCTGCTTCTTCCTCTCTCTTTGTCACTGCCCCTCTGCCTCTGCCTCTGCCTCTCTACCTCTGCTTCTGCCTCTGTTTCTGCCTCTGCTTCCGCCTCTGCCTCTACCTCTACCTCTACCTCTGCCGATGCCTCTCCTGATGCCTCTGCCTCTGCCTCTGCCTCCGCCTCTGCCTCTGCCTCTTCCTCTGCTTCTGCCTCTGACTCTCTGACTCTACCTCTGCCTCTGCCTATGCCTAAGCCTCTGCCTTTGCTTCTGCCTCTGCCTCTGCTTCTGCCTCTCTCTCTGTCACTGCCCCTCTGCCTCTGCCTCTGCCTCTCTACCTCTGCTTCTGCCTCTGTTTCTGCCTCTGCTTCTGCCTCTGCCTCTACCTCTACCTCTGCCTCTGCTGATGCCTCTGCTGATGCCTCTGCCTCTGCCCCTGCCTCTACCTCTGCCTCTGCCTCTGCCTCTGCCTCTGCCTCACTGCCTCTGCCTCTGCGTCTCTGCCTCTGCTTCTGCCTCTGCCTCTGCCCCTCTGCCTCTGTCTCTGCCCCTGTTTCTCCCTCTGTCTCTCTTCCTCTGCCTCTCTCACTCTCCTTCTGCCTCTGCTTCCTCCTCTGCCTCTGTTTCTTCCTCTGTCTCTCTCTCTGCCCATGCTTCTGCCTCTGTCACTCTGTCTCTGGCTCTCTGCCTCTGCTTCTTCCTCTGTTTCTCTCTGCCTCTGCTTCTGCCTCTGCCTCTCTGCCACTGCTTCTGCCTGTGCCTTTGCCTCTGCCTCTGTATCTGCCTCGGCTTCTGCCTCAGTCTCTCTGCCTCTGCCTCTGCCTCTGCCTCTGCCTCTGCCTCTGACTCTGCCTCTACCTCTGCCTCTGCCTCTGCCTCTTTGCCTCTGCCTGTGCCTCTGCCTCTCTGCTCTCTGCCTCTGCTTCTGCCTCTGCCTCTCCCTCTGCCTCTGCCTCTGCCTCTGCCTTGGCCTCTGCCTCTGAGTCTGCCTCTGCCTCTGCCTCTACCTCTGCCTCTGCCTCTGCCTCTGCCTCTGCATCTGCATCTGCCTCTGCCTCTGCCTCTCTGCCTCTGCTTCTGCCTCTGCCTCTGCCTCTGCCCTGCCTCTGCCTCTGCCTCTGCCTCTGTCTCTGCCTCTGCCTCTGCCTCTGCCTCTGCCTCTGCCTCTGCCTCTGCCTCTGCCTCTGCCTCTGCCTCTGCTCTCCCTCTGCTTCTGCCTCTGCCTCTGTCCATGGCTCTGACTCTGCTTCTGCCTCTGTCTCTCTGCCTCTGCCTCTGCTTCTCCCTCTGTCTCTCTGCCTCTGCCTCGGACTAGGCTTCGCCTCTGCCTCTGCCTCTCTGCCTCTGCCTCTGCCTCTGCCTCTGCCTCTGCCTCTGCATCTGCATCTCTGCCTCTGCTTCTTCCTCTGTCCCTCTGCCTCGACTTCTGCCTCTGCCTCTGCTTCTCCCTCTGACACCCTGACTCTGCCTCTGCCTCTTCCTATGCCTCTGCCTCTGCCTCTGCCTCTGCCTCTGCCTCTGCCTCTGCCTCTGCCTCTGCCTCTGCCTCTGCCTCTGCCTCTGCCTCTGCCTCTGCCTCTGGATCTCTGCCTCTGCCTCTCTGCCTCTGCTTCTTCCTCTCTCTATCTGCCTCTGCTTCTGCCTCTGCCTCTCTGCCTCTTTTTCTGACTCTGCCTCTGCCTCTCTGCCAATGCCTCTGCCTCTGCCTCTGCCTCTATCTCTGCCTCTGCCTCGGCCTCTGACTCTCTGCTTCTGCTTCCGCCTATGCCTCGGGCTCTACCTCCGTCTCTGCCTCGGCTTCTGCCTCAGTCTCTCTGCCTCTGCCTCTGCCTCTCTGCCTCTGCCTCTGCTTCTACCTCTGCCTCTGCCGATGCCGATGCCGATGCCGAATCCTCTGCCCATGCCTCTGCTGATGCCTCTGCCGATGCCGATGGCTCTGCCTCTGCCAATGCCAATGCCTCTAATATGCCTTTGCCTCTGCCTCTGCTTCTGCCACCCTGCCTCTGCTTCTTCCCCTGCCCCTCTGCCTCAGTTACTGCCCCTGTTTCTCCCTCTGTCTCTGTGCCTCTGCCTCTGCCCCTCTGCCTCTGTTTCTGCCCGTTTCTCCCTCTGTCTCTCTGCCACTGCCTCTGCCTCTCTGCCTCTGCTTTTGCCTCTGCGACTTCCTCTGCCTCTGCCTCTGCTTCTGCCTCTGCCTCTGCCTCTGCCTCTGCCTCTGCCTCTGCCTCTGCCTCTGCCTCTGTCACTGCCTCTGCCTCTGCCTATCTACCTCTCTGCTTCTGACTCTCTGCCTTTGTTTCTGCCTCTGTCACTCTGCCTTTCTCCATCTGCCTCTCTGCCTCTCCACCTCTCTGCCTCTCTGCCTCTGCATGTGCATCTGTCACTCTGCCTCAGCATCTGCACCTCTGCCTCCTCCTCTGCCTCTGCCTCTGCCTCTGCCTCTGCCTCTGCCTCTGCCTCTGCCTCTCTGACTCTGCTTCTATCTCTGCCTCTGCCTCTCTGCCTCTGCCTCTCGGCCTTTGTTTCTGCCTCTGTCCATCTGCCTCTCTGCTTCGGCCTCTATGCCTCTCTGCCTCTCTGCCTCTGCTTCTGCCTCTGTCACTCCGCCTCTGCTTCTGCCTCTCTGCCTTTGCCTCTGCATCTGCCTCTGCCTCTGACACCTGACTCTGCCTCTGCCTCTTCCTATGCGTAAGCCTCTGCCTCTGCTTCTGCCTCTGCCTCTGCTTCTGCCTATGTCTCTCTGTCACTGCCCCTATGCCTCTGCCTCTGCCTCTCTACCTCTGCTTCTCCCTCTGTTTCTGCCTCTGCCTCTGCCTCTGCCTCTGCCTCTGCCTCTAGCCTCTGCCTCTGCCTCTGTCTCTGCCTATGTCTCTCTGCCTCTGCTTCTGCCTCTGTCTCTCTGCCTCTGCTTCGGCCTCTGTCTCTGCCTATGCCTCTGGCCCTTTACCTCTGCCTCTCCCTCTTCCTCTGACTCTGCTTCTGCCTCCGCCACTCTGCCTCTGCCTCTGCCTCTGCCTCTGCCTCTGCCTCTGCCTCTGCCTCTGCCTCTGCCTCTGCCTCTGCCTCTGCCTCTGCCTCTGCCTCTGCCTCTGCCTCTGCCTCTGGCCCTGGCACTGCCTCTGCCTCTGGCCCTGGCACTGCCTCTGCTTCTGCCTCTGTCTCTCTGCCTCTGCCTATGCCTCTGCCTTTGCCTCTGCCTTTGCCTCTGCCTCTGCCTCTGCCTCTGTCTCTGCCTCTGCCTCTGCCTCTGCCTTGTCTCTGACTCTGGCTCTGGCTCTGGCTCTGCCTCTGCCTCTGCCTCTGCCTCTCTGCCTCTGCCTCTGCCTTGTCTCTGACTCTGACTCTGGCTCTGCCTCTGCTTCTGCCTCTGCCTCTGCCTCTGCTTCTGCCTTTGCCTCTGCCTCTGCCTCTGCCTCTCTGCCTCTGCTTCTTCCTCTGCCTCTGCCTCTGGCCCTGGCTCTGACTCTGCTTCTGCATCTGCCTCTACATCTGCCTCTGCTTCGGCCTCTGACTCTGCCTCTACGTCTGCATCTGCCTCTGTCTCTGCCCCTGCTTCTGCATCTGTCTCTCTGCCTCTGTCTCTGCCTCTCCTTCTTCCTCTATCTCTCTGCCTCTGCTTCGGCCTCTGCCTGTGCCTCTCTGCCTCTGCATCTTCCTCTGTCTCTCTGCCTCGACTTCTGCCTCTGCCTCTGCTACTGCCTCTGACACCCTGACTCTGCCTCTGCCTCTTCCTATGCCTCTGCGTCTGCCTCTGCTTCTGCCTCTGCCTCTGTTTCTGCCTCTGTCTCTGCCTCTAGCTCTGCCTATGCCTCTGCCTCTGGATCTCTGCCTCTGCCTCTCTGCCTCTGCTTCTTCCTCTCTCTATCTGCCTCTGCTTCTGCCTCTGCCTCTCTGCCTCTTTTTCTGACTCTGCCTCTGCCTCTCTGCCAATGCCTCTGCCTCTGCCTCTGCCTCTATCTCTGCCTCTGCCTCGGCCTCTGACTCTCTGCTTCTGCTTCCGCCTATGCCTCGGGCTCTACCTCTGTCTCTGCCTCGGCTTCTGCCTCAGTCTCTCTGCCTCTGCCTCTGCCTCTCTGCCTCTGCCTCTGCTTCTACCTCTGCCTCTGCCGATGCCGATGCCGATGCCGAATCCTCTGCCCATGCCTCTGCTGATGCCTCTACCGATGCCGATGGCTCTGCCTCTGCCGATGCCAATGCCTCTAATATGCCTTTGCCTCTGCCTCTGCTTCTGCCACTCTGCCTCTGCTTCTTCCCCTGCCCCTCTGCCTCAGTTACTGCCCCTGTTTCTCCCTCTGTCTCTGTGCCTCTGCCTCTGCCCCTCTGCCTCTGTTTCTGCCCGTTTCTCCCTCTGTCTCTCTGCCACTGCCTCTGCCTCTCTGCCTCTGCTTTTGCCTCTGCGACTTCCTCTGCCTCTGCCTCTGCTTCTGCCTCTGCCTCTGCCTCTGCCTCTGCCTCTGCCTCTGCCTCTGCCTCTGCCTCTGCCTCTGTCACTGCCTCTGCCTCTGCCTATCTACCTCTCTGCTTCTGACTCTCTGCCTTTGTTTCTGCCTCTGTCACTCTGCCTTTCTCCATCTGCCTCTCTGCCTCTCCACCTCTCTGCCTCTCTGCCTCTGCATGTGCATCTGTCACTCTGCCTCAGCATCTGCACCTCTGCCTCCTCCTCTGCCTCTGCCTCTGCCTCTGCCTCTGCCTCTGCCTCTGCCTCTCTGACTCTGCTTCTATCTCTGCCTCTGCCTCTCTGCCTCTGCCTCTCGGCCTTTGTTTCTGCCTCTGTCCATCTGCCTCTCTGCTTCGGCCTCTATGCCTCTCTGCCTCTCTGCCTCTGCTTCTGCCTCTGTCACTCCGCCTCTGCTTCTGCCTCTCTGCCTTTGCCTCTGCATCTGCCTCTGCCTCTGACACCTGACTCTGCCTCTGCCTCTTCCTATGCGTAAGCCTCTGCCTCTGCTTCTGCCTCTGCCTCTGCTTCTGCCTATGTCTCTCTGTCACTGCCCCTATGCCTCTGCCTCTGCCTCTCTACCTCTGCTTCTCCCTCTGTTTCTGCCTCTGCCTCTGCCTCTGCCTCTGCCTCTGCCTCTAGCCTCTGCCTCTGCCTCTGTCTCTGCCTATGTCTCTCTGCCTCTGCTTCTGCCTCTGTCTCTCTGCCTCTGCTTCGGCCTCTGTCTCTGCCTATGCCTCTGGCCCTTTACCTCTGCCTCTCCCTCTTCCTCTGACTCTGCTTCTGCCTCCACCACTCTGCCTCTGCCTCTGCCTCTGCCTCTGCCTCTGCCTCTGCCTCTGCCTCTGCCTCTGCCTCTGCCTCTGCCTCTGCCTCTGCCTCTGGCCCTGGCACTGCCTCTGCCTCTGGCCCTGGCACTGCCTCTGCTTCTGCCTCTGTCTCTCTGCCTCTGCCTATGCCTCTGCCTTTGCCTCTGCCTTTGCCTCTGCCTCTGCCTCTGCCTCTGTCTCTGCCTCTGCCTCTGCCTCTGCCTTGTCTCTGACTCTGGCTCTGGCTCTGCCTCTGCCTCTGCCTCTGCCTCTCTGCCTCTGCCTCTGCCTTGTCTCTGACTCTGACTCTGGCTCTGCCTCTGCTTCTGCCTCTGCCTCTGCCTCTGCTTCTGCCTTTGCCTCTGCCTCTGCCTCTGCCTCTCTGCCTCTGCTTCTTCCTCTGCCTCTGCCTCTGGCCCTGGCTCTGACTCTGCTTCTGCATCTGCCTCTACATCTGCCTCTGCTTCGGCCTCTGACTCTGCCTCTACGTCTGCATCTGCCTCTGTCTCTGCCCCTGCTTCTGCATCTGTCTCTCTGCCTCTGTCTCTGCCTCTCCTTCTTCCTCTATCTCTCTGCCTCTGCTTCGGCCTCTGCCTGTGCCTCTCTGCCTCTGCATCTTCCTCTGTCTCTCTGCCTCGACTTCTGCCTCTGCCTCTGCTACTGCCTCTGACACCCTGACTCTGCCTCTGCCTCTTCCTATGCCTCTGCGTCTGCCTCTGCTTCTGCCTCTGCCTCTGTTTCTGCCTCTGTCTCTGCCTCTAGCTCTGCCTATGCCTCTGCCTTGTCTCTGACTCTGGCTCTGGCTCTGGCTCTGCCTCTACCTCTGCCTCTACCACTGCCTCTGCCTCTGCCTCTGCCTCTGCCTCTGCCTCTGCCTCTGCCTCTGCCTCTGCCTCTGCCTCTGCCTCTCTGCCTCTACTTCTTCCTCTGTCCCTCTGCCTCGACTTCTGCCTCTGCCTCTGCTGCTCCCTCTGACACCCTGACTCTGCCTATGCCTCTTCCTATGCCTCTGCCTCTGCCGCTGCCTCTGCCTCTGCTTCTGTCTCTGTCTCTCTGTCACTGCCGCTCTGCCTCTGCCTCTGCCTCTCTACCTCTGCTTCTGCCTCTGTTTCTGCCTCTGCCGCTGCCTCTGCCTCTGCCTCTGCCTCTGCCTCTGCCTCTGCCTCTCTGTCTCTGCCTCTGCCTCTCTGCCATGGCTTCTGCCTCTGCCTCTGCCTCTGCCTCTGTCTCTCCCTCGCCTTCTGCCTCAGTCTCTCTGCCTATGCCTCTGCCTCTTCCTCTGTATGTGCCTCTTTGCCTCTGCCTCTGCCTCTGCCTCTCTGCCTCTCTGCCTCTGCTTCTGCCTCTGCCTCTACCCCTGTCTCTGCCTATGCCTATGCCTCTGCTTCTGTCTATACCTCTGCATTTGATCTGTCTGTGCCTCTCTGCCTCTGCTTCTTCCTCTGTCTCTCTGCCTCGACTTCTACCTCTGCCTCTGCTTCTGCCTCTGACACCCTGACTCTGCCTCTGCCTCTTCCTATGCCTCTGCCTCTGCCTCTGCTTCTGCCTCTGCCTCTGCCTCTGCCTCTGCCTCTGCCTCTGCCTCTGCCTCTGCCTCTGCCTCTACCTCTGCTTCTACCTCTATCCCTCTGCCTCTGCCTCGGCCTCTGCCTGTGCCTCTCTGCCTCTGCATCTTCCTCTGTCTCTCTGCCTCCACTTCTGCCTCTGCCTCGGCTTCTGCCTCTGACACCCTGACTCTGCCTCTGCCTCTTCCTATGCGTAAGCCTCTGCCTCTGCTTGTGCCTCTGCCTCTGCCTCTGCCTCTGCCTCTGCCTCTGCCTCTATGCCTCTGCCTGTGCCTCTGCCTGTGCCTCTGCCTCTGCCTCTGCCTCTGCCTCTGTCACTGCCTCTGCCTATGCCTATCTAACTCTCTGCTTCTGACTCTCTGCCTTTGTTTCTGCCTCTGTCCCTCTGCCTCTCTCCATCTGCCTCTCTGCCTCTCCGCCTCTCTGCCTCTCTGCCTCTGCATGTGCATCTGTCACTCTGCCTCAGCATCTGCACCTCTGCCTCCTCCTCTGCCTCTGCCTCTGCCTCTGCCTCTGCCTCTCTGACTCTTCTTCTATCTCTGCCTCTGCCTCTCTGCCTCTGCCTCTCGGCCTTTGTTTCTGCCTCTGTCCATCTGCCTCTCTGCTTCGGCCTCTATGCCTCTCTGCCTCTCTGCCTCTGCTTCTGCCTCTGTCACTCCGCCTCTGCTTCTGCCTCTCTGCCTCTGCCTCTGCCTCTGCCTCTGCCTCTGCCTCTGCCTCTGCCTCTATGCCTCTGCCTGTGCCTGTGCCTGTGCCTGTGCCTGTGCCTGTGCCTCTGCCTCTGCCTCTGCCTCTGCCTCTGTCACTGCCTCTGCCTCTGCCTATCTACCTCTCTGCTTCTGACTCTCTGCCTTTGTTTCTGCCTCTGTCACTCTGCCTCTCTCCATCTGCCTCTCTGCCTCTCCGCCTCTCTGCCTCTCTGCCTCTGCATGTGCATCTGTCACTCTGCCTCAGCATCTGCACCTCTGCCTCCTCCTCTGCCTCTGCCTCTGCCTCTGCCTCTGCCTCTGCCTCTGCCTCTGCCTCTCTGACTCTTCTTCTATCTCTGCCTCTGCCTCTCTGCCTCTGCCTCTCGGCCTTTGTTTCTGCCTCTGTCCATCTGCCTCTCTGCTTCGGCCTCTATGCCTCTCTGCCTCTCTGCCTCTGCTTCTGCCTCTGTCACTCCGCCTCTGCTTCTGCCTCTCTGCCTCTGCCTCTGCCTCTGCCTCTGCCTCTGCCTCTGACACCCTGACTCTGCCTCTGCCTCTTCCTATGCGTAAGCCTCTGCCTCTGCCTCTGCCTCTGCCTCTGCCTCTGCCTCTGCCTCTCTGTCTCTGCCTCTGCCTCTCTGCCATGGCTTCTGCCTCTGCCTCTGCCTCTGCCTCTGTCTCTCCCTCGCCTTCTGCCTCAGTCTCTCTGCCTATGCCTCTGCCTCTTCCTCTGTATGTGCCTCTTTGCCTCTGACTCTGCCTCTGCCTCTCTGCCTCTCTGCCTCTGCTTCTGCCTCTGCCTCTACCCCTGTCTCTGCCTATGCCTATGCTTCTGCTTCTGTCTATACCTCTGCATTTGCCTCTGCCTGTGCCTCTCTGCCTCTGCTTCTTCCTCTGTCTCTCTGCCTCGACTTCTACCTCTGCCTCTGCTTCTGCCTCTGACACCCTGACTCTGCCTCTGACTCTTCCTATGCCTCTGCCTCTGCCTCTGCCTCTGCCTCTGCCTCTGCCTCTGCCTCTGCCTCTGCCTCTGCCTCTGCCTCTGCCTCTGCCTCTGCCTCTGCCTCTGCCTCTGCTTCTACCTCTATCCCTCTGCCTCTGCCTCGGCCTCTGCCTGTGCCTCTCTGCCTCTGCATCTTCCTCTGTCTCTCTGCCTCCACTTCTGCCTCTGCCTCGGCTTCTGCCTCTGACACCCTGACTCTGCCTCTGCCTCTTCCTATGCGTAAGCCTCTGCATCTGCTTCTGCCTCTGCCTCTGCTTCTGCCTAGTCTCTCTGTCACTGCCCCTCTGCCTCTGCCTCTGCCTCTCTACCTCTGCTTCTCCCTCTGTTTCTGCCTCTGCCTCTGCATCTGCCTCTGCCTCTGCCTCTGCCTCTAGCCTCTGCCTCTGCCTCTGTCTCTGCCTATGTCTCTCTGCCTCTGCTTCTGCCTCTGTCTCTCTGACTCTGCTTCGGCCTCTGTCTCTGCCTATGCCTCTGCCTCTTTACCTCTGCCTCTCCCTCTTCCTCTGCCTCTGCTTCTGCCTCTGACACCCTGACTCTGCCTCTGCCTCTTCCTATGCCTAAGCCTCTGCCTCTGCTTCTGCCTTTGTCTCTCTGCCTCTGCCTCTGTCTCTCTGTCACTGCCCCTCTGCCACTGCGTCTGCCTCTCTGCCTCTGCTTCTTCCTCTGTCTCTCTGCCTCGACTTCTGCCGATGCCTCTGCTTCTGCCTCTGCCTCTGCTTCTGCCTCTGTCTCTCTGTAACTGCCCCTCTGCCTCTGCCTCTGCGTCTCTACTTATGCTTCTGCCTCTGTTTCTGCCTCTTTCTCTCTGACTCTCTACCTCTGCGTCTCTGCGTCTCTGCCTCTGTGCCTCTACTTCTGGTTCTGCCTCTGTAACTCTGCTCTGCCTCTGCCCCTCTGCCTCTTCCTGTCCCTCTGCCTCTACATCTGCCTCTCTGCCTCTGCTTCTGCCTCTTCCTCTGGCTCTCTCACTGCCTCTGCCTCTCTCTCAGCCTCTTCCACTGCCTCTACATCTGCCTCTACCACTGCCTCTGCCTCTGCCTCTGCCTCTTTGCCTCTACCTCTGCCTCTGCCTCTGCCTCTGCCTCTGCCTCTGCCTCTGCCTCTGCCTCTGCCTCTGCCTCTGCCTCGGCATCTGCTTCTGCCTCTGCCTCTGCCTCTGCCTCTGTCTCTGCCTCTACCTCTGCCTCTGCCTCTGCCTTGTCTCTGAATCTGGCTCTGGCTCTGCCTCTGCCTCTGCCTCTCTGCCTCTGCCTCTGCCTTGTTCTGACTCTGACTCTGGCTCTGCCTCTGCTTCTGCCTCTGCCTCTGCCTCTGCCTCTGCCTCTCTGCCTCTGCTTCTCCCTCTGCCTCTGCCTCTGCCTCTGGCTCTGCCTCTACCTCTGCCTCTGCCTCTGCCTTGTCTCTGACTCTGGCTCTGCCTCTGGCTCTGCCTCTGCCTTGTCTCTGACTCTGGCTCTGGCTCTGGCTCTGGCTCTGCCTCTACCTCTGCCTCTACCACTGCCTCTGCCTCAGCCTCTGCCTCTGCCTCTGCCTCTGCCTGTGCTTCTCTGCCTCTACTTCTTCCTCTGTCCTTCTGCCTCGAATTCTGCCTCTGCCTCTGCCTCTCCCTCTGACACCCTGACTCTGCCTATGCCTCTTCCTATGCCTCTGCCTATGCTTCTGTCTCTGTCTCTCTGTCACTGCCTCTCTGCCTCTGCCTCTGCCTCTCTGCCTCTGCTTCTGCCTCTGTTTCTGCCTCTGCCGCTGCCTCTGCCTCTGCCTCTGCCTCTCTGTCTCTGCCTCTGCCTCTCTGCCATGGCTTCTGCCTCTGCCTCTGCCTCTGTCTTGCCTCTGCCTCTGCCTCCTTCTCTGCCTCGCCTTCTGCCTCAGTCTCTCTGCCTATGCCTCTGCCTCTTCCTCTGTATCTGCCTCTTTGCCTCTGCCTCTGCCTCTGCCTCTCTGCCTCTCGGCCTCTGCTTCTGCCTCTGCCTCTGCCCCTGTATCTGCCTCTGCCTATGCCTCTGCTTCTGTCTATACCTCTGCCTTTGCCTCTGCCTGTGCCTCTCTGCCTCTGCTTCTTCCTCTGTCTCTCTGCCTCGACTTCTGCCTCTGCCTCTGCTTCTGCCTCTGACACCCTGACTCTGCCTCTGCCTCTTCCTATGCCTAAGACTCTGCCTCTGCTTCTGCCTTTGTCTCTCTGCCTCTGCCTCTGCCTCTGCCTCTGCCTCTGCCTCTGCCTCTGCCTCTGCCTCTGCCTCTGCCTCTCCCTCTATCCTTCTGCCTCTGCCTCAGCCTCTGCCTGTGCCTCTCTGCCTCTGCATCTTCCTCAGTCTCTCTGCCTCGACATTTGCCTCTGCCTCGGCTTCTGCCTCTGACACCCTGATTCTGCCTCTGCCTCTTCCTATGCCTAAGCCTCTGCCTCTGCTTATGCCTTTGTCTCTCTGCCTCTGCCTCGGTCTCTCTGTCACTGCCCCTCTGCCTCTGCCTCTGCCTCTCTACCTCTGCATCTTCCTCTGTCTCTCTGCCTCGACTTCTGCCTCTGCCTCTGCTTCTGCCTCTGTCTCTGCTTCTGCCTTTGTCTCTCTTTAACTGCCCCTCTGCCTCTGCCACTGCCTCCCTACCTATGCCTCTGCCTCTGTTTCTGCCTCTTTCTCTCTGACTCTCTACCTCTGCGTCTCTGCCTCTCTGCCTCTCTGCCTCTACTTCTGCTTCTGCCTCTGGAACTCTGCTCTGCCTCTGCCTCTCTGCCTCTTCCTCTCTCTCTGCCTCTACATATGCCTCTCTGCCTCTGCTTCTGTCTCTTCCTCTGGCTCTCTCACTGCCTCTGCCTCTGTCTCAGCCTCTTCCACTGCCTCTGCATCTGCCTCTACCACTGCCTCTGCCTCTGCCTCTGCCTCTGCCTCTGCCTCTGCCTCTGCCTCTGCCTCTGCCTCTGCCTCTGCCTCTGCCTCTGCCTCTGCCTCGGCATCTGCTTCTGCCTCTGCCCCTCTGCTTCTGCCTCTGCCTCAGCCTCTTCGTCTACCTCTGACTCTACCTCTGACTCTGCCTCTGCCTCTGCCTCTCTGCCTCTCTACCTCTCTGCCTCCGCTTCTGCCTCTGCCTCTGCCTATGCCTCTGCCTCTGCCTCTGCCTCTACCTCTGTCTCTGCCTCTACCTCTGCCTCTGCCTCTGCCTTGTCTCTGACTCTGGCTCTGGCTCTGCCTCTGCCTCTGCCTCTGCCTCTGCCTCTCTGCCTCTGCCTCTGCCTTGTCTCTGACTCTGACTCTGGATCTGCCTCTGCTTCTGCCTCTGCCTCTGCCTCTGACTCTGCCTCTGGCACTGGCTCTATCTCTGCTTCTGCCTCTGCCTCTACCTCTGCCTCTGCTTCGGCCTCTGACTCTGCCTTTACGTCTGCATCTGCCTCTGTCTCTGCCCCTGCTTCTGCATCTGTCTCTCTGCCTCTGTCTCTGCCTCTCCTTCTTCCTCTATCCCTCTGCCTAAACTTCTGCCTCTGCCTCTGCTTCTGCTTCTGACACACTAACTCTGACTCTGCCTCCTCCTATGCCTCTGCGTCTGCCTCTACTTTTGCCTCTGCCTCTGCTTCTGCCTCTGTCTCTCTGTATCTGCCCCTCTACCTCTGCCTCTGCCTCTCTACCTATGCTTCTGCCTCTGTTTCTGCCTCTTTCTCTCTGCCTCTCTACCTCTGTGTCTCTGCCTCTCTGCCTCTACTTCTCCTTCTGCCTCTGTAACTCTGCTCTGCCTCTGCCTCTTTGCCTCTTCCTCTCCCTCTGCCTCTACATCTGCCTCTCGGCCTCTGCTTCTGCCTCTTCCTCTGCCTCTCTCACTGCATCTGCCTCTGCCTCAGCCTCTTCCACTGTCTCTGCCTCTTCCTCTACCACTGCCTCTGCATCTGCATCTGCCTCTGCCTCTGCCTCTGCCTCTGCCTCTGCCTCTGCCTCTGCCTCTGCCTCTGCCTCTACCTCTGCCTCTGCCTCTGCCTCTGCCTCTGCCTCTGCCTCTGCCTCATCTCTGCCTCTACCCCTGCCTCTGCCTCTGCCTTATCTCTGACTCTGGCTCTGGCTCTGGCTCTGGCTCTGCCTCTACCTCTGCCTCTACCACTGCCTCTGCCTCTGCCTCTGCCTCTGCCTGTGCCTCTCTGCCTCTACTTCTTCCTCTGTCCCTCTGCGTCGACTTCTGCCTCTGCCTCTGCCTCTCCCTCTGACACCCTGACTCTGCCTATGCCTCTGCCTATGCTTCTGTCTCTGTCTCTGTCACTGCCGCTCAACCTCTGCCTCTGCTTCTCTGCCTCTGCTTCTGCCTCTGTTTCTGCCTCTGCCGCTGCCTCTGCCTCTGCCTCTGCTTCTCTGTCTCTGCCTCTGCCTCTCTGCAATGGTTTCTGCCTCTGCCTCTGCCTCTGTCTCTGCCTCTGCCTCTGCCTCCTTCTCTGCCTCGCCTTCTGCCTCAGTCTCTCTGCCTATGCCTCTGCCTCTTCCTCTGTATCTGCCTCTTTGCCTCTGCCTCGGCCTCTGCCTCTTTGCCTCTCTGCCTCTGCTTCTGCCTCTGACTCTGCCCCTGTCTCTACCTCTGCCTATGCCTCTGCTTCTGTCTATACCTCTGCCTTTGCCTCTGCCTGTGCCTCTCTGCCTCTGCTTCTTCCTCTGTCCCTCTGCCTCGACTTCTGCCTCTGCCTCTGCTTCTGCCTCTGACACCCTGACTCTGCCTATGCCTCTTCCTATGCCTAAGACTCTGCCTCTGCTTCTGCCTTTGTCTCTCTGCCTCTGCCTCTGCCTCTGCCTCTGGCTCTGCCTCCGCCTCCGCCTCTGCCTCTGCCTCTGCCTCTGCCTCTGCCTCTGCCTCTGCCTCTGCCTCTGCCTCTGCCTCTGCCTCTGCCTCTGCCTCTGCCTCTGCCTCTGCTTCTCCCTCTATCACTCTGCCTCTGCCTCGGCCTCTGCCTGTGCCTCTCTGCCTCTGCATCTTCCTCTGTCTCTCTGCCTCGACTTCTGCCTCTGCCTCGGCTTCTGCCTCTGACACCCTGACTCTGCCTCTGCCTCTTCCTATGCGTAAGCTTCTGCCTCTGCTTCTGCCTCTGCCTCTGCTTCTGCCTATGTCTCTCTGTCACTGCCCATCTGCCTCTGCCTCTGCCTCTCTATCTCTGCTTCTCCCTCTGTTTCTGCCTCTGCCTCTGCATCTGCCTCTGCCTCTGCCTCTGCCTCTAGCCTCTGCCTCTGTCTCTGTCTCTGCCTATGTCTCTCGGCCTCTGCTTCTGCCTCTGTCTCTCTGCCTCTGCTTCGGCCTCTGTCTCTGCCTATGCCTCTGCCTCTTTACCTCTGCCTCTCCCTCTTTCTCTGCCTCTGCTTATGCCTCCGCCACTCTGCCTCTGCCTCTGCCTCTGCCTCTGCCTCTGCCTCTGCCTCTGCCTCTGCCTCTGCCTCTGCCTCTGCCTCTGCCTCTGCCTCTGCCTCTGCCTCTGCCTCTGCCTCTGCCTCTGCCTCTGCCTCTGCCTCTTCCTCTGCCTCTGCCTCTGCTCTGTCTCTGCCTCTGCGTCTGCCTCTGGCCCTGGCACTGCCTCTGCTTCTGCCTCTGTCTCTATGCCTCTGCCTCTGCCTTTGCCTCTGCTTCTCCCTCTGTCTCTCTGCCTCTCCCTCTGCCTCTGCCTCTGCCTATGACTCTACCTCTCTGCCTCTGCCTCTGCCTCTGCCTCTGTCTCTGCCCCTGCTTCTGCCTCTGTCTCTCTGCCTCTCGCTCTCTGCCTCTGCTTCTTCCATCTCTCTCTCTCTCTGTCTCTCTGTCTCTCTGTCTCTCTCTCTCTCTCTCTCTCTCTCTCTCTCTCTCTCTCTCTCTCTCTCTCTCTCTCTCTGCCTCTGCTTCTGCCTCTGCCTCTGCTTCTGCCTCTGTCTCTCTGTCACTGCCCCTCTGCCTCTGCCTCTGACTCTCTACCTCTGCTTCTCCCTCTGTTTCTGCCTCTGCTTCTGCCTCTGTCTCTCTGCCTCAGCTTCGGCCTCTCCTTCTGCCTATGCCTATGCCTCTTTACCTCTGCCTCTCCCTCTTCCTCTGCCTCTGCTTCTGCCTCCGCCACTCTGCCTCTGCCTCCGCCACTCTGCCTCTGCCTCTGCCTCTGCCTCTGCCTCTGCCTCTGCCTCTGCCTCTCCCTCTGCCTCTGCCTCTGCCTCTGCCTCTGCCTCTGCCTCTGCCTCTGCCTCTGCCTCTGCCTCTGCCTCTGCCTCTGGCCCTGGCACTGCCTCTGCTTCTTCCTCTGTCTCTCTGCCTCTCCCTCTGCCTCTGCCTCTGCCTCGGCCTCTGCTTCTGCCTCTGCTTCTCCCTCTATCTCTCTGCCTCTGCCTCCGCCTCTGCCTGTGCCTCTCTGCCTCTGCATCTTCCTCTGTCTCTCTGCTGCGAATTCTGCCTCTGCCTCTGCTTCTGCCTCTGACACCCTGACTCTGCCTCTGCCTCTTCCTATGCCTATGCCTCTGCCACTGCTTCTGCCTGTGCCTGTGCTTCTGCCTCTGTCTCTCTGTAACTGCCCCTCTGTCTCTGCCTCTGCCTCTCTACCTATGCTTCTGCCTCTGTTTCTGCCTCTTTCTCTCTGCCTCTCTACCTCTGCGTCTCTCCCTCTCTGCCTCTACTTCTGCTTCTGCCTCTGTAACTCTGCTCTGCCTCTGCCTCTCTGCCTCTTCCTCTCCCTCTGCCTCTACATCTGCCTCTCTGCCTCTGCTTCTGCCTCTTCCTCTGGCTCTCTCACTGCCTCTGCCTCTGCCTCAGCCTCTTCCACTGCCTCTGCGTCTGCCTCTACCAGTGCCTCTGCCTCTGCCTCTGCCTCTGCCTCTGCCTCTGCCTCTGCCTCTGCCTCTGCCTCTACCTCTGCCTCTGCCTCTGCCTCTGCCTCTGCCTCTGCCTCTGCCTCTGCCTCGGAATCTGCTTCTGCCTCTGCCACTCTGCCTCTGCCTCTGCCTCTGACTCTGACTCTGACTCTGACTCTGGCTCTGCCTCTGCTTCTGCCTCTGCCTCTGCCTCTGCCTCTGCCTCTTCGTCTGCCTCTGACTCTACCTCTGCCTCTCCTCTTTACCTCTGCCTCTGCCGCTGCCTCCCTGCCTCTGCCTCTGCCTCTGCCTCTGCCTCTGCCTCTGCCTCTGCCTCTGCCTCTGCCTCTGCCTCTGCCTCTGCCTCTGCCTCTGCCTCTGCCTCTGCCTCTGCCTCTGCCTCTGCCTCTGCCTCTGCCTCTGGCCCTGGCACTGCCTCTGCTTCTTCCTCTATCTCTCTGCCTCTGCCTCTGCCTCTGCCTCAGACTCTGCTTCTGCCTCTGCTTCTCCCTTTATCTCTCTGCCTCTGCCTCCGCCTCTGCCTGTGCCTCTCTGCCTCTGCATCTTCCTCTTTCTGCTGCGAATTCTGCCTCTGCCTCTGCTTCTGCCTCTGACACCCTGACTCTGCCTCTGCCTCTTCCTATGCCTATGCCTCTGCCTCTGCTTCTGCCTCTGCCTCTCTGTAACTGCCCCTCTGCCTCTGCCTCTGCCTCTCTACCTATGCTTCTGCCTCTGTTTCTGCCTCTTTCTCTCTGCCTCTCTACCTCTGCGTCTCTCCCTCTCTGCCTCTACTTCTGCTTCTGCCTCTGTAACTCTGCTCTGCCTCTGCCTCTCTGCCTCTTCCTCTCCCTCTGCCTCTACATCTGCCTCTCTGCCTCTGCCTCTGCCTCTTCCTCTGGCTCTCTCACTGCCTCTGCCTCTGCCTCTGCCTCAGCCTCTTCCACTGCCTCTGCGTCTGCCTCTACCACTGCCTCTGCCTCTGCCTCTGCCTCTGCCTCTGCCTCTGCCTCTGCCTCTGCCTCTGCCTCTGCCTCTGCCTCTGCCTCTGCCACTGCCTCTGCCTCTGCCTCTGCCTCTGCCTCTGCCTCTGCCTCTGCCTCTGCCTCTGCCTCTGCATCGGCATCTGCTTCTGCCTCTGCCACTCTGCCTCTGCCTCTGACTCTGACTCTGACTCTGACTCTGGCTCTGCCTCTGCTTCTGCCTCTGCCTCTGCCTCTGCCTCTGCCTCTGCCTCTTCGTCTGCCTCTGACTCTACCTCTGCCTCTCCTCTTTACCTCTGCCTCTGCCACTTTCTCCCTGCCTCTCTGCCTCCGCTTCTGCCTCTGCCTCTGCCTCTGCCTCTGCCACTGCCTCTGCCTCTGCCTCTGCCTCTGCCTCTGCCTCTGCCTCGATCTCTCTGTCTCTGTCTCGGCCTCTGCCTGTGCCTCTCTGCCTCTGCATCTTCCTCTGTCTCTCTGCCTCGACTTCTGCCTCTGCCTCTGCCTCTGCCTCTGACACCCTGACTCTGCCTCTGCCTCTTCCTATGCCTATGCCTCTGCCTCTGCTTCTGCCTCTGCCTCTGCTTCTGCCTCTGTCTCTCTGTAACTGCCCCTCTGCCTCTCTACCTATGCTTCTGCCTCTGTTTCTGCCTCTTTCTCTCTGCCTCTCTACCTCTGCGTCTCTGCCTCTCTGCCTCTACTTCTGCTTCTGCCTCTGTAACTCTGCTCTGCCTCTGCCTCTCTGCCTCTTCCTCTCCCTCTGCCTCTACATCTGCCACTCTGCCTCTGCTTCTGCCTCTTCCTCTGACTTTCTCACTGCCTCTGCCTCTGCCGCAGCCTCTGCCTGTGCCTCTCTGCCTCTGCTTCTTCCTCTGTCTCTCTGCCTCGACTTCTGCCTCTGCCTCTGCTTCTCCCTCTGACACCCTGACTCTGCCTCTGCCTCTTCCTATGCCTCTGCCTCTGCCTCTGCCTCTGCCTCTGCCTCTGCCTCTGCTTGTGCCTCTGTCTCTCTGTCACTGCCGCTCTGCCTCTGCCTCTGCCTCTCTACCTCTGCTTCTGCCTCTGTTTCTGCCTCTGCCTCGGCCTCTGCCTCTGCCGCTCTACCTCTGCCTCTGCCTCTCTGCCACGGCTTCTGCCTCTGCCTCTGTCTCTGCCTCTGCCTCTGCCTCTGTCTCTTCCTCGCCTTCTGCCTTAGTCTCTCTGCCTATGCCTCTGCCTCTTCCTCTGTATCTGCCTCTTTGCCTCTGCCTCTGCCTCTGCCTCTCTGCCTCTCTGCCTCTGCTCCTGCCTCTGCCTCTGCCCCTGTCTCTGCCTCTGCCTATACCTCTGCCTCTGTCTATACCTCTGCCTTTGCCTCTGCCTTTGCCTCTCTGCCTCTGCTTCTTCCTCTGTCTCTCTGCCTCGACTTCTGCCTCTGCCTCTGCTTCTGCCTCGGCCTCTGCCTCTGCCGCTCTACCTCTGCCTCTGCCTCTCTGCCACGGCTTCTGCCTCTGCCTCTGTCTCTGCCTCTGCCTCTGCCTCTGTCTCTGCCTCGCCTTCTGCCTTAGTCTCTCTGCCTATGCCTCTGCCTCTTCCTCTGTATCTGCCTCTTTGCCTCTGCCTCTGCCTCTGCCTCTCTGCCTCTCTGCCTCTCTGCCTCTGCTCCTGCCTCTGCCTCTGCCCCTGTCTCTGCCTCTGCCTATACCTCTGCCTCTGTCTATACCTCTGCCTTTGCCTCTGCCTTTGCCTCTCTGCCTCTGCTTCTTCCTCTGTCTCTCTGCCTCGACTTCTGCCTCTGACTCTGCTTCTCCCTCTGACACCCTGACTCTGCCTCTGCCTCTTCCTATGCCTAAGCCTCTGCCTCTGCTTCTGCCTTTGTCCCTCTGCCTCGGCCTCTGCCTCTGCCTCTACCTCTGCCTCTGCCTCTGCCTCTATCTCTCTGCCTCTGCCTCGGCCTCTGCCTCTGCCTCTCTGCCTCTGCACCTTCCTCTGTCTCTCTGCCTCGACTTCTGCCTCTGCCTCTGCTTCTGCCTCTGACACCCTGACTCTGCCTCTGCCTCTTCCTATGCTTATGCCTCTGCCTCTGCTTCTGCTTCTGCCTCTGCTTCTGCCTCTGTCTCTCTGTAACTGCCCCTCTGCCTCTGCCTCTGCCTCTGCCTCTGCCTCTGCCTCTGCCTCTGCCTCTGCCTCTGCCTCTGCCTCTGCCTCTGCCTCTGCCTCTGCTTCTCCCTCTATCCTTCTGCCTCTGCCTCAGCCTCTGCCTGTGCCTCTCTGCCTCTGCATCTTCCTCTGTCTCTCTGCCTCGACATTTGCCTCTGCCTCGGCTTCTGCCTCTGACACCCTGACTCTGCCTCTGCCTCTTCCTATGCCTAAGCCTCTGCCTCTGCTTCTGCCTTTGTCCCTCTGCCTCTGCCTCTGCCTCTGCCTCTGCCTCTGCCTCTGCCTCTGCCTCTCTGCCTCTGCCTCGGCCTCTGCCTGTGCCTCTCTGCCTCTGCACCTTCCTCTGTCTCTCTGCCTCGACTTCTGCCTCTGCCTCTGCTTCTGCCTCTGACACTCTGACTCTGCCTCTGCCTCTTCCTATGCCTATGACTCTGCCTCTGCTTCAGCCTCTTCCACTGCCTCTGCCTCTGCCTCTGCCTCTGCCTCTCTCCCTCTTCCTCTCCCTCTGCCTCTACATCTGCCTCTCTGCCTCTGCTTCTGCCTCTTCCTCTGGCTCTCTCACTGCCTCTGCCTCTTCCTCTGCCTCTGCCACTGGCTCTGCCTCTGCCTCTATGCCTCTGCCTCTGCCTCTGCCTCTCTGCCTCTTCCTCTCCCTCTGCCTCTACATCTGCCTCTCTGCCTCTAAATCTGCCTCTCTGCCTCTACATCTGCCTCTCTGCCTCTGACTGTCTCTCTGCCTCTGACTCTGCCTCAGCCTCTGCCTGTGCCTCTCTGCCTCTGCTTCTTCCTCTGTCCCTCTGCCTCGACTTCTGCCTCTGCCTCTGCTTCTCCCTCTGACACCCTGACTCTGCCTCTGCCTCTTCCTATGCCTCTGCCTCTGACTCTGCCTCTGCCTCTGCCTCTGCCTCTGCTTCTGCCTCTGTATCTCTGTCACTGCCGCTCTGCCTCTGCCTGTGCCTCTCTACCTCTGCTTCTGCCTCTGTTTCTGCCTCTGCCTCTGCCTCTGCCTCTTCCTCTGCCTCTGCCTCTGCCTCTGCCTCTGCCGCTCTGTCTCTGCTTCTGCCTCTCTGCCATGGCTTCGGCCTCTGCCTCTGTCTCTGCCTCTGCCTCTGCCTCTGTCTCTGCCTCGCCTTCTGCCTCTTCTCTCTGCCTATGCCTCTGCCTCTTCCTCTGTATCTGCCTCTTTACCTCTGCCTCTTCCTCTGCCTCTCTGCCTCTGCCTCTGCCTCTGCCTCTGCCTCTGCCTCTGCCTCTGCCTCTGCCTCTGCCTCTGCCTCTGCCTCGGCATCTGCTTCTGCCTCTGCCCCTCTGCTTCTGCCTCTGCCTCAGCCTCTTCGTCTACCTCTGACTCTACCTCTGACTCTGCCTCTGCCTCTGCCTCTCTGCCTCTCTACCTCTCTGCCTCCGCTTCTGCCTCTGCCTCTGCCTATGCCTCTGCCTCTGCCTCTGCCTCTACCTCTGTCTCTGCCTCTACCTCTGCCTCTGCCTCTGCCTTGTCTCTGACTCTGGCTCTGGCTCTGCCTCTGCCTCTGCCTCTGCCTCTGCCTCTCTGCCTCTGCCTCTGCCTTGTCTCTGACTCTGACTCTGGATCTGCCTCTGCTTCTGCCTCTGCCTCTGCCTCTGACTCTGCCTCTGGCACTGGCTCTATCTCTGCTTCTGCCTCTGCCTCTACCTCTGCCTCTGCTTCGGCCTCTGACTCTGCCTCTACGTCTGCATCTGCCTCTGTCTCTGCCCCTGCTTCTGCATCTGTCTCTCTGCCTCTGTCTCTGCCTCTCCTTCTTCCTCTATCCCTCTGCCTAAACTTCTGCCTCTGCCTCTGCTTCTGCTTCTGACACACTAACTCTGACTCTGCCTCCTCCTATGCCTCTGCGTCTGCCTCTACTTTTGCCTCTGCCTCTGCTTCTGCCTCTGTCTCTCTGTATCTGATCCTCTACCTCTACCTCTGCCTCTCTACCTATGCTTCTGCCTCTGTTTCTGCCTCTTTCTCTCTGCCTCTCTACCTCTGTGTCTCTGCCTCTCTGCCTCTACTTCTCCTTCTGCCTCTGTAACTCTGCTCTGCCTCTGCCTCTTTGCCTCTTCCTCTCCCTCTGCCTCTACATCTGCCTCTCGGCCTCTGCTTCTGCCTCTTCCTCTGCCTCTCTCACTGCATCTGCCTCTGCCTCAGCCTCTTCCACTGTCTCTGCCTCTTCCTCTACCACTGCCTCTGCATCTGCATCTGCCTCTGCCTCTGCCTCTGCCTCTGCCTCTGCCTCTGCCTCTGCCTCTGCCTCTGCCTCTGCCTCTGCCTCTGCCTCTGCCTCTGCCTCTGCCTCATCTCTGCCTCTACCCCTGCCTCTGCCTCTGCCTTATCTCTGACTCTGGCTCTGGCTCTGGCTCTGGCTCTGCCTCTACCTCTGCCTCTACCACTGCCTCTGCCTCTGCCTCTGCCTCTGCCTGTGCCTCTCTGCCTCTACTTCTTCCTCTGTCCCTCTGCGTCGACTTCTGCCTCTGCCTCTGCCTCTCCCTCTGACACCCTGACTCTGCCTATGCCTCTGCCTATGCTTCTGTCTCTGTCTCTGTCACTGCCGCTCAACCTCAGCCTCTGCTTCTCTGCCTCTGCTTCTGCCTCTGTTTCTGCCTCTGCCGCTGCCTCTGCCTCTGCCTCTGCTTCTCTGTCTCTGCCTCTGCCTCTCTGCAATGGTTTCTGCCTCTGCCTCTGCCTCTGTCTCTGCCTCTGCCTCTGCCTCCTTCTCTGCCTCGCCTTCTGCCTCAGTCTCTCTGCCTATGCCTCTGCCTCTTCCTCTGTATCTGCCTCTTTGCCTCTGCCTCGGCCTCTGCCTCTTTGCCTCTCTGCCTCTGCTTCTGCCTCTGACTCTGCCCCTGTCTCTACCTCTGCCTATGCCTCTGCTTCTGTCTATACCTCTGCCTTTGCCTCTGCCTGTGCCTCTCTGCCTCTGCTTCTTCCTCTGTCCCTCTGCCTCGACTTCTGCCTCTGCCTCTGCTTCTGCCTCTGACACCCTGACTCTGCCTATGCCTCTTCCTATGCCTAAGACTGTGCCTCTGCTTCTGCCTTTGTCTCTCTGCCTCTGCCTCTGCCTCTGCCTCTGGCTCTGCCTCCGCCTCTGCCTCTGCCTCTGCCTCTGCCTCTGCCTCTGCCTCTGCCTCTGCCTCTGCCTCTGCCTCTGCCTCTGCCTCTGCCTCTGCCTCTGCCTCTGCTTCTCCCTCTATCACTCTGCCTCTGCCTCGGCCTCTGCCTGTGCCTCTCTGCCTCTGCATCTTCCTCTGTCTCTCTGCCTCGACTTCTGCCTCTGCCTCGGCTTCTGCCTCTGACACCCTGACTCTGCCTCTGCCTCTTCCTATGCGTAAGCTTCTGCCTCTGCTTCTGCCTCTGCCTCTGCTTCTGCCTATGTCTCTCTGTCACTGCCCCTCTGCCTCTGCCTCTCTATCTCTGCTTCTCCCTCTGTTTCTGCCTCTGCCTCTGCATCTGCCTCTGCCTCTGCCTCTGCCTCTAGCCTCTGCCTCTGTCTCTGTCTCTGCCTATGTCTCTCGGCCTCTGCTTCTGCCTCTGTCTCTCTGCCTCTGCTTCGGCCTCTGTCTCTGCCTATGCCTCTGCCTCTTTACCTCTGCCTCTCCCTCTTTCTCTGCCTCTGCTTATGCCTCCGCCACTCTGCCTCTGCCTCTGCCTCTGCCTCTGCCTCTGCCTCTGCCTCTGCCTCTGCCTCTGCCTCTGCCTCTGCCTCTGCCTCTGCCTCTGCCTCTGCCTCTTCCTCTCCCTCTGCCTCTGCTCTGTCTCTGCCTCTGCGTCTGCCTCTGGCCCTGGCACTGCCTCTGCTTCTGCCTCTGTCTCTATGCCTCTGCCTCTGCCTTTGCCTCTGCTTCTCCCTCTGTCTCTCTGCCTCTCCCTCTGCCTCTGCCTCTGCCTATGACTCTACCTCTCTGCCTCTGCCTCTGCCTCTGCCTCTGTCTCTGCCCCTGCTTCTGCCTCTGTCTCTCTGCCTCTCGCTCTCTGCCTCTGCTTCTTCCATCTCTCTCTCTCTGTCTCTCTGTCTCTCTGTCTCTCTCTCTCTCTCTCTCTCTCTCTCTCTCTCTCTCTCTGCCTCTGCTTCTGCCTCTGCCTCTGCCTCTGCCTCTGCCTCTGCCTCTGCCTCTGCCTCTGCCTCTGCCTCTGCCTCTGCCTCTGCCTCTTCCTCTGCCTCTGCCTCTGCTCTGTCTCTGCCTCTGCGTCTGCCTCTGGCCCTGGCACTGCCTCTGCTTCTGCCTCTGTCTCTATGCCTCTGCCTCTGCCTTTGCCTCTGCTTCTCCCTCTGTCTCTCTGCCTCTCCCTCTGCCTCTGCCTCTGCCTATGACTCTACCTCTCTGCCTCTGCCTCTGCCTCTGCCTCTGTCTCTGCCCCTGCTTCTGCCTCTGTCTCTCTGCCTCTCGCTCTCTGCCTCTGCTTCTTCCATCTCTCTCTCTCTCTGTCTCTCTGTCTCTCTGTCTCTCTCTCTCTCTCTCTCTCTCTCTCTCTCTCTCTCTCTCTCTCTGCCTCTGCTTCTGCCTCTGCCTCTGCTTCTGCCTCTGTCTCTCTGTCACTGCCCCTCTGCCTCTGCCTCTGACTCTCTACCTCTGCTTCTCCCTCTGTTTCTGCCTCTGCTTCTGCCTCTGTCTCTCTGCCTCAGCTTCGGCCTCTCCTTCTGCCTATGCCTATGCCTCTTTACCTCTGCCTCTCCCTCTTCCTCTGCCTCTGCTTCTGCCTCCGCCACTCTGCCTCTGCCTCCGCCACTCGGCCTCTGCCTCTGCCTCTGCCTCTGCCTCTGCCTCTGCCTCTGCCTCTGCCTATGCCTCTGCCTCTGCCTCTGCCTCTGCCTCTGCCTCTGCCTCTGCCTCTGCCTCTGCCTCTGCCTCTGCCTCTGGCCCTGGCACTGCCTCTGCTTCTTCCTCTGTCTCTCTGCCTCTACCTCTGCCTCTGCCTCTGCCTCGGCCTCTGCTTCTGCCTCTGCTTCTCCCTCTATCTCTCTGCCTCTGCTTCCGCCTCTGCCTGTGCCTCTCTGCCTCTGCATCTTCCTCTGTCTCTCTGCTGCGAATTCTGCCTCTGCCTCTGCTTCTGCCTCTGACACCCTGACTCTGCCTCTGCCTCTTCCTATGCCTATGCCTCTGCCACTGCTTCTGCCTGTGCCTGTGCTTCTGCCTCTGTCTCTCTGTAACTGCCCCTCTGTCTCTGCCTCTGCCTCTCTACCTATGCTTCTGCCTCTGTTTCTGCCTCTTTCTCTCTGCCTCTCTACCTCTGCGTCTCTCCCTCTCTGCCTCTACTTCTGCTTCTGCCTCTGTAACTCTGCTCTGCCTCTGCCTCTCTGCCTCTTCCTCTCCCTCTGCCTCTACATCTGCCTCTCTGCCTCTGCTTCTGCCTCTTCCTCTGGCTCTCTCACTGCCTCTGCCTCTGCCTCAGCCTCTTCCACTGCCTCTGCGTCTGCCTCTACCAGTGCCTCTGCCTCTGCCTCTGCCTCTGCCTCTGCCTCTGCCTCTGCCTCTACCTCTGCCTCTGCCTCTGCCTCTGCCTCGGAATCTGCTTCTGCCTCTGCCACTAGCCTCTGCCTCTGCCTCTGACTCTGACTCTGACTCTGACTCTGGCTCTGCCTCTGCTTCTGCCTCTGCCTCTGCCTCTGCCTCTGCCTCTTCGTCTGCCTCTGACTCTACCTCTGCCTCTCCTCTTTACCTTTGCCTCTGCCGCTGCCTCCCTGCCTCTGCCTCTGCCTCTGCCTCTGCTTCAGCCTCTGCCTCTGCCTCTGCCTCTGCCTCTGCCTCTGCCTCTGCCTCTGGCCCTGGCACTGCCTCTGCTTCTTCCTCTATCTCTCTGCCTCTGCCTCTGCCTCTGCCTCGGACTCTGCTTCTGCCTCTGCTTCTCCCTTTATCTCTCTGCCTCTGCCTCCGCCTCTGCCTGTGCCTCTCTGCCTCTGCATCTTCCTCTTTCTGCTGCGAATTCTGCCTCTGCCTCTGCATCTGCCTCTGACACCCTGACTCTGCCTCTGCCTCTTCCTATGCCTATGCCTCTGCCTCTGCTTCTGCCTCTGCCTCTGCTTCTGCCTCTGTCTCTCTGTAACTGCCCCTCTGCCTCTGCCTCTGCCTCTCTACCTATGCTTCTGCCTCTGTTTCTGCCTCTTTCTCTCTGCCTCTCTACCTCTGCGTCTCTCCCTCTCTGCCTCTACTTCTGCTTCTGCCTCTGTAACTCTGCTCTGCCTCTGCCTCTCTGCCTCTTCCTCTCCCTCTGCCTCTACATCTGCCTCTCTGCCTCTGCCTCTGCCTCTTCCTCTGGCTCTCTCACTGCCTCTGCCTCTGCCTCTGCCTCAGCCTCTTCCACTGCCTCTGCGTCTGCCTCTACCACTGCCTCTGCCTCTGCCTCTGCCTCTGCCTCTGCCTCTGCCTCTGCCTCTGCCTCTGCCTCTGCCACTGCCTCTGCCTCTGCCTCTGCCTCTGCCTCTGCCTCTGCCTCTGCCTCTGCCTCTGCCTCTGCCTCTGCCTCTGCCTCGGCATCTGCTTCTGCCTCTGCCACTCTGCCTCTGACTCTGACTCTGACTCTGACTCTGACTCTGGCTCTGCCTCTGCTTCTGCCTCTGCCTCTGCCTCTGCCTCTGCCTCTTCGTCTGCCTCTGACTCTACCTCTGCCTCTCCTCTTTACCTCTGCCTCTGCCACTTTCTCCCTGCCTCTCTGCCTCCGCTTCTGCCTCTGCCTCTGCCTCTGCCTCTGCCACTGCCTCTGCCTCTGCCTCTGCCTCTGCCTCTGCCTCGATCTCTCTGTCTCTGTCTCGGCCTCTGCCTGTGCCTCTCTGCCTCTGCATCTTCCTCTGTCTCTCTGCCTCGACTTCTGCCTCTGCCTCTGCCTCTGCCTCTGACACCCTGACTCTGCCTCTGCCTCTTCCTATGCCTATGCCTCTGCCTCTGCTTCTGCCTCTGCCTCTGCTTCTGCCTCTGTCTCTCTGTAACTGCCCCTCTGCCTCTCTACCTATGCTTCTGCCTCTGTTTCTGCCTCTTTCTCTCTGCCTCTCTACCTCTGCGTCTCTGCCTCTCTGCCTCTACTTCTGCTTCTGCCTCTGTAACTCTGCTCTGCCTCTGCCTCTCTGCCTCTTCCTCTCCCTCTGCCTCTACATCTGCCACTCTGCCTCTGCTTCTGCCTCTTCCTCTGACTTTCTCACTGCCTCTGCCTCTGCCGCAGCCTCTGCCTGTGCCTCTCTGCCTCTGCTTCTTCCTCTGTCTCTCTGCCTCGACTTCTGCCTCTGCCTCTGCTTCTCCCTCTGACACCCTGACTCTGCCTCTGCCTCTTCCTATGCCTCTGCCTCTGCCTCTGCCTCTGCCTCTGCCTCTGCCTCTGCTTGTGCCTCTGTCTCTCTGTCACTGCCGCTCTGCCTCTGCCTCTGCCTCTCTACCTCTGCTTCTGCCTCTGTTTCTGCCTCTGCCTCGGCCTCTGCCTCTGCCGCTCTACCTCTGCCTCTGCCTCTCAGCCACGGCTTCTGCCTCTGCCTCTGTCTCTGCCTCTGCCTCTGCCTCTGCCTCTGTCTCTGCCTCGCCTTCTGCCTTAGTCTCTCTGCCTATGCCTCTGCCTCTTCCTCTGTATCTGCCTCTTTGCCTCTGCCTCTGCCTCTGCCTCTCTGCCTCTCTGCCTCTGCTCCTGCCTCTGCCTCTGCCCCTGTCTCTGCCTCTGCCTATACCTCTGCCTCTGTCTATACCTCTGCCTTTGCCTCTGCCTTTGCCTCTCTGCCTCTGCTTCTTCCTCTGTCTCTCTGCCTCGACTTCTGCCTCTGCCTCTGCTTCTGCCTCTGACACCCTGACTCTGACTCTGCCTCTTCCTATGCCTAAGCCTCTGCCTCTGCTTCTGCCTTTGTCCCTCTGCCTCGGCCTCTGCCTCTGACTCTACCTCTATCTCTCTGCCTCTGCCTCTATCTCTCTGCCTCTGCCTCGGCCTCTGCCTCTGCCTCTCTGCCTCTGCACCTTCCTCTGTCTCTCTGCCTCGACTTCTGCCTCTGCCTCTGCTTCTGCCTCTGACACCCTGACTCTGCCTCTGCCTCTTCCTATGCTTATGCCTCTGCCTCTGCTTCTGCTCCTGCCTCTGCTTCTGCCTCTGTCTCTCTGTAACTGCCCCTCTGCCTCTGCCTCTGCCTCTGCCTCTGCCTCTGCCTCTGCCTCTGCCTCTGCCTCTGCCTCTGCCTCTGCCTCTGCCTCTGCTTCTCCCTCTATCCTTCTGCCTCTGCCTCAGCCTCTGCCTGTGCCTCTCTGCCTCTGCATCTTCCTCTGTCTCTCTGCCTCGACATTTGCCTCTGCCTCGGCTTCTGCCTCTGACACCCTGCCTTTGCCTCTGCCTCTGCCTCTGCCTCTGCCTCTGCCTCTCTGCCTCTGCCTCGGCCTCTGCCTGTGCCTCTCTGCCTCTGCACCTTCCTCTGTCTCTCTGCCTCGACTTCTGCCTCTGCCTCTGCTTCTGCCTCTGACACTCTGACTCTGCCTCTGCCTCTTCCTATGCCTATGACTCTGCCTCTGCTTCAGCCTCTTCCACTGCCTCTGCCTCTGCCTCTGCCTCTGCCTCTCTCCCTCTTCCTCTCCCTCTGCCTCTACATCTGCCTCTCTGCCTCTGCTTCTGCCTCTTCCTCTGGCTCTCTCACTGCCTCTGCCTCTTCCTCTGCCTCTGCCACTGGCTCTGCCTCTGCCTCTATGCCTCTGCCTCTGCCTCTGCCTCTCTGCCTCTTCCTCTCCCTCTGCCTCTACATCTGCCTCTCTGCCTCTAAATCTGCCTCTCTGCCTCTACATCTGCCTCTCTGCCTCTGACTGTCTCTCTGCCTCTGACTCTGCCTCAGCCTCTGCCTGTGCCTCTCTGCCTCTGCTTCTTCCTCTGTCCCTCTGCCTCGACTTCTGCCTCTGCCTCTGCTTCTCCCTCTGACACCCTGACTCTGCCTCTGCCTCTTCCTATGCCTCTGCCTCTGGCTCTGCCTCTGCCTCTGCCTCTGCCTCTGCTTCTGCCTCTGTATCTCTGTCACTGCCGCTCTGCCTCTGCCTGTGCCACTCTACCTCTGCTTCTGCCTCTGTTTCTGCCTCTGCCTCTGCCTCTGCCTCTTCCTCTGCCTCTGCCTCTGCCTCTGCCTCTGCCGCTCTGTCTCTGCTTCTGCCTCTCTGCCATGGCTTCGGCCTCTGCCTCTGTCTCTGCCTCTGCCTCTGCCTCTGTCTCTGCCTCGCCTTCTGCCTCGTCTCTCTGCCTATGCCTCTGCCTCTTCCTCTGTATCTGCCTCTTTGCCTCTGCCTCTTCCTCTGCCTCTCTGCCTCTCTGCCTCTGCTTCTGCCTCTGCCTCTGCCCCTGTCTCTGCCTCTGTCTATGCCTCTGCCACTGTCTATATCTCTGCCTTTGCCTCTGTCTGTGCCTCTCTGCCTCTGCTTCTTCCTCTGTCTCTCTGCCTCGACTTCTGCCTCTGCCTCTGCTTCTGCCTCTGACACCCTGACTCTGCCTCTGCCTCTTCCTATGCGTAAGCCTCTGCCTCTGCTTCTGCCTCTGCCTCTGCTTCTACCTCTGTCTCTCTGTCACTGCCCCTCTGCCTCGGCCTCTGCCTCTCTACCTCTGCGTCTCTGCGTCTCCGCCTCTACTTCTGCTTCTGCCTCTGTAACTCTGCTCTGCCTCTGCCTCTCTGCCTCTTCCTCTCCCTCTGCCTCTACATCTGCCTCTCTGCCTCTGCTTCTTCCTCTTCCTCTGGCTCTCTCACGGCCTCTGCCTCTGCCTCAGCCTCTTCCATGCCTCTGCCTCTGCCTCTGCCTCTGCCTCTGCCTCTCTGCCTCTTCCTCTCCCTCTGCCTCTACATCTGCCTCTCTGCCTCTGCTTCTGCCTCTTCCTCTGGCTCTCTCACTGCCTCTGCCTCTTCCTCAGCCTCTGCCACTGGCTCTGCCTCTGCCTCTATGCCTCTGCCTCTGCCTCTACTTCTCTGCTTCTTCCTCTCCCTCTGCCTCTACATCTGCCTCTCTGCCTCTGTTTCTGCCTCTTCCTCTGACTGTCTCACTGCCTCTGACTCTGCCTCAGCCTCTACCTGTGCCTCTCTGCCTCTGCTTCTTCCTCTGTCTCTCTGCCTCGACTTCTGCCTCTGCCTCTGCTTCTCCCTCTGACACCCTGACTCTGCCTCTGCCTCTTCCTATGCCTCTGCCTCTGCCTCTGCCTCTGCCTCTGCCTCTGCTTCTGCCTCTGTCTCTCTGTCACTGCCGCTCTGCCTCTGCCTCTGCCTCTCTACCTCTGCTTCTGCCTCTGTTTCTGCCTCTGCCTCTGCCTCTGCCTCTGCCGCTCTATCTCTGCCTCTGCCTCTCTGCCACGGCTTCTGCCTCTGCCTCTGTCTCTGCCTCGCCTTCTGCCTCAGTCTCTCTGCCTATGCCACTGCCTCTTCCTCTGTATCTGCCTCTTTGCCTCTGCCTCTGCCTCTGCCTCTCTGCCTCTCTGCCTCTGCTTCTGCCTCTGCCTCTGCCCCTGTCTCTGCCTCTGCCTATACTTCTGCCTCTGTCTATACCTCTGCCTTTGCCTCTGCCTTTGCCTCTCTGCCTCTGCTTCTTCCTCTGTCTCTCTGCCTCAACTTCTGCCTCTGCCTCTGCTTCTGCCTCTGACACCATGACTCTGCCTCTGCCTCTTCCTATGCCTAAGCCTCTGCCTCTACTTCTGCCTTTGTCCCTCTGCCTCTGCCTCTGCCTCTGCCTCTGCCTCTGCCTCTGCCTCTGCCTCTGCCTCTGCCTCTGCCTCTGCCTCTGCCTCTATCTCTCTGACTCTGCCTCGGCCTCTGCCTCTGCCTCTCCCTCTGCCTCTACCTCTGCCTCTGCCTCTGCCTCAGCATCTGCCTCGGCATCTGCTTCTGCCTCTGCCACTCTGCCTGTGCCTCTGCCTCTGCCTCTGACTCTGACTCTGGCTCTGCCTCTGCTTCTGCCTCTGCCTCTGCCTCTGCCTCTGCCTCTGCCTCTTCGTCTGCCTCAGACTCTACCTCTGCCTCTGCCTCTGCCTCTTTACCTCTGCCTCTGCCGCTGCCTCCCTGCCTCTCTGCCTCCGCTTCTGCCTCTGCCTCTGCCTCTGCCTCTGCCTCTGCCTCTGCCTCTGCCTCTGCCACTGCCTCTGCCTCTGCCTCTGCCTCTGCTTCTGCCTCTGCCTCTGCCTCTGCCTCTGCCTCTGCCTCGATCTCTCTGCCTCTGTCTCGGCCTCTGCATGTGCCTCTCTGCATCTGCATCTTCCTCTGTCTCTCTGCCTCGACTTCTGCCTCTGCCTCTGTTTCTGCCTCTGACACCCTGACTCTGCCTCTGCCTCTTCCTATGCCTATGCCACTGCCTCTGATTCTGCCTCTGCTTCTGCCTCTGTCTCTCTGTAACTGCCCCTCTGCCTCTCTACCTATGCTTCTGCCTCTGTTTCTGCCTCTTTCTCTCTGCCTCTCTACCTCTGCGTCTCTGCCTCTCTGCCTCTACTTCTGCTTCTGCCTCTGTAACTCTGCTCTGCCTCTGCCTCTCTGCCTCTTCCTCTCCCTCTGCCTCTACATCTGCCACTCTGCCTCTGCTTCTTCCTCTTCCTCAAGCTCTCTCACTGCCTCTGCCTCTGCCTCAGCGTCTTCCACTGCCTCTGCCTCTGCCTCTGCCTCTGCCGCTCTGCCTCTTCCTCTCCCTCTGCCTCTACATCTGCCGCTCTGCCTCTGCTTCTGCCTCTTCCTCTGGCTCTCTCACTGCCTCTGCCTCTTCCTCTGCCTCTGCCACTGGCTCTGCCTCTGCATCTATGCCTCTGCCTCTGCTCTCTGCCTCTTCCTCTCCCTCTGCCTCTACATCTGCCTCTCTGCCTCTGCTTCTGCCTCTTCCTCTGACTGTCTCACTGCCTAAGCCTATGCCTCAGCCTCTGCCTCTGCCTCTCTGCCTCTGCTTCTTCCTCTGTCTCTCTGCCTCGACTTCTGCCTCTGCCTCTGCTTCTCCCTCTGACACCCTGACTCTGCCTCTGCCTCTTCCTATGCCTCTGCCTCTGCCTCTGCCTCTGCCTCTGCATCTGCCTCTGTCTCTCTGTCACTGCCGCTCTGCATCTGCCTCTGCATCTCTACCTCTGCTTCTGCCTCTGTTTCTGCCTCTGCCTCTGCCTCTCTACCTCTGCTTCTGCCTCTGTTTCTGCCTCTGCCTCTGCCTCTGCCTCTGCCACTCTGTCTCTGCCTCTGCCTCTCTGCCACGGCTTCTGCCTCTGCCTCTGTCTCTACCTCTGCCTCTGCCTCTGTCTCTGCCTCGTCTTCTGCCTCAGTCTCTCTGCTTATGCCTCTGCCTCTTCCTCTGTATCTGCCTCTTTGCCTCTGCCTCTGCCTCTGCCTCTCTGCCTCTCTGCCTCTGCTTCTGCCTCTGCCCCTGTCTCTGCCTCTGCCTTTAGCTCTGCCTCTGTCTATACCTCTCCCTTTTCCCTGCCTTTGCCTCTCTGCCTCTGCTTCTTCCTCTGTCTCTCTGCCTCGACTTCTGCCTCTGCCTCTGCTTCTGCCTCTGACACCCTGACCCTGCCTCTGCCTCTTCCTATGCCTAAGCCTCTGCCTCTGCTTCTGCCTTTGTCCCTCTGCCTCTGCCTCTGCCTCTGCCTCTGCCTCTGCCTCTGCCTCTGCCTCTGCCTCTGCCTCTGCCTCTATCTCTCTTCCTCTAGCTCGGCCTCTGCCTGTGCCTCTCTGCCTCTGCACCTTCCTCTGTCTCTCTGCCTCGACTTCTGCCTCTGCCTCTGCTTCTGCCTCTGACACCCTGACTCTGCCTCTGCCTCTTCCTATGCCTATGCCTCTGCCTCTGATTCTGCTTCTGCCTCTGCTTCTGCCTCTGTCTCTCTGTAACTGCCCCTCTGCCTCTGCCTCTGCCTCTGCCTCTCTACCTATGCTTCTGCCTCTGTTTCTGCCTCTTTCTCTTTGCCTCTCTACCTCTGCGTCTCTGTCTCTCTGCCTCTATTTCTGCTTCTGCCTCTGTAACTCTGATCTGCCTCTGCTTCTCTGCCTCTTCCTCTCCCTCTGCCTCTACATCTGCCACTCTGCCTTTGCTTCTGCCTCTTCCTCTGGCTCTCTCACTGCCTCTGCCTCTGCCTCAGCCTCTTCCACTTCCTCTGCGTCTGCCTCTACCACTGCCTCTGCCTCTGCCTCTGCCTCTGCCTCTGCCTCTGCCTCTGCCTCTGCCTCTGCCTCTGCCTCTGCCTCGACACCTGCTTCTGCCTCTGCCACTCTGCCTCTGCCTCTGACTCTGACTCTGACTCTGACTCTGGCTCTGCCTCTGCTTCTGCCTCTGCCTCCGCCTCTGCCTCTGCCTCTTCGTCTGCCTCTGACTCTACCTCTGCCTCTGCCTCTGCCTCTTTACCTCTGCCTCTGCCGCTGCCTCCCTGCCTCTCTGCCTCCGCTTCTGCCTCTGCCTCTGCCTCTGCCTCTGCCTCTGCCTCTGCCTCTGCCACTGCCTCTGCCTCTGCCTCTGCCTCTGCCTCTGCCTCTGCCTCTGCCTCTGCCTCTGCCTCTGCCTCTGCCTCTGCCTCGATCTCTCTGCCTCTGTCTCGGCCTCTGCCTGTGCCTCTCTGCATCTGCATCTTCCTCTGTCTCTCTGCCTCGACTTCTGCCTCTGCCTCTGCTTCTGCCTCTGACACCCTGACTCTGCCTCTGCCTCTTCCTATGCCTATGCCACTGCCTCTGATTCTGCCTCTGCTTCTGCCTCTGTCTCTCTAACTGCCCCTCTGCCTCTCTACCTATGCTTCTGCCTCTGTTTCTGCCTCTTTCTCTCTGCCTCTCTACCTCTGCGTCTCTGCCTCTCTGCCTCTACTTCTGCTTCTGCCTCTGTAACTCTGCTCTGCCTCTGCCTCTCTGCCTCTTCCTCTCCCTCTGCCTCTACATCTGCCACTCTGCCTCTGCTTCTGCCTCTTCCTCTGACTTTCTCACTGCCTCTGCCTCTGCCGCAGCCTCTGCCTGTGCCTCTCTGCCTCTGCTTCTTCCTCTGTCTCTCTGCCTCGACTTCTGCCTCTGCCTCTGCTTCTCCCTCTGACACCCTGACTCTGCCTCTGCCTCTTCCTATGCCTCTGCCTCTGCCTCTGCCTCTGCCTCTGCCTCTGCCTCTGCTTGTGCCTCTGTCTCTCTGTCACTGCCGCTCTGCCTCTGCCTCTGCCTCTCTACCTCTGCTTCTGCCTCTGTTTCTGCCTCTGCCTCGGCCTCTGCCTCTGCCGCTCTACCTCTGCCTCTGCCTCTCTGCCACGGCTTCTGCCTCTGCCTCTGTCTCTGCCTCTGCCTCTGCCTCTGTCTCTGCCTCGCCTTCTGCCTTAGTCTCTCTGCCTATGCCTCTGCCTCTTCCTCTGTATCTGCCTCTTTGCCTCTGCCTCTGCCTCTGCCTCTCTGCCTCTCTGCCTCTGCTCCTGCCTCTGCCTCTGCCCCTGTCTCTGCCTCTGCCTATACCTCTGCCTCTGTCTATACCTCTGCCTTTGCCTCTGCCTTTGCCTCTCTGCCTCTGCTTCTTCCTCTGTCTCTCTGCCTCGACTTCTGCCTCTGCCTCTGCTTCTGCCTCTGACACCCTGACTCTGCCTCTGCCTCTTCCTATGCCTAAGCCTCTGCCTCTGCTTCTGCCTTTGTCCCTCTGCCTCGGCCTCTGCCTCTGCCTCTACCTCTGCCTCTGCCTCTGCTTCTGCCTCTGCCTCTATCTCTCTGCCTCTGCCTCGGCCTCTGCCTCTGCCTCTCTGCCTCTGCACCTTCTTCTGTCTCTCTGCCTCGACTTCTGCCTCTGCCTCTGCTTCTGCCTCTGACACCCTGACTCTGCCTCTGCCTCTTCCTATGCTTATGCCTCTGCCTCTGCTTCTGCTTCTGCCTCTGCTTCTGCCTCTGTCTCTCTGTAACTGCCCCTCTGCCTCTGCCTCTGCCTCTGCCTCTGCCTCTGCCTCTGCCTCTGCTTCTCCCTCTATCCTTCTGCCTCTGCCTCAGCCTCTGCCTGTGCCTCTCTGCCTCTGCATCTTCCTCTGTCTCTCTGCCTCGACATTTGCCTCTGCCTCGGCTTCTGCCTCTGACACCCTGACTCTGCCTCTGCCTCTTCCTATGCCTAAGCCTCTGCCTCTGCTTCTGCCTTTGTCCCTCTGCCTCTGCCTCTGCCTCTGCCTCTGCCTCTGCCTCTGCCTCTGCCTCTCTGCCTCTGCCTCGGCCTCTGCCTGTGCCTCTCTGCCTCTGCACCTTCCTCTGTCTCTCTGCCTCGACTTCTGCCTCTGCCTCTGCTTCTGCCTCTGACACTCTGACTCTGCCTCTGCCTCTTCCTATGCCTATGAATCTGCCTCTGCTTCAGCCTCTTCCACTGCCTCTGCCTCTGCCTCTGCCTCTGCCTCTCTCCCTCTTCCTCTCCCTCTGCCTCTACATCTGCCTCTCTGCCTCTGCTTCTGCCTCTTCCTCTGGCTCTCTCACTGCCTCTGCCTCTTCCTCTGCCTCTGCCACTGGATCTGCCTCTGCCTCTATGCCTCTGCCTCTGCCTCTGCCTCTCTGCCTCTTCCTCTCCCTCTGCCTCTACATCTGCCTCTCTGCCTCTAAATCTGCCTCTCTGCCTCTACATCTGCCTCTCTGCCTCTGACTGTCTCTCTGCCTCTGACTCTGCCTCAGCCTCTGCCTGTGCCTCTCTGCCTCTGCTTCTTCCTCTGTCCCTCTGCCTCGACTTCTGCCTCTGCCTCTGCTTCTCCCTCTGACACCCTGACTCTGCCTCTGCCTCTTCCTATGCCTCTGCCTCTGGCTCTGCCTCTGCCTCTGCCTCTGCCTCTGCTTCTGCCTCTGTATCTCTGTCACTGCCGCTCTGCCTCTGCCTGTGCCTCTCTACCTCTGCTTCTGCCTCTGTTTCTGCCTCTGCCTCTGCCTCTGCCTCTTCCTCTGCCTCTGCCTCTGCCTCTGCCTCTGCCGTTCTGTCTCTGCTTCTGCCTCTCTGCCATGGCTTCGGCCTCTGACTCTGCCTCTGCCTCTGCCTCTTTACCTCTGCCTCTGCCGCTGCCTCCCTGCCTCTCTGCCTCCGCTTCTGCCTCTGCCTCTGCCTCTGCCTCTGCCTCTGCCTCTGTCTCTGCCTCGCCTTCTGCCTCGTCTCTCTGCCTATGCCTCTGCCTCTTCCTCTGTATCTGCCTCTTTGCCTCTGCCTCTTCCTCTGCCTCTCTGCCTCTCTGCCTCTGCTTCTGCCTCTGCCTCTGCCCCTGTCTCTGCCTCTGTCTATGCCTCTGCCACTGTCTATATCTCTGCCTTTGCCTCTGTCTGTGCCTCTCTGCCTCTGCTTCTTCCTCTGTCTCTCTGCCTCGACTTCTGCCTCTGCCTCTGCTTCTGCCTCTGACACCCTGACTCTGCCTCTGCCTCTTCCTATGCGTAAGCCTCTGCCTCTGCTTCTGCCTCTGCCTCTGCTTCTACCTCTGTCTCTCTGTCACTGCCCCTCTGCCTCGGCCTCTGCCTCTCTACCTCTGCGTCTCTGCGTCTCCGCCTCTACTTCTGCTTCTGCCTCTGTAACTCTGCTCTGCCTCTGCCTCTCTGCCACTTCCTCTCCCTCTGCCTCTACATCTGCCTCTCTGCCTCTGCTTCTTCCTCTTCCTCTGGCTCTCTCACGGGCTCTGCCTCTGCCTCAGCCTCTTCCATGCCTCTGCCTCTGCCTCTGCCTCTGCCTCTGCCTCTGCCTCTCTGCCTCTTCCTCTCCCTCTGCCTCTACATCTGCCTCTCTGCCTCTGCTTCTGCCTCTTCCTCTGGCTCTCTCACTGCCTCTGCCTCTTCCTCAGCCTCTGCCACTGGCTCTGCCTCTGCCTCTATGCCTCTGCCTCTGCCTCTACTTCTCTGCTTCTTCCTCTCCCTCTGCCTCTACATCTGCCTCTCTGCCTCTGTTTCTGCCTCTTCCTCTGACTGTCTCACTGCCTCTGACTCTGCCTCAGCCTCTGCCTGTGCCTCTCTGCCTCTGCTTCTTCCTCTGTCTCTCTGCCTCGACTTCTGCCTCTGACTCTGCTTCTCCCTCTGACACCCTGACTCTGCCTCTGCCTCTTCCTATGCCTCTGCCTCTGCCTCTGCCTCTGCCTCTGCCTCTGCTTCTTCCTCTGTCTCTCTGCCTCGACTTCTGCCTCTGCCTCTGCTTCTCCCTCTGACACCCTGACTCTGCCTCTGCCTCTTCCTATGCCTCTGCCTCTGCCTCTGCCTCTGCCTCTGCATCTGCCTCTGTCTCTCTGTCACTGCCGCTCTGCATCTGCCTCTGCATCTCTACCTCTGCTTCTGCCTCTGTTTCTGCCTCTGCCTCTGCCTCTCTACCTCTGCTTCTGCCTCTGTTTCTGCCTCTGCCTCTGCCTCTGCCTCTGCCACTCTGTCTCTGCCTCTGCCTCTCTGCCACGGCTTCTGCCTCTGCCTCTGTCTCTACCTCTGCCTCTGCCTCTGTCTCTGCCTCGTCTTCTGCCTCAGTCTCTCTGCCTATGCCTCTGCCTCTTCCTCTGTATCTGCCTCTTTGCCTCTGCCTCTGCCTCTGCCTCTCTGCCTCTCTGCCTCTGCTTCTGCCTCTGCCCCTGTCTCTGCCTCTGCCTTTAGCTCTGCCTCTGTCTATACCTCTCCCTTTTCCCTGCCTTTGCCTCTCTGCCTCTGCTTCTTCCTCTGTCTCTCTGCCTCGACTTCTGCCTCTGCCTCTGCTTCTGCCTCTGACACCCTGACTCTGCCTCTGCCTCTTCCTATGCCTAAGCCTCTGCCTCTGCTTCTGCCTTTGTCCCTCTGCCTCTGCCTCTGCCTCTGCCTCTGCCTCTGCCTCTGCCTCTGCCTCTGCCTCTGCCTCTGCCTCTGCCTCTGCCTCTGCCTCTATCTCTCTTCCTCTAGCTCGGCCTCTGCCTGTGCCTCTCTGCCTCTGCACCTTCCTCTGTCTCTCTGCCTCGACTTCTGCCTCTGCCTCTGCTTCTGCCTCTGACACCCTGACTCTGCCTCTGCCTCTTCCTATGCCTATGCCTCTGCCTCTGATTCTGCTTCTGCCTCTGCTTCTGCCTCTGTCTCTCTGTAACTGCCCCTCTGCCTCTGCCTCTGCCTCTGCCTCTCTACCTATGCTTCTGCCTCTGTTTCTGCCTCTTTCTCTTTGCCTCTCTACCTCTGCGTCTCTGTCTCTCTGCCTCTATTTCTGCTTCTGCCTCTGTAACTCTGATCTGCCTCTGCTTCTCTGCCTCTTCCTCTCCCTCTGCCTCTACATCTGCCTCTCTGCCTTTGCTTCTGCCTCTTCCTCTGGCTCTCTCACTGCCTCTGCCTCTGCCTCAGCCTCTTCCACTTCCTCTGCGTCTGCCTCTACCACTGCCTCTGCCTCTGCCTCTGCCTCTGCCTCTGCCTCTGCCTCTGCCTCTGCCTCTGCCTCTGCCTCTGCCTCTGCCTCGACACCTGCTTCTGCCTCTGCCACTCTGCCTCTGCCTCTGACTCTGACTCTGACTCTGACTCTGGCTCTGCCTCTGCTTCTGCCTCTTCGTCTGCCTCTGCCTCTGCCTCTTCGTCTGCCTCTGACTCTACCTCTGCCTCTGCCTCTGCCTCTTTACCTCTGCCTCTGCCGCTGCCTCCCTGCCTCTCTGCCTCCGCTTCTGCCTCTGCCTCTGCCTCTGCCTCTGCCTCTGCCTCTGCCTCTGCCACTGCCTCTGCCTCTGCCTCTGCCTCTGCCTCTGCCTCTGCCTCTGCCTCTGCCTCTGCCTCTGCCTCGATCTCTCTGCCTCTGTCTCGGCCTCTGCCTGTGCCTCTCTGCATCTGCATCTTCCTCTGTCTCTCTGCCTCGACTTCTGCCTCTGCCTCTGCTTCTGCCTCTGACACCCTGACTCTGCCTCTGCCTCTTCCTATGCCTATGCCACTGCCTCTGATTCTGCCTCTGCTTCTGCCTCTGTCTCTCTAACTGCCCCTCTGCCTCTCTACCTATGCTTCTGCCTCTGTTTCTGCCTCTTTCTCTCTGCCTCTCTACCTCTGCGTCTCTGCCTCTCTGCCTCTACTTCTGCTTCTGCCTCTGTAACTCTGCTCTGCCTCTGCCTCTCTGCCTCTTCCTCTCCCTCTGCCTCTACATCTGCCACTCTGCCTCTGCTTCTGCCTCTTCCTCTGACTTTCTCACTGCCTCTGCCTCTGCCGCAGCCTCTGCCTGTGCCTCTCTGCCTCTGCTTCTTCCTCTGTCTCTCTGCCTCGACTTCTGCCTCTGCCTCTGCTTCTCCCTCTGACACCCTGACTCTGCCTCTGCCTCTTCCTATGCCTCTGCCTCTGCCTCTGCCTCTGCCTCTGCCTCTGCCTCTGCTTGTGCCTCTGTCTCTCTGTCACTGCCGCTCTGCCTCTGCCTCTGCCTCTCTACCTCTGCTTCTGCCTCTGTTTCTGCCTCTGCCTCGGCCTCTGCCTCTGCCGCTCTACCTCTGCCTCTGCCTCTCTGCCACGGCTTCTGCCTCTGCCTCTGTCTCTGCCTCTGCCTCTGCCTCTGTCTCTGCCTCGCCTTCTGCCTTAGTCTCTCTGCCTATGCCTCTGCCTCTTCCTCTGTATCTGCCTCTTTGCCTCTGCCTCTGCCTCTGCCTCTCTGCCTCTCTGCCTCTGCTCCTGCCTCTGCCTCTGCCCCTGTCTCTGCCTCTGCCTATACCTCTGCCTCTGTCTATACCTCTGCCTTTGCCTCTGCCTTTGCCTCTCTGCCTCTGCTTCTTCCTCTGTCTCTCTGCCTCGACTTCTGCCTCTGCCTCTGCTTCTGCCTCTGACACCCTGACTCTGCCTCTGCCTCTTCCTATGCCTAAGCCTCTGCCTCTGCTTCTGCCTTTGTCCCTCTGCCTCGGCCTCTGCCTCTGCCTCTACCTCTGCCTCTGCCTCTGCTTCTGCCTCGGCCTCTGCCTCTGCCTCTACCTCTGCCTCTGCCTCTGCTTCTGCCTCTGCCTCTATCTCTCTGCCTCTGCCTCGGCCTCTGCCTCTGCCTCTCTGCCTCTGCACCTTCCTCTGTCTCTCTGCCTCGACTTCTGCCTCTGCCTCTGCTTCTGCCTCTGACACCCTGACTCTGCCTCTGCCTCTTCCTATGCTTATGCCTCTGCCTCTGCTTCTGCTTCTGCCTCTGCTTCTGCCTCTGTCTCTCTGTAACTGCCCCTCTGCCTCTGCCTCTGCCTCTGCCTCTGCCTCTGCCTATGCCTCTGCCTCTGCCTCTGCTTCTCCCTCTATCCTTCTGCCTCTGCCTCAGCCTCTGCCTGTGCCTCTCTGCCTCTGCATCTTCCTCTGTCTCTCTGCCTCGACATTTGCCTCTGCCTCGGCTTCTCCCTTGACACCCTGACTCTGCCTCTGCCTCTTCCTATGCCTAAGCCTCTGCCTCTGCTTCTGCCTTTGTCCCTCTGCCTCTGCCTCTGCCTCTGCCTCTGCCTCTGCCTCTGCCTCTGCCTCTCTGCCTCTGCCTCGGCCTCTGCCTGTGCCTCTCTGCCTCTGCACCTTCCTCTGTCTCTCTGCCTCGACTTCTGCCTCTGCCTCTGCTTCTGCCTCTGACACTCTGACTCTGCCTCTGCCTCTTCCTATGCCTATGAATCTGCCTCTGCTTCAGCCTCTTCCACTGCCTCTGCCTCTGCCTCTGCCTCTGCCTCTCTCCCTCTTCCTCTCCCTCTGCCTCTACATCTGCCTCTCTGCCTCTGCTTCTGCCTCTTCCTCTGGCTCTCTCACTGCCTCTGCCTCTTCCTCTGCCTCTGCCACTGGATCTGCCTCTGCCTCTATGCCTCTGCCTCTGCCTCTGCCTCTCTGCCTCTTCCTCTCCCTCTGCCTCTACATCTGCCTCTCTGCCTCTAAATCTGCCTCTCTGCCTCTACATCTGCCTCTCTGCCTCTGACTGTCTCTCTGCCTCTGACTCTGCCTCAGCCTCTGCCTGTGCCTCTCTGCCTCTGCTTCTTCCTCTGTCCCTCTGCCTCGACTTCTGCCTCTGCCTCTGCTTCTCCCTCTGACACCCTGACTCTGCCTCTGCCTCTTCCTATGCCTCTGCCTCTGGCTCTGCCTCTGCCTCTGCCTCTGCCTCTGCCTCTGCTTCTGCCTCTGTATCTCTGTCACTGCCGCTCTGCCTCTGCCTGTGCCTCTCTACCTCTGCTTCTGCCTCTGTTTCTGCCTCTGCCTCTGCCTCTGCCTCTTCCTCTGCCTCTGCCTCTGCCTCTGCCTCTGCCGTTCTGTCTCTGCTTCTGCCTCTCTGCCATGGCTTCGGCCTCTGACTCTGCCTCTGCCTCTGCCTCTTTACCTCTGCCTCTGCCGCTGCCTCCCTGCCTCTCTGCCTCCGCTTCTGCCTCTGCCTCTGCCTCTGCCTCTGCCTCTGTCTCTGCCTCGCCTTCTGCCTCGTCTCTCTGCCTATGCCTCTGCCTCTTCCTCTGTATCTGCCTCTTTGCCTCTGCCTCTTCCTCTGCCTCTCTGCCTCTCTGCCTCTGCTTCTGCCTCTGCCTCTGCCCCTGTCTCTGCCTCTGTCTATGCCTCTGCCACTGTCTATATCTCTGCTTTTGCCTCTGTCTGTGCCTCTCTGCCTCTGCTTCTTCCTCTGTCTCTCTGCCTCGACTTCTGTCTCTGCCTCTGCTTCTGCCTCTGACACCCTGACTCTGCCTCTGCCTCTTCCTATGCGTAAGCCTCTGCCTCTGCTTCTGCCTCTGCCTCTGCTTCTACCTCTGTCTCTCTGTCACTGCCCCTCTGCCTCGGCCTCTGCCTCTCTACCTCTGCGTCTCTGCGTCTCCGCCTCTACTTCTGCTTCTGCCTCTGTAACTCTGCTCTGCCTCTGCCTCTCTGCCACTTCCTCTCCCTCTGCCTCTACATCTGCCTCTCTGCCTCTGCTTCTTCCTCTTCCTCTGGCTCTCTCACGGCCTCTGCCTCTGCCTCAGCCTCTTCCATGCCTCTGCCTCTGCCTCTGCCTCTGCCTCTGCCTCTCTGCCTCTTCCTCTCCCTCTGCCTCTACATCTGCCTCTCTGCCTCTGCTTCTGCCTCTTCCTCTGGCTCTCTCACTGCCTCTGCCTCTTCCTCAGCCTCTGCCACTGGCTCTGCCTCTGCCTCTATGCCTCTGCCTCTGCCTCTACTTCTCTGCTTCTTCCTCTCCCTCTGCCTCTACATCTGCCTCTCTGCCTCTGTTTCTGCCTCTTCCTCTGACTGTCTCACTGCCTCTGACTCTGCCTCAGCCTCTGCCTGTGCCTCTCTGCCTCTGCTTCTTCCTCTGTCTCTCTGCCTCGACTTCTGCCTCTGACTCTGCTTCACCCTCTGACACCCTGACTCTGCCTCTGCCTCTTCCTATGCCTCTGCCTCTGCCTCTGCCTCTGCCTCTGCCTCTGCCTCTGCTTCTGCCTCTGTCTCTCTGTCACTGCCGCTCTGCCTCTGCCTCTCTACCTCTGCTTCTGCCTCTGTTTCTGCCTCTGCCTCTGCCTCTGCCTCTGCCGCTCTATCTCTGCCTCTGCCTCTCTGCCACGGCTTCTGCCTCTGCCTCTGTCTCTGCCTCGCCTTCTGCCTCAGTCTCTCTGCCTATGCCACTGCCTCTTCCTCTGTATCTGCCTCTTTGCCTCTGCCTCTGCCTCTGCCTCTCTGCCTCTCTGCCTCTGCTTCTGCCTCTGCCTCTGCCCCTGTCTCTGCCTCTGCCGATACCTCTGCCTCTGTCTATACCTCTGCCTTTGCCTCTGCCTTTGCCTCTCTGCCTCTGCTTCTTCCTCTGTCTCTCTGCCTCGACTTCTGCCTCTGCCTCTGCTTCTACCTCTGAAACCATGACTCTGCATCTGCCTCTTCCTATGCCTAAGCCTCTGCCTCTGCTTCTGCCTTTGTCCCTCTGCCTCTGCCTCTGCCTCTGCCTCTGCCTCTGCCTCTGCCTCTGCCTCTGCCTCTGCCTCTGCCTCTGCCTCTGCCTCTGCCTCTGCCTCTATCTCTCTGCCTCTGCCTCGGCCTCTGCCTGTGCCTCTCTGCCTCTGCATCTTCCTCTGTCTCTCTGCCTCGACTTCTGCCTCTGCCTCTGCTTCTGCCTCTGACACTCTGACTCTGCCTCTGCCTCTTCCTATGCCTATGACTCTGCCTCTGCCTCAGCGTCTTCCACTGCCTCTGCCTCTGCCTCTGCCTCTGCCGCTCTGCCTCTTCCTCTCCCTCTGCCTCTACATCTGCCGCTCTGCCTCTGCTTCTGCCTCTTCCTCTGGCTCTCTCACTGCCTCTGCCTCTTCCTCTGCCTCTGCCACTGGCTCTGCCTCTGCATCTATGCCTCTGCCTCTGCTCTCTGCCTCTTCCTCTCCCTCTGCCTCTACATCTGCCTCTCTGCCTCTGCTTCTGCCTCTTCCTCTGACTGTCTCACTGCCTCTGCCTATGCCTCAGCCTCTGCCTGTGCCTCTCTGCCTCTGCTTCTTCCTCTGTCTCTCTGCCTCGACTTCTGCCTCTGCCTCTGCTTCTCCCTCTGACACCCTGACTCTGCCTCTGCCTCTTCCTATGCCTCTGCCTCTGCCTCTGCCTCTGCCTCTGCATCTGCCTCTGTCTCTCTGTCACTGCCGCTCTGCATCTGCCTCTGCATCTCTACCTCTGCTTCTGCCTCTGTTTCTGCCTCTGCCTCTGCCTCTCTACCTCTGCTTCTGCCTCTGTTTCTGCCTCTGCCTCTGCCTCTGCCTCTGCCACTCTGTCTCTGCCTCTGCCTCTCTGCCACGGCTTCTGCCTCTGCCTCTGTCTCTACCTCTGCCTCTGCCTCTGTCTCTGCCTCGTCTTCTGCCTCAGTCTCTCTGCCTATGCCTCTGCCTCTTCCTCTGTATCTGCCTCTTTGCCTCTGCCTCTGCCTCTGCCTCTCTGCCTCTCTGCCTCTGCTTCTGCCTCTGCCCCTGTCTCTGCCTCTGCCTTTAGCTCTGCCTCTGTCTATACCTCTCCCTTTTCCCTGCCTTTGCCTCTCTGCCTCTGCTTCTTCCTCTGTCTCTCTGCCTCGACTTCTGCCTCTGCCTCTGCTTCTGCCTCTGACACCCTGACTCTGCCTCTGCCTCTTCCTATGCCTAAGCCTCTGCCTCTGCTTCTGCCTTTGTCCCTCTGCCTCTGCCTCTGCCTCTGCCTCTGCCTCTGCCTCTGCCTCTGCCTCTGCCTCTGCCTCTGCCTCTGCCTCTGCCTCTGCCTCTATCTCTCTTCCTCTAGCTCGGCCTCTGCCTGTGCCTCTCTGCCTCTGCACCTTCCTCTGTCTCTCTGCCTCGACTTCTGCCTCTGCCTCTGCTTCTGCCTCTGACACCCTGACTCTGCCTCTGCCTCTTCCTATGCCTATGCCTCTGCCTCTGATTCTGCTTCTGCCTCTGCTTCTGCCTCTGTCTCTCTGTAACTGCCCCTCTGCCTCTGCCTCTGCCTCTCTACCTATGCTTCTGCCTCTGTTTCTGCCTCTTTCTCTTTGCCTCTCTACCTCTGCGTCTCTGTCTCTCTGCCTCTATTTCTGCTTCTGCCTCTGTAACTCTGATCTGCCTCTGCTTCTCTGCCTCTTCCTCTCCCTCTGCCTCTACATCTGCCTCTCTGCCTTTGCTTCTGCCTCTTCCTCTGGCTCTCTCACTGCCTCTGCCTCTGCCTCAGCCTCTTCCACTGCCTCTGCGTCTGCCTCTACCACTGCCTCTGCCTCTGCCTCTGCCTCTGCCTCTGCCTCTGCCTCTGCCTCTGCCTCTGCCTCTGCCTCTGCCTCTGCCTCGACACCTGCTTCTGCCTCTGCCACTCTGCCTCTGCCTCTGACTCTGACTCTGACTCTGACTCTGGCTCTGCCTCTGCTTCTGCCTCTGCCTCTGCCTCTGCCTCTGCCTCTGCCTCTTCGTCTGCCTCTGACTCTACCTCTGCATCTGCCTCTGCCTCTTTACCTCTGCCTCTGCCGCTGCCTCCCTGCCTCTCTGCCTCCGCTTCTGCCTCTGCCTCTGCCTCTGCCTCTGCCTCTGCCTCTGCCTCTGCCTCTGCCTCTGCCTCTGCCACTGCCTCTGCCTCTGCCTCTGCCTCTGCCTCTGCCTCTGCCTCTGCCTCTGCCTCTGCCTCTGCCTCGATCTCTCTGCCTCTGTCTCGGCCTCTGCCTGTGCCTCTCTGCATCTGCATCGTCCTCTGTCTCTCTGCCTCGACTTCTGCCTCTGCCTCTGCTTCTGCCTCTGACACCCTGACTCTGCCTCTGCCTCTTCCTATGCCTATGCCACTGCCTCTGATTCTGCCTCTGCTTCTGCCTCTGTCTCTCTAACTGCCCCTCTGCCTCTCTACCTATGCTTCTGCCTCTGTTTCTGCCTCTTTCTCTCTGCCTCTCTACCTCTGCGTCTCTGCCTCTCTGCCTCTACTTCTGCTTCTGCCTCTGTAACTCTGCTCTGCCTCTGCCTCTCTGCCTCTTCCTCTCCCTCTGCCTCTACATCTGCCACTCTGCCTCTGCTTCTTCCTCTTCCTCTGGCTCTCTCACTGCCTCTGCCTCTGCCTCAGCCTCTTCCACTGCCTCTGCCTCTGCCTCTGCCTCTGCCGCTCTGCCTCTTCCTCTCCCTCTGCCTCTACATCTGCCGCTCTGCCTCTGCTTCTGCCTCTTCCTCTGGCTCTCTCACTGCCTCTGCCTCTTCCTCTGCCTCTGCCACTGGCTCTGCCTCTGCATCTATGCCTCTGCCTCTGCTCTCTGCCTCTTCCTCTCCCTCTGCCTCTACATCTGCCTCTCTGCCTCTGCTTCTGCCTCTTCCTCTGACTGTCTCACTGACTCTGCCTATGCCTCAGCCTCTGCCTGTGCCTCTCTGCCTCTGCTTCTCCCTCTGTCTCTCTGCCTCGACTTCTGCCTCTGCCTCTGCTTCTCCCTCTGACACCCTGACTCTGCCTCTGCCTCTTCCTATGCCTCTGCCTCTGCCTCTGCCTCTGCATCTGCCTCTGTCTCTCTGTCACTGCCGCTCTGCATCTGCCTCTGCCTCTCTACCTCTGCTTCTGCCTCTGTTTCTGCCTCTGCCTCTGCCTCTCTACCTCTGCTTCTGCCTCTGTTTCTGCCTCTGCCTCTGCCTCTGCCTCTGCCACTCTGTTTCTGCCTCTGCCTCTGCCTCTGCCACTCTGTCTCTGCCTCTGCCTCTCTGCCACGGCTTCTGCCTCTGCCTCTGTCTCTACCTCTGCCTCTGCCTCTGTCTCTGCCTCGTCTTCTGCCTCAGTCTCTCTGCCTATGCCTCTGCCTCTTCCTCTGTATCTGCCTCTTTGCCTCTGCCTCTGCCTCTGCCTCTCTGCCTCTCTGCCTCTGCTTCTGCCTCTGCCCCTGTCTCTGCCTCTGCCTTTAGCTCTGCCTCTGTCTATACCTCTCCCTTTGCCCCTGCCTTTGCCTCTCTGCCTCTGCTTCTTCCTCTGTCTCTCTGCCTCGACTTCTGCCTCTGCCTCTGCTTCTGCCTCTGACACCCTGACTCTGCCTCTGCCTCTTCCTATGCCTAAGCCTCTGCCTCTGCTTCTGCCTTTGTCCCTCTGCCTCTGCCTCTGCCTCTGCCTCTGCCTCTGCCTCTGCCTCTGCCTCTGCCTCTGCCTCTGCCTCTGCCTCTGCCTCTGCCTCTGCCTCTGCCTCTGCCTCTGCCTCTGCCTCTATCTCTCTTCCTCTAGCTCGGCCTCTGCCTGTACCTCTCTGCCTCTGCACCTTCCTCTGTCTCTCTGCCTCGACTTCTGCCTCTGCCTCTGCTTCTGCCTCTGACACCCTGACTCTGCCTCTGCCTCTTCCTATGCCTATGCCTCTGCCTCTGCTTCTGCTTCTGCCTCTGCTTCTGCCTCTGTCTCTCTGTAACTGCCCCTCTGCCTCTGCCTCTGCCTCTGCCTCTCTACCTATGCTTCTGCCTCTGTTTCTGCCTCTTTCTCTTTGCCTCTCTACCTCTGCGTCTCTGTCTCTCTGCCTCTATTTCTGCTTCTGCCTCTGTAACTCTGATCTGCCTCTGCTTCTCTGCCTCTTCCTCTCCGTCTGCCTCTACATCTGCCTCTCTGCCTTTGCTTCTGCCTCTTCCTCTGGCTCTCTCACTGCCTCTGCCTCTGCCTCAGCCACTTCCACTGCCTCTGCGTCTGCCTCTACCACTGCCTCTGCCTCTGCCTCTGCCTCTGCCTCTGCCTCTGCCTCTGCCTCTGCCTCTGCCTCTGCCTCTACCTCTGCCTCTGCCTCTGCCTCGGCATCTGCCTCGGCATCTGCTTCTGCCTCTGCCACTCTGCCTGTGCCTCTGCCTCTGACTCTGACTCTGACTCTGGCTCTGCCTCTGCTTCTGCCTCTGCCTCTGCCTCTGCCTCTGCCTCTTCGTCTGCCTCTGACTCTACCTCTGCCTCTGCCTCTGCCTCTTTACCTCTGCCTCTGCCGCTGCCTCCCTGCCTCTCTGCCTCCGCTTCTGCCTCTGCCTCTGCCTCTGCCTCTGCCTCTGCCTCTGCCTCTGCCTCTGCCTCTGCCTCTGCCTCTGCCACTGCCTCTGCCTCTGCCTCTGCCTCTGCCTCTGCCTCTGCCTCTGCCTCTGCCTCTGCCTCTGCCTCGATCTCTCTGCCTCTGTCTCGGCCTCTGCCTGTGCCTCTCTACATCTGCATCTTCCTCTGTCTCTCTGCCTCGACTTCTGCCTCTGCCTCTGCTTCTGCCTCTGACACCCTGACTCTGCCTCTGCCTCTTCCTATGCCTATGCCACTGCCTCTGATTCTGCCTCTGCTTCTGCCTCTGTCTCTCTGTAACTGCCCCTCTGCCTCTCTACCTATGCTTCTGCCTCTGTTTCTGCCTCTTTCTCTCTGCCTCTCTACCTCTGCGTCTCTGCCTCTCTGCCTCTACTTCTGCTTCTGCCTCTGTAACTCTGCTCTGCCTCTGCCTCTCTGCCTCTTCCTCTCCCTCTGCCTCTACATCTGCCACTCTGCCTCTGCTTCTTCCTCTTCCTCTGGCTCTCTCACTGCCTCTGCCTCTGCCTCAGCGTCTTCCACTGCCTCTGCCTCTGCCTCTGCCTCTGCCTCTGCCGCTCTGCCTCTTCCTCTCCCTCTGCCTCTACATCTGCCGCTCTGCCTCTGCTTCTGCCTCTTCCTCTGGCTCTCTCACTGCCTCTGCCTCTTCCTCTGCCTCTGCCACTGGCTCTGCCTCTGCATCTATGCCTCTGCCTCTGCTCTCTGCCTCTTCCTCTCCCTCTGCCTCTACATCTGCCTCTCTGCCTCTGCTTCTGCCTCTTCCTCTGACTGTCTCACTGCCTCTGCCTATGCCTCAGCCTCTGCCTGTGCCTCTCTGCCTCTGCTTCTTCCTCTGTCTCTCTGCCTCGACTTCTGCCTCTGCCTCTGCTTCTCCCTCTGACACCCTGACTCTGCCTCTGCCTCTTCCTATGCCTCTGCCTCTGCCTCTGTCTCTCTGTCACTGCCGCTCTGCATCTGCCTCTGCATCTCTACCTCTGCTTCTGCCTCTGTTTCTGCCTCTGCCTCTGCCTCTCTACCTCTGCTTCTGCCTCTGTTTCTGCCTCTGCCTCTGCCTCTGCCTCTGCCACTCTGTCTCTGCCTCTGCCTCTCTGCCACGGCTTCTGCCTCTGCCTCTGCCTCTGTCTCTACCTCTGCCTCTGCCTCTGTCTCTGCCTCGTCTTCTGCCTCAGTCTCTCTGCCTATGCCTCTGCCTCTTCCTCTGTATCTGCCTCTTTGCCTCTGCCTCTGCCTCTGCCTCTCTGCCTCTCTGCCTCTGCTTCTGCCTCTGCCCCTGTCTCTGCCTCTGCCTTTAGCTCTGCCTCTGTCTATACCTCTCCCTTTTCCCTGCCTTTGCCTCTCTGCCTCTGCTTCTTCCTCTGTCTCTCTGCCTCGACTTCTGCCTCTGCCTCTGCTTCTGCCTCTGACACCCTGACTCTGCCTCTGCCTCTTCCTATGCCTAAGCCTCTGCCTCTGCTTCTGCCTTTGTCCCTCTGCCTCTGCCTCTGCCTCTGCCTCTGCCTCTGCCTCTGCCTCTGCCTCTGCCTCTGCCTCTGCCTCTGCCTCTGCCTCTGCCTCTATCTCTCTTCCTCTAGCTCGGCCTCTGCCTGTGCCTCTCTGCCTCTGCACCTTCCTCTGTCTCTCTGCCTCGACTTCTGCCTCTGCCTCTGCTTCTGCCTCTGACACCCTGACTCTGCCTCTGCCTCTTCCTATGCCTATGCCTCTGCCTCTGATTCTGCTTCTGCCTCTGCTTCTGCCTCTGTCTCTCTGTAACTGCCCCTCTGCCTCTGCCTCTGCCTCTGCCTCTCTACCTATGCTTCTGCCTCTGTTTCTGCCTCTTTCTCTTTGCCTCTCTACCTCTGCGTCTCTGTCTCTCTGCCTCTATTTCTGCTTCTGCCTCTGTAACTCTGATCTGCCTCTGCTTCTCTGCCTCTTCCTCTCCCTCTGCCTCTACATCTGCCTCTCTGCCTTTGCTTCTGCCTCTTCCTCTGGCTCTCTCACTGCCTCTGCCTCTGCCTCAGCCTCTTCCACTGCCTCTGCGTCTGCCTCTACCACTGCCTCTGCCTCTGCCTCTGCCTCTGCCTCTGCCTCTGCCTCTGCCTCTGCCTCTGCCTCTGCCTCTGCCTATGCCTCTGCCTCTGCCTCTGCCTCTGCCTCTGCTTCTGCCTCTGCCACTCTGCCTCTGCCTCTGACTCTGACTCTGACTCTGACTCTGGCTCTGCCTCTGCTTCTGCCTCTGCCTCTGCCTCTGCCTCTGCCTCTTCGTCTGCCTCTGACTCTACCTCTGCATCTGCCTCTGCCTCTTTACCTCTGCCTCTGCCGCTGCCTCCCTGCCTCTCTGCCTCCGCTTCTGCCTCTGCCTCTGCCTCTGCCTCTGCCTCTGCCTCTGCCTCTGCCTCTGGCACTGCCTCTGCCTCTGCCTCTGCCTCTGCCTCTGCCTCTGCCTCTGCCTCTGCCTCTGCCTCGATCTCTCTGCCTCTGTCTCGGCCTCTGCCTGTGCCTCTCTGCATCTGCATCGTCATCTGTCTCTCTGCCTCGACTTCTGCCTCTGCCTCTGCTTCTGCCTCTGACACCCTGACTCTGCCTCTGCCTCTTCCTATGCCTATGCCACTGCCTCTGATTCTGCCTCTGCTTCTGCCTCTGTCTCTCTAACTGCCCCTCTCCCTCTCTACCTATGCTTCTGCCTCTGTTTCTGCTTCTGCCTCTGCTTCTGCCTCTGTCTCTCTGTAACTGCCCCTCTGCCTCTGCCTCTGCCTCTCTACCTATGCTTCTGCCTCTGTTTCTGCCTCTTTCTCTTTGCCTCTCTACCTCTGCGTCTCTGTCTCTCTGCCTCTATTTCTGCTTCTGCCTCTGTAACTCTGATCTGCCTCTGCTTCTCTGCCTCTTCCTCTCCCTCTGCCTCTACATCTGCCTCTCTGCCTTTGCTTCTGCCTCTTCCTCTGGCTCTCTCACTGCCTCTGCCTCTGCCTCAGCCTCTTCCACTGCCTCTGCGTCTGCCTCTACCACTGCCTCTGCCTCTGCCTCTGCCTCTGCCTCTGCCTCTGCCTCTGCCTCTGCCTCTGCCTCTGCCTCTGCCTCTGCCTCGACACCTGCTTCTGCCTCTGCCACTCTGCCTCTGCCTCTGACTCTGACTCTGACTCTGACTCTGGCTCTGCCTCTGCTTCTGCCTCTGCCTCTGCCTCTGCCTCTGCCTCTTCGTCTGCCTCTGACTCTACCTCTGCATCTGCCTCTGCCTCTTTACCTCTGCCTCTGCCGCTGCCTCCCTGCCTCTCTGCCTCCGCTTCTGCCTCTGCCTCTGCCTCTGCCTCTGCCTCTGCCTCTGCCTCTGCCTCTGCCTCTGCCACTGCCTCTGCCTCTGCCTCTGCCTCTGCCTCTGCCTCTGCCTCTGCCTCTGCCTCGATCTCTCTGCCTCTGTCTCGGCCTCTGCCTGTGCCTCTCTGCATCTGCATCGTCCTCTGTCTCTCTGCCTCGACTTCTGCCTCTGCCTCTGCTTCTGCCTCTGACACCCTGACTCTGCCTCTGCCTCTTCCTATGCCTATGCCACTGCCTCTGATTCTGCCTCTGCTTCTGCCTCTGTCTCTCTAACTGCCCCTCTGCCTCTCTACCTATGCTTCTGCCTCTGTTTCTGCCTCTTTCTCTCTGCCTCTCTACCTCTGCGTCTCTGCCTCTCTGCCTCTACTTCTGCTTCTGCCTCTGTAACTCTGCTCTGCCTCTGCCTCTCTGCCTCTTCCTCTCCCTCTGCCTCTACATCTGCCACTCTGCCTCTGCTTCTTCCTCTTCCTCTGGCTCTCTCACTGCCTCTGCCTCTGCCTCAGCCTCTTCCACTGCCTCTGCCTCTGCCTCTGCCTCTGCCGCTCTGCCTCTTCCTCTCCCTCTGCCTCTACATCTGCCGCTCTGCCTCTGCTTCTGCCTCTTCCTCTGGCTCTCTCACTGCCTCTGCCTCTTCCTCTGCCTCTGCCACTGGCTCTGCCTCTGCATCTATGCCTCTGCCTTTGCTCTCTGCCTCTTCCTCTCCCTCTGCCTCTACATCTGCCTCTCTGCCTCTGCTTCTGCCTCTTCCTCTGACTGTCTCACTGCCTCTGCCTATGCCTCAGCCTCTGCCTGTGCCTCTCTGCCTCTGCTTCTGCCTCTGCCTCTGCCTCTGCCTCTGCCTCTGCCTCTGCCTCTGCCTCTGCCTCTGCCTCTGCCACTGCCTCTGCCTCTGCCTCTGCCTCTGCCTCTGCCTCTGCCTCTGCCTCTGCCTCTGCCTCTGCCTCTGCCTCTGCCTCGATCTCTCTGCCTCTGTCTCGGCCTCTGCCTGTGCCTCTCTACATCTGCATCTTCCTCTGTCTCTCTGCCTCGACTTCTGCCTCTGCCTCTGCTTCTGCCTCTGACACCCTGACTCTGCCTCTGCCTCTTCCTATGCCTATGCCACTGCCTCTGATTCTGCCTCTGCTTCTGCCTCTGTCTCTCTGTAACTGCCCCTCTGCCTCTCTACCTATGCTTCTGCCTCTGTTTCTGCCTCTTTCTCTCTGCCTCTCTACCTCTGCGTCTCTGCCTCTCTGCCTCTACTTCTGCTTCTGCCTCTGTAACTCTGCTCTGCCTCTGCCTCTCTGCCTCTTCCTCTCCCTCTGCCTCTACATCTGCCACTCTGCCTCTGCTTCTTCCTCTTCCTCTGGCTCTCTCACTGCCTCTGCCTCTGCCTCAGCGTCTTCCACTGCCTCTGCCTCTGCCTCTGCCTCTGCCGCTCTGCCTCTTCCTCTCCCTCTGCCTCTACATCTGCCGCTCTGCCTCTGCTTCTGCCTCTTCCTCTGGCTCTCTCACTGCCTCTGCCTCTTCCTCTGCCTCTGCCACTGGCTCTGCCTCTGCATCTATGCCTCTGCCTCTGCTCTATGCCTCTTCCTCTCCCTCTGCCTCTACATCTGCCTCTCTGCCTCTGCTTCTGCCTCTTCCTCTGACTGTCTCACTGCCTCTGCCTATGCCTCAGCCTCTGCCTGTGCCTCTCTGCCTCTGCTTCTTCCTCTGTCTCTCTGCCTCGACTTCTGCCTCTGCCTCTGCTTCTCCCTCTGACACCCTGACTCTGCCTCTGCCTCTTCCTATGCCTCTGCCTCTGCCTCTGCCTCTGCCTCTGTCTCTCTGTCACTGCCGCTCTGCATCTGCCTCTGCATCTCTACCTCTGCTTCTGCCTCTGTTTCTGCCTCTGCCTCTGCCTCTCTACCTCTGCTTCTGCCTCTGTTTCTGCCTCTGCCTCTGCCTCTGCCTCTGCCACTCTGTCTCTGCCTCTGCCTCTCTGCCACGGCTTCTGCCTCTGCCTCTGCCTCTGTCTCTACCTCTGCCTCTGCCTCTGTCTCTGCCTCGTCTTCTGCCTCAGTCTCTCTGCCTATGCCTCTGCCTCTTCCTCTGTATCTGCCTCTTTGCCTCTGCCTCTGCCTCTGCCTCTCTGCCTCTCTGCCTCTGCTTCTGCCTCTGCCCCTGTCTCTGCCTCTGCCTTTAGCTCTGCCTCTGTCTATACCTCTCCCTTTTCCCTGCCTTTGCCTCTCTGCCTCTGCTTCTTCCTCTGTCTCTCTGCCTCGACTTCTGCCTCTGCCTCTGCTTCTGCCTCTGACACCCTGACTCTGCCTCTGCCTCTTCCTATGCCTAAGCCTCTGCCTCTGCTTCTGCCTTTGTCCCTCTGCCTCTGCCTCTGCCTCTGCCTCTGCCTCTGCCTCTGCCTCTGCCTCTGCCTCTGCCTCTGCCTCTGCCTCTGCCTCTGCCTCTATCTCTCTTCCTCTAGCTCGGCCTCTGCCTGTGCCTCTCTGCCTCTGCACCTTCCTCTGTCTCTCTGCCTCGACTTCTGCCTCTGCCTCTGCTTCTGCCTCTGACACCCTGACTCTGCCTCTGCCTCTTCCTATGCCTATGCCTCTGCCTCTGATTCTGCTTCTGCCTCTGCTTCTGCCTCTGTCTCTCTGTAACTGCCCCTCTGCCTCTGCCTCTGCCTCTGCCTCTCTACCTATGCTTCTGCCTCTGTTTCTGCCTCTTTCTCTTTGCCTCTCTACCTCTGCGTCTCTGTCTCTCTGCCTCTATTTCTGCTTCTGCCTCTGTAACTCTGATCTGCCTCTGCTTCTCTGCCTCTTCCTCTCCCTCTGCCTCTACATCTGCCTCTCTGCCTTTGCTTCTGCCTCTTCCTCTGGCTCTCTCACTGCCTCTGCCTCTGCCTCAGCCTCTTCCACTGCCTCTGCGTCTGCCTCTACCACTGCCTCTGCCTCTGCCTCTGCCTCTGCCTCTGCCTCTGCCTCTGCCTCTGCCTCTGCCTCTGCCTCTGCCTCTGCCTCTGCCTATGCCTCTGCCTCTGCCTCTGCCTCTGCTTCTGCCTCTGCCACTCTGCCTCTGCCTCTGACTCTGACTCTGACTCTGACTCTGGCTCTGCCTCTGCTTCTGCCTCTGCCTCTGCCTCTGCCTCTGCCTCTTCGTCTGCCTCTGACTCTACCTCTGCATCTGCCTCTGCCTCTTTACCTCTGCCTCTGCCGCTGCCTCCCTGCCTCTCTGCCTCCGCTTCTGCCTCTGCCTCTGCCTCTGCCTCTGCCTCTGCCTCTGCCTCTGCCACTGCCTCTGCCTCTGCCTCTGCCTCTGCCTCTGCCTCTGCCTCTGCCTCTGCCTCTGCCTCTGCCTCGATCTCTCTGCCTCTGTCTCGGCCTCTGCCTGTGCCTCTCTGCATCTGCATCGTCATCTGTCTCTCTGCCTCGACTTCTGCCTCTGCCTCTGCTTCTGCCTCTGACACCCTGACTCTGCCTCTGCCTCTTCCTATGCCTATGCCACTGCCTCTGATTCTGCCTCTGCTTCTGCCTCTGTCTCTCTAACTGCCCCTCTGCCTCTCTACCTATGCTTCTGCCTCTGTTTCTGCTTCTGCCTCTGCTTCTGCCTCTGTCTCTCTGTAACTGCCCCTCTGCCTCTGCCTCTGCCTCTCTACCTATGCTTCTGCCTCTGTTTCTGCCTCTTTCTCTTTGCCTCTCTACCTCTGCGTCTCTGTCTCTCTGCCTCTATTTCTGCTTCTGCCTCTGTAACTCTGATCTGCCTCTGCTTCTCTGCCTCTTCCTCTCCCTCTGCCTCTACATCTGCCTCTCTGCCTTTGCTTCTGCCTCTTCCTCTGGCTCTCTCACTGCCTCTGCCTCTGCCTCAGCCTCTTCCACTGCCTCTGCGTCTGCCTCTACCACTGCCTCTGCCTCTGCCTCTGCCTCTGCCTCTGCCTCTGCCTCTGCCTCTGCCTCTGCCTCTGCCTCTGCCTCTGCCTCGACACCTGCTTCTGCCTCTGCCACTCTGCCTCTGCCTCTGACTCTGACTCTGACTCTGACTCTGGCTCTGCCTCTGCTTCTGCCTCTGCCTCTGCCTCTGCCTCTGCCTCTTCGTCTGCCTCTGACTCTACCTCTGCATCTGCCTCTGCCTCTTTACCTCTGCCTCTGCCGCTGCCTCCCTGCCTCTCTGCCTCCGCTTCTGCCTCTGCCTCTGCCTCTGCCTCTGCCTCTGCCTCTGCCTCTGCCTCTGCCTCTGCCTCTGCCACTGCCTCTGCCTCTGCCTCTGCCTCTGCCTCTGCCTCTGCCTCTGCCTCTGCCTCTGCCTCGATCTCTCTGCCTCTGTCTCGGCCTCTGCCTGTGCCTCTCTGCATCTGCATCGTCCTCTGTCTCTCTGCCTCGACTTCTGCCTCTGCCTCTGCTTCTGCCTCTGACACCCTGACTCTGCCTCTGCCTCTTCCTATGCCTATGCCACTGCCTCTGATTCTGCCTCTGCTTCTGCCTCTGTCTCTCTAACTGCCCCTCTGCCTCTCTACCTATACTTCTGCCTCTGTTTCTGCCTCTTTCTCTCTGCCTCTCTACCTCTGCGTCTCTGCCTCTCTGCCTCTACTTCTGCTTCTGCCTCTGTAACTCTGCTCTGCCTCTGCCTCTCTGCCTCTTCCTCTCCCTCTGCCTCTACATCTGCCACTCTGCCTCTGCTTCTTCCTCTTCCTCTGGCTCTCTCACTGCCTCTGCCTCTGCCTCAGCCTCTTCCACTGCCTCTGCCTCTGCCTCTGCCTCTGCCGCTCTGCCTCTTCCTCTCCCTCTGCCTCTACATCTGCCGCTCTGCCTCTGCTTCTGCCTCTTCCTCTGGCTCTCTCACTGCCTCTGCCTCTTCCTCTGCCTCTGCCACTGGCTCTGCCTCTGCATCTATGCCTCTGCCTTTGCTCTCTGCCTCTTCCTCTCCCTCTGCCTCTACATCTGCCTCTCTGCCTCTGCTTCTGCCTCTTCCTCTGACTGTCTCACTGCCTCTGCCTATGCCTCAGCCTCTGCCTGTGCCTCTCTGCCTCTGCTTCTCCCTCTGTCTCTCTGCCTCGACTTCTGCCTCTGCCTCTGCTTCTCCCTCTGACACCCTGACTCTGCCTCTGCCTCTTCCTATGCCTCTGCCTCTGCCTCTGCCTCTGCATCTGCCTCTGTCTCTCTGTCACTGCCGCTCTGCATCTGCCTCTGCCTCTCTACCTCTGCTTCTGCCTCTGTTTCTGCCTCTGCCTCTGCCTCTCTACCTCTGCTTCTGCCTCTGTTTCTGCCTCTGCCTCTGCCTCTGCCTCTGCCACTCTGTCTCTGCCTCTGCCTCTCTGCCACGGCTTCTGCCTCTGCCTCTGTCTCTACCTCTGCCTCTGCCTCTGTCTCTGCCTCGTCTTCTGCCTCAGTCTCTCTGGCTATGCCTCTGCCTCTTCCTCTGTATCTGCCTCTTTGCCTCTGCCTCTGCCTCTGCCTCTCTGCCTCTCTGCCTCTGCTTCTGCCTCTGCCCCTGTCTCTGCCTCTGCCTTTAGCTCTGCCTCTGTCTATACCTCTCCCTTTGCCCCTGCCTTTGCCTCTCTGCCTCTGCTTCTTCCTCTGTCTCTCTGCCTCGACTTCTGCCTCTGCCTCTGCTTCTGCCTCTGACACCCTGACTCTGCCTCTGCCTCTTCCTATGCCTAAGCCTCTGCCTCTGCTTCTGCCTTTGTCCCTCTGCCTCTGCCTCTGCCTCTGCCTCTGCCTCTGCCTCTGCCTCTGCCTCTGCCTCTGCCTCTGCCTCTGCCTCTGCCTCTGCCTCTGCCTCTGCCTCTGCCTCTGCCTCTGCCTCTATCTCTCTTCCTCTAGCTCGGCCTCTGCCTGTACCTCTCTGCCTCTGCACCTTCCTCTGTCTCTCTGCCTCGACTTCTGCCTCTGCCTCTGCTTCTGCCTCTGACACCCTGACTCTGCCTCTGCCTCTTCCTATGCCTATGCCTCTGCCTCTGCTTCTGCTTCTGCCTCTGCTTCTGCCTCTGTCTCTCTGTAACTGCCCCTCTGCCTCTGCCTCTGCCTCTGCCTCTCTACCTATGCTTCTGCCTCTGTTTCTGCCTCTTTCTCTTTGCCTCTCTACCTCTGCGTCTCTGTCTCTCTGTCTCTATTTCTGCTTCTGCCTCTGTAACTCTGATCTGCCTCTGCTTCTCTGCCTCTTCCTCTCCCTCTGCCTCTACATCTGCCTCTCTGCCTTTGCTTCTGCCTCTTCCTCTGGCTCTCTCACTGCCTCTGCCTCTGCCTCAGCCACTTCCACTGCCTCTGCGTCTGCCTCTACCACTGCCTCTGCCTCTGCCTCTGCCTCTGCCTCTGCCTCTGCCTCTGCCTCTGCCTCGACACCTGCTTCTGCCTCTGCCACTCTGCCTCTGCCTCTGACTCTGACTCTGACTCTGACTCTGGCTCTGCCTCTGCTTCTAACTCTGCCTCTGCCTCTGCCTCTGCCTCTTCGTCTGCCTCTGACTCTACCTCTGCTCTCCTCTTTACCTCTGCCTCTGCCGCTGCCTCCCTGCCTCTCTGCCTCCGCTTCTGCCTCTGCCTCTGCCTCTGCCTCTGCCTCTGCCTCTGCCTCAGCCTCTGCCTCTACCTCTGCCTCGATCCCTCTGCCTCTGTCTCGGCCTCTGCCTGTGCCTCTCTGCCTCTGCATCTTCCTCTGTCTCTCTGCCTCGACTTCTGCCTCTGCCTCTGCTTCTGCCTCTGACACCCTGACTCTGCCTCTGCCTCTTCCTATGCCTATGCCTCTGCCTCTGCTTCTGCCTCTGGCTCTGCTTCTGCCTCTGTCTCTCTGTAACTGCCCCTCTGCCTCTCTACCCATGCTTCTGCCTCTGTTTCTGCCTCTTTCTCTCTGCCTCTCTACCTCTGCGTCTCTGCCTCTCTGCCTCTACTTCTGCTTCTGCCTCTGTAACTCTGCTCTGCCTCTGCCTCTCTGCCTCTTCCTCTCCCTCTGCCTCTACATCTGCCACTCTGCCTCTGCTTCTTCCTCTTCCTCAAGCTCTCTCACTGCCTCTGCCTCTGCCTCAGCGTCTTCCACTGCCTCGGCCTCTGCCTCTGCCTCTGCCGCTCTGCCTCTTCCTCTCCCTCTGCCTCTACATCTGCCTCTCTGCCTCTGCTTCTTCCTCTTCCTCTGGCTCTCTCACTGCCTTTGCCTCTGCCTCTGCCTCTGCCTCTGCCTCTCTACCTCTTCCTCTCCCTCTGCCTCTACATCTGCCTCTCTGCTTCTGCTTCTGCCTCTTCCGCTGGCTCTCTCACTGCCTCTGCCTCTTCCTCTGCCTCTGCCACTGGCTCTGCCTCTGCCTCTATGCCTCTGCCTCTGCCTCTACCTCTCTGCCTCTTCCTCTCCCTCTGCCTCTACATCTGCCTCTCTGCCTCTGCTTCTGCCTCTTCCTCTGACTGTCTCACTGCCTCTGCCTCTGCCTCAGCCTCTGCCTGTGCCTCTCTGCCTCTGCTTCTTCCTCTGTCTCTCTGCCTCGACTTCTGCCTCTGCCTCTGCTTCTCCCTCTGACACCCTGACTCTGCCTCTGCCTCTTCCTATGCCTCTGCCTCTGCCTCTGCCTCTGCCTCTGCCTCTGCTTGTGCCTCTGTTTCTGCCTCTGCCTCTGCCTCTGCCTCTGCCGCTCTATCTCTCCCTCTGCCTCTCTGCCACGGCTTCTGCCTCTGCCTCTGTCTCTGCCTCTGCCTCTGCCTATGTCTCTGCCTTGCCTTCTGCCTCAGTCTCTCTGCCTATGCCTCTGCCTCTTCCTCTGGATCTGCCTCTTTGCCTCTGCCTCTGCCTCTGCCTCTCTGCCTCTCTGCCTCTGCTTCTGCCTCTGCCTCTGCCCCTGTCTCTGCCTCTGCCTATACCTCTGCCTCTGTCTATACCTCTGCCTTTGCCTCTGCCTTTGCCTCTCTGCCTCTGCTTCTTCCTCTGTGTCTCTGCCTCGACTTCTGCCTCTGCCTCTGCTTCTGCCTCTGAAACCATGACTCTGCATCTGCCTCTTCCTATGCCTAAGCCTCTGCCTCTGCTTCTGCCTTTGTCCCTCTGCCTCTGCCTCTGCCTCTGCCTCTGCCTCTGCCTCTGCCTCTGCCTCTGCCTCGGCCTCTGCCTCTGCCTCTGCCTCTGCCTCAATCTCTCTGCCTCTGCCTCGGCCTCTGCCTGTGCCTCTCTGCCTCTGCACCTTCCTCTGTCTCTCTTCCTCGACTTCTGCCTCTGCCTCTGCTTCTGCCTCTCACACCCTGACTCTGCCTCTGCCTCGTCCTATGCTTATGCCTCTGCCTCTGCTTCTGCTTCTGCCTCTGCTTCTGCCTCTGTCTCTCTGTAACTGCCCCTCTGCCTCTGCCTCTGCCTCTCTACCTATGCTTCTGCCTCTGTTTCTGCCTCTTTCTCTTTGCCTCTCTACCTCTGCGTCTCTGTCTCTCTGCCTCTATTTCTGCTTCTGCCTCTGTAACTCTGATCTGCCTATGCTTCTCTGCCTCTTCCTCTCCCTCTGCCTCTACATCTGCCTCTCTGCCTCTGCTTCTTCCTCTTACTCTGGCTCTCTCACGGCCTCTGCCTCTGCCTCAGCCTCTTCCATGCCTCTGCCTCTGCCTCTGCCTCTGCATCTGCCTCTGCCTCTCTGCCTCTTCCTCTCCATCTGCCTCTACATCTGCCTCTCTGCCTCTGTTTCTGCCTCTTCCTCTGACTGTCTCACTGCCTCTGACTCTGCCTCAGCCTCTGCCTGTGCCTCTCTGCCTCTGCTTCTTCCTCTGTCTCTCTGCCTCGACTTCTGCCTCTGCCTCTGCTTCTCCCTCTGACACCCTGACTCTGCCTCTGCCTCTTCCTATGCCTCTGCCTCTGCCTCTGCCTCTGCCTCTGCTTCTGCCTCTGTCTCTCTGTCACTGCCGCTCTGCCTCTGCCTCTGGCTCTCTACCTCTGCTTCTGCCTCTGTTTCTGCCTCTGCCTCTGCCTCTGCCTCTGCCGCTCTATCTCTGCCTCTGCCTCTCTGCCACGGCTTCTGCCTCTGCCTCTGTCTCTGCCTCGCCTTCTGCCTCAGTCTCTCTGCCTATGCCACTGCCTCTTCCTCTGTATCTGCCTCTTTGCCTCTGCCTCTGCCTCTGCCTCTCTGCCTCTCTGCCTCTGCTTCTGCCTCTGCCTCTGCCCCTGTCTCTGCCTCTGCCTATACCTCTGCCTCTGTCTATACCTCTGCCTTTGCCTCTGCCTTTGCCTCTCTGCCTCTGCTTCTTCCTCTGTCTCTCTGCCTCGACTTCTGCCTCTGCCTCTGCTTCTGCCTCTGACACCATGACTCTGCCTCTGCCTCTTCCTATGCCTAAGCCTCTGCCTCTACTTCTGCCTTTGTCCCTCTGCCTCTGCCTCTGCCTCTGCCTCTGCGTCTGCCTCTGCCTCTGCCTCTGCCTCTGCCTCTGCCTCTATCTCTCTGCCTCTGCCTCGGCCTCTGCCTCTGCCTCTGCCTCTGCCTCTACCTCTGCCTCTGCCTCTGCCTCGGCATCTACCTCGGCATCTGCTTCTGCCTCTGCCACTCTGCCTGTGCCTCTGCCTCTGCCTCTGCCTCTGACTCTGGCTCTGCCTCTGCTTCTGCCTCTGCCTCTGCCTCTGCCTCTGCCTCTTCGTCTGCCTCTGACTCTACCTCTGCCTCTGCCTCTGCCTCTTTACCTCTGCCTCTGCCGCTGCCTCTCTGCCTCTCTGCCTCCGCTTCTGCCTCTGCCTCTGCCTCTGCCTGTGCCTCTGCCTCTGCCTCTGCCTCTGCCTCTGCCTCTGCCTCTGCCTCTGCCACTGCCTCTGCCTCTGCCTCTGCCTCTGCCTCTGCCTCTGCCTCTGCCTCGATCTCTCTGCCTCTGTCTCGGCCTCTGCCTGTGCCTCTCTGCATCTGCATCTTCCTCTGTCTCTCTGCCTCGACTTCTGCCTCTGCCTCTGCTTCTGCCTCTGACACCCTGACTCTGCCTCTGCCTCTTCCTATGCCTATGCCTCTGCCTCTGATTCTGCCTCTGCTTCTGCCTCTGTCTCTCTGTAACTGCCCCTCTGCCTCTCTACCTATGCTTCTGCCTCTGTTTCTGCCTCTTTCTCTCTGCCTCTCTACCTCTGCGTCTCTGCCTCTCTGCCTCTACTTCTGCTTCTGCCTCTGTAACTCTGCTCCGCCTCTGCCTCTCTGCCTCTTCCTCTCCCTCTGCCTCTACATCTGCCACTCTGCCTCTGCTTCTTCCTCTTCCTCTGTCTCTCTCACTGCCTCTGCCTCTGCCTCAGCCTCTTCCACTGCCTCTGCCTCTGCCTCTGCCTCTGCCGCTCTGCCTCTTCCTCTCCCTCTGCCTCTACATCTGCCGTTCTGCCTCTGCTTCTGCCTCTTCCTCTGGCTTTCTCACTGCCTCTGCCTCTTCCTCTGCCTCTGCCACTGGCTCTGCCTCTGCATCTATGCCTCTGCCTCTGCTCTCTGCCTCTTCCTCTCCCTCTGCCTCTACATCTGCCTCTCTGCCTCTGCTTCTGCCTCTTCCTCTGACTGTCTCACTGCCTCTGCCTATGCCTCAGCCTCTGCCTGTGCCTCTCTGCCTCTGCTTCTTCCTCTGTCTCTCTGCCTCGACTTCTGCCTCTGCCTCTGCTTCTCCCTCTGACACCCTGACTCTGCCTCTGCCTCTTCCTATACCTCTGCCTCTGCCTCTGCCTCTACCTCTGCATCTGCCTCTGTCTCTCTGTCACTGCCGCTCTGCATCTGCCTCTGCCTCTCTACCTCTGCCTCTGCCTCTGTTTCTGCCTCTGCCTCTGCCTCTGCCTCTGCCGCACTGTCTCTGCCTCTGCCTCTCTACCTCTGCTTCTGCCTCTGTTTCTGCCTTTGCCTCTGCCTCTCTACCTCTGCTTCTGCCTCTGTCTCTACCTCTGCCTCTGCCTCTGTCTCTGCCTCGTCTTCTGCCTCAGTCTCTGCCTATGCCTCTGCCTCTTCCTCTGTATCTGCCTCTTTGCCTCTGCCTCTGCCTCTGCCTCTGCCTCTGCCCCTGTCTCTGCCTCTGCCTTTAGCTCTGCCTCTGTCTATACCTCTGCCTTTGCCCCTGCCTTTGCCTCTCTGCCTCTGCTTCTTCCTCTGTCTCTCTGCCTCGACTTCTGCCTCTGCCTCTGCTTCTGCCTCTGACACCCTGACTCTGCCTCTGCCTCTTCCTATGCCTAAGCCTCTGCCTCTGCTTCTGCCTTTGTCCCTCTGCCTCTGCCTCTGCCTCTGCCTCTGCCTCTGCCTCTGCCTCTGCCTCTGCCTCTGCCTCTGCCTCTGCCTCTGCCTCTGCCTCTATCTCTCTGCCTCTAGCTCGGCCTCTGCCTGTGCCTCTCTGCCTCTGCACCTTCCTCTGTCTCTCTGCCTCGACTTCTGCCTCTGCCTCTGCTTCTGCCTCTGACACCCTGACTCTGCCTCTGCCTCTTCCTATGCCTATGCCTCTGCCTCTGCTTCGGCTTCTGCCTCTGCTTCTGCCTCTGTCTCTCTGTAACTGCCCCTCTGCCTCTGCCTCTCTACCTATGCTTCTGCCTCTGTTTCTGCCTCTTTCTCTTTGCCTCTCTACCTCTGCGTCTCTGTCTCTCTGCCTCTATTTCTGCTTCTGCCTCTGTAACTCTGATCTGCCTCTGCTTCTCTGCCTCTTCCTCTCCCTCTGCCTCTACATCTGCCTCTCTGCCTTTGCTTCTGCCTCTTCCTCTGGCTCTCTCACTGCCTCTGCCTCTGCCTCAGCCTCTTCCACTGCCTCTGCGTCTGCCTCTACCACTGCCTCTGCCTCTGCCTCTGCCTCTGCCTCTGCCTCTGCCTCTGCCTCTGCCTCTGCCTCTGCCTCTGCCTCTGCCTCTGCCTCTGCCTCTGCCTCTGCCTCGACACCTGCTTCTGCCTCTGCCACTCTGCCTCTGCCTCTGACTCTGACTCTGACTCTGACTCTGGCTCTGCCTCTGCTTCTGCCTCTGCCTCTGCCTCTGCCTCTGCCTCTGCCTCTGCCTCTTCGTCTGCCTCTGACTCTACCTCTGCCTCTCCTCTTTACCTCGCATCTGCCGCTGCCTCCCTGCCGCCCTGCCTCTCTGCCTCCGCTTCTGCCTCTGCCTCTGCCTCTGCCTCTGCCTCTGCCTCTGCCTCTGCCTCTGCCTCTGCCTCTGCCTCTGCCTCTACCTCTGCCTCGATCCCTCTGCCTCTGTCTCGGCCTCTGCCTGTGCCTCTCTGCCTCTGCATCTTCCTCTGTCTCTCTGCCTCGACTTCTGCCTCTGCCTCTGCTTCTGCCTCTGACACCCTGACTCTGCCTCTGCCTCTTCCTATGCCTATGCCTCTGCCTCTGCTTCTGCCTCTGCCTCTGCTTCTGCCTCTGTCTCTCTGTAACTGCCCCTCTGCCTCTCTACCCATGCTTCTGCCTCTGTTCCTGCCTCTTTCTCTCTGCCTCTCTACCTCTGCGTCTCTGCCTCTCTGCCTCTACTTCTGCTTCTGCCTCTGTAACTCTGCTCTACCTCTGCCTCTCTGACTCTTCCTCTCCCTCTACCTCTACATCTGCCTCTCTGCCTCTGCTTCTTCCTCTTCCTCTGGCTCTCTCACTGACTCTGCCTCTGCCTCTGCCTCTGCCTCTGCCTCTCTGCCTCTTCCTCTCCCTCTGCCTCTACATCTGCCTCTCTGCCTCTGCTTCTGCCTCTTCCTCTGGCTCTCTCACTGCCTCTGCCTCTTCCTCTGCCTCTGCCAATGGCTCTGCCTCTGCCTCTATGCCTCTGCCTCTGCCTCTACCTCTCTGCCTCTTCCTCTCCCTCTGCCTCTACATCTGCCTCTCTGCCTCTGCTTCTGCCTCTTCCTCTGACTGTCTCACTGCCTCTGACTCTGCCTCAGCCTCTGCCTGTGCCTCTCTGCCTCTGCTTCTTCCTCTGTCTCTCTGCCTCGACTTCTGCCTCTGCCTCTGCTTCTCCCTCTGACACCCTGACTCTGCCTCTGCCTCTGCCTCTGCCTCTGCCTCTGCCTCTGCCTCTACCTCTGCCTCTGCCTCTGCCTCTGCTTGTGCCTCTGTCTCTCTGTCACTGCCGCTCTGCCTCTGCCTCTGCCTCTCTACCTCTGCTTCTGCCTCTGTTTCTGCCTCTGCCTCTGCCTCTGCCTCTGCCGCTCTATCTCTGCCTCTGCCTCTCTGCCACGGCTTCTGCCTCTGCCTCTGTCTCTGCCTCTGCCTCTGCCTCTGTCTCTGCCTCGCCTTCTGCCTCAGTCTCTCTGCCTATGCCTCTGCCTCTTCCTCTGTATCTGCCTCTTTGCCTCTGCCTCTGCCTCTGCCTCTCTGCCTCTCTGCCTCTGCTTCTGCCTCTGCCTCTGCCCCTGTCTCTGCCTCTGCCTATACCTCTGCCTCTGTCTATACCTCTGCCTTTGCCTCTGCCTTTGCCTCTCTGCCTCTGCTTCTTCCTCTGTCTCTCTGCCTCGACTTCTGCCTCTGCCTCTGCTTCTGCCTCTGAAACCATGACTCTGCATCTGCCTCTTCCTATGCCTAAGCCTCTGCCTCTGCTTCTGCCTTTGTCCCTCTGCCTCTGCCTCTGCCTCTGCCTCTGCCTCTGCCTCTGCCTCTGCCTCTGCCTCTGCCTATGCCTATGCCTCTGCCTCTGCCTCTATCTCTCTGCCTCTGCCTCGGCCTCTGCCTGTGCCTCTCTGCCTCTGCACCTTCCTCTGTCTCTCTTCCTCGACTTCTGCCTCTGCCTCTGCTTCTGCCTCTCACACCCTGACGCTGCCTCTGCCTCGTCCTATGCTTATGCCTCTGCCTCTGCTTCTGCTTCTGCCTCTGCTTCTGCCTCTGTCTCTCTGTAACTGCCCCTCTGCCTCTGCCTCTGCCTCTCACCCTATGCTTCTGCCTCTGTTTCTGCCTCTTTCTCTTTGCCTCTCTACCTCTGCGTCTCTGTTTCTCTGCCTCTATTTCTGCTTCTGCCTCTGTAACTCTCATCTGCCTCTGCCTCTCTGCCTCTTCCTCTCCCTCTGCCTCTACATCTGCCTCTCTGCCTTTGCTTCTGCCTCTTCCTCTGGCTCTCTCACTGCCTCTGCCTCTGCCTCAGCCTCTTCCACTGCCTCTGCCTCTGCCTCTGCCTCTCTCCCTCTTCCTCTCCCTCTGCCTCTACATCTGCCCCTCTGCCTCTGCTTCTGCCTCTTCCTCTGGCTCTCTCACTGCCTCTGCCTCTTCCTCTGCATCTGCCAATGGCTCTGCCTCTGCCTCTATGCCTCTGCCTCTGCCTCTGCCTCTCTGCCTCTTCCTCTCCCTCTGCCTCTACATCTGCCTCTCTGCCTCTGCTTCTGCCTCTTCCTCTGACTTTCTCACTGCCTCTGCCTCTGCCTCAGCCTCTGCCTGTGCCTCTCTGCCTCTGCTTCTTCCTCTGTCCCTCTGCCTCGACTTCTGCCTCTGCCTCTGCCTCTGCCTCTGCCTCTGCCTCTGCCTCTGCCTCTGCCTCTGCCTCTGCCTCTGCCTCTGCCTCTCCCTCTGCTTCTGCCTCTGTCTCTCTGTCACTGCCGCTCTGCCTCTGCTTCTGCCTCTGTCTCTCTGTCACGGCCGCTCTGCCTCTGCCTCTGCCTCTCTACCTCTGCTTCAACCTCTGTTTCTGCCTCTGCCTCTGCCTCTGCCTCTCCCTCTGCCTCTGCCTCTGCCTCTGCCTATGCCTCTGCCTCTGCCTCTGCCTCTGCCGCTCTGTATCTGCTTCCGCCTCTCTGCCACGGCTTCGGCCTCTGCCTCTGTCTCTGCCTCTGCCTCTGCCTCTGTCTCTGCCTCGCCTTCTGCCTCGGTCTCTCTGCCTATGCCTCTGCCTCTTCCTCTGTATCTGCCTCTTTGCCTCTGCCTCTTCCTCTGCCTCTCTGCCTCTCTGCCTCTGCTTCTGCCTCTGCCTCTGCCCCTGTCTCTGCCTCTGCCTATGCCTCTGCCTCTGTCTATACCTCTGCCTTTGCCTCTGTCTGTGCCTCTCTGCCTCTGCTTCTTCCTCTGTCTCTCTGCCTCGACCTCTGCCTCTGCCTCTGCTTCTGCCTCTGACACCCTGACACTGCCTCTGCCTCTTCCTATGCCTAAGCCTCTGCCTCTGCTTCTGCCTTTGTCTCTCTGCCTCTGCCTCTGCATCTGCCTCTGCCTCTGCCTCGGCCTCTGCCTCTGCCTCTGCCTCTGCTTCTCCCTCTATCTCTCTGTAACTGGCCCTCTGCCTCTGCCTCTGCCTCTCTACCTATGCTTCTGCCTCTGTTACTGCCTCTTTCTCTCTGCCCCTCTACCTCTGCGTCTCTGCCTCTCTGCCTCTATTCTGCTTCTGTCTCTGTAACTCTGCTCTGCCTCTGCCTCTCTGCCTCTTCCTCTCCCTATGCCTCTACATCTGCCTCTCCGCCTCTGCTTCTGCCTCTTCCTCTGGCTCTCTCACTGCCTCTGCCTCTGCCTCATATTCTTCCACTGCCTCTGCGTCTGCCTCTACCACTGCCTCTGCCTCTGCCTCTGCCTCTGCCTCTGCCTCTGCCTCTGCCTCTGCTCTGCCTCTGCCTCTGCCTCTGCCTCTGCCTCTGCCTCTGCCTCTGCCTCTACCTCGGCCTCTGCCTCTGCCTCCGCTTCTGCCTCGGCATCTGCTTCTGCCTCTGCCACTCTGCCTGTGGCTCTGCCTCTGACTCTGACTCTGACTCTGGCTCTGCCTCTGCTTCTGCCTCTGCCTCTGCCTCTGCCTCTGCCTCTTCGTCTGCCTCTGACTCTACCTCTGCCTCTGCCTCTGCCTCTTTACCTCTGCCTCTGCCGCTGCCTCCCTGCCTCCCTGCCTCTCTGCCTCCGCTTCTGCCTCTGCCTCTGCCTCTGCCTCTGCCTCTGCCTCTGCCTCTGCCTCTGCCACTGCCTCTGCCTCTGCCTCTGCCTCTGCCTCTGCCTCTCTGCCTCTGCATCTTCCTCTGTCTCTCTGCCTCGACTTCTGCCCCTGCCTCTGCTTCTGCCTCTGACACCCTGACTCTGCCTCTGCCTCTTCCTATGCCTATGCCTCTGCCTCTGCTTCTGCCTCTGCTTCTGCCTCTGTCTCTCTGTAACTGCCCCTCTGCCTCTCTACCTATGCTTCTGCCTCTGTTTCTGCCTCTTTCTCTCTGCCTCTCTACCTCTGCGTCTCTGCCTCTCTGCCTCTACTTCTGCTTCTGCCTCTGTAACTCTGCTCTGCCTCTGCTTCTCTGCCTCTTCCTCTCCCTCTGCCTCTACATCTGCCTCTCTGCCTCTGCTTCTGCCTCTTCCTCTGGCTCTCTCACTGCCTCTGCCTCTGCCTCTTCCTCTTCCACTGCCTCTGCGTCTGCCTCTACCACTGCCTCTGCCTCTGCCTCTGCCTCTGCCTCTGCCTCTGCCTCTGCCTCTGCCTCTGCCTCTGCCTCTGCCTCTGCCTCTGCCTCTGCCTCTGCCTCGGCTTCTGCCTCGGCATCTGCTTCTGCCTCTGCCACTCTGCTTGTGCCTCTGCCTCTGACTCTGACTCTGACTCTGGCTCTGCCTCTGCTTCTGCCTCTGCCTCTGCCTCTGCCTCTGCCTCTTCGTCTGCCTCTGACTCTACCTCTGCCTCTGCCTCTTTACCTCTGCCTCTGCCGCTGCCTCCCTGCCTCCCTGCCTCCCTGCCTCTCTGCCTCCGCTTCTGCCTCTGCCTCTGCCTCTGCCTCTGCCTCTGCCTCTGCCACTACCTCTGCCTCTGCCTCTGCCTCTGCCTCTGCCTCTGCCTCTGCCTCTGCCTCTGCCTCTGCCTCTGCCTCTGCCTCTGCCTCTGCCTCTGCCTCGGTCTCTCTGCCTCTGTCTCGGCCTCTGCCTGTGCCTCTCCTCCTCTGCATCTTCCTCTGTCTCTCTGCCTCGACTTCTGCCTCTGCCTCTGCTTCTGCCTCTGACACCCTGACTCTGCCTCTGCCTCTTCTTATGCCTATGCCTCTGCCTCTGCTTCTGCCTCTCCTTCTGCCTCTGTCTCTCTGTAACTGCCCCTCTGCCTCTCTACCTATGCTTCTGCCTCTGTTTCTGCCTCTTTCTCTCTGCCTCTCTACCTCTGCGTCTCTGCCTCTCTGCCTCTACTTCTGCTTCTGCCTCTGTAACTCTGCTCTGCCTCTGCCTGTCTGCCTCTTCCTCTCCCTCTGCCTCTATATCTGCCTCTCTGCCTCTGCTTCTTCCTCTTCCTCTGGCTCTCTCACTGCCTCTGCCTCTGCCTCAGCCTCTTCCACTGCCTCTGCCTCTGCCTCTGCCTCTCTGCCTCTTCCTCTCCCTCTGCCTCTACATCTGCCTCTCTGCCTCTTCCTCTGGCTCTCTCACTGCCTCTGCCTCTTCCTCTGCCTCTGCCACTGGCTCTTTCTCTGCATCTATGCCTCTGCCTCTGCCTCTCTGCCTCTTCCTCTCTTTCTGCCTCTACATCTGCCTCTCTGCCTCTGCTTCTGCCTCTTCCTCTGACTGTCTCACTGCCTCTGCCTCTGCCTCAGCCTCTGCCTGTGCCTCTCTGCCTCTGCTTCTTCCTCTGTCTCTCTGCCTCGACTTCTGCCTCTGCCTCTGCTTCTCCCTCTGACACCCTGACTCTGCCTCTGCCTCTTCCTATGCCTCTGCCTCTGCCTCTGCCTCTGCCTCTGCTTCTGCCTCTGTCTCTCTGTCACTGCCGCTCTGCCTCTGCCTCTGCCTCTCTACCTCTGCTTCTGCCTCTGTTTCTGCCTCTGCCTCTGCCTCTCTACCTCTGCTTCTGCCTCTGTTTCTGCCTCTGCCTCTGCCTCTGCCGCTCTGTTTCTGCCTCTGCCTCTCTGCCACGGCTTCTGCCTCTGCCTCTGTCTCTACCTCTGCCTCTGCCTCTGTCTCTGCCTCGTCTTCTGCCTCAGTCTCTCTGCCTATGCCTCTGCCTCTTCCTCTGTATCTGCCTCTTTGCCTCTGCCTCTGCCTCTGCCTCTGCCTCTCTGCCTCTCTGCCTCTGCTTCTGCCTCTGCCCCTGTCTCTGCCTCTGCCTTTAGCTCTGCCTCTGTCTATACCTCTGCCTTTGCCTCTGCCTTTGCCTCTCTGCCTTTGCTTCTTCCTCTGTCTCTCTGCCTCGACTTCTGCCTCTGCCTCTGCTTCTGCCTCTGACACCCTGACTCTGCCTCTGCCTCTTCCTATGCCTAAGCCTCTGCCTCTGCTTCTGCCTTTGTCCCTCTGCCTCTGCCTCTGCCTCTGCCTCTGCCTCTGCCTCTGCCTCTGCCTCTGCCTCTGCCTCTGCCTTTGCCTCTGCCTCTGCCTCTGCCTCTGCCTCTATCTCTCTGCCTCTGCCTCGGCCTCTGCCTGTGCCTCTCTGCCTCTGCACCTTCCTCTGTCTCTCTGCCTCGACTTCTGCCTCTGCCTCTGCTTCTGCCTCTGACACCCTGACTCTGCCTCTGCCTCTTCCTATGCCTATGCCTCTGCCTCTGCTTCTGCTTCTGCTTCTGCCTCTGCTTCTGCCTCTGTCTCTCTGTAACTGCCCCTCTGCCTCTGCCTCTGCCTCTCTACCTATGCTTCTGCCTCTGTTTCTGCCTCTTTCTCTTTGCCTCTCTACCTCTGCGTCTCTGTCTCTCTGCCTCTATTTCTGCTTCTGCCTCTGTAACTCTGATCTGCCTCTGCCTCTCTGCCTCTTCCTCTCCCTCTGCCTCTACATCTGCCTCTCTGCCTTTGCTTCTGCCTCTTCCTCTGGCTCTCTCACTGCCTCTGCCTCTGCCTCAGCCTCTTCCACTGCCTCTGCCTCTGCCTCTGCCTCTGCCTCTCTCCCTCCACCTCTCCCTCTGCCTCTACATCTGCCTCTCTGCCTCTGCTTCTTCCTCTTTCTCTGGCTCTCTCACTGCCTCTGCCTCTTCCTCTGACTCTGCCACTGGCTCTGCCTCTGCCTCTATGCCTCTGCCTCTGTCTCTGCCTCTCTGCCTCTTCCTCTCCCTCTGCCTCTACATCTGCCTCTCTGCCTCTGCTTCTGCCTCTTCCTCTGACTGTCTCACTGCCTCTGCCTCTGCCTCAGCCTCTGCCTGTGCATCTCTGCCTCTGCTTCTTCCTCTGTCCCTCTGCCTCGACTTCTGCCTCTGCCTCTGCTTCTCCCTCTGACACCCTGACTCTGCCTCTGCCTCTTCCTATGCCTCTGCCTCTGCCTCTACCTCTGCCTCTGCCTCTGTCTCTCTGTCACTGCCGCTCTGCCTCTGCCTCTGCCTCTCTACCTCTGCTTCTGTCTCTGTTTCTGCCTCTGCCTCTGCCTCTGCCTCTGCCGCTCTGTCTCTGCTTCTGCCTCTCTGCCACGGCTTCTGCCTCTGCCTCTGTCTCTGCCACTGCCTCTGCCTCTGTCTCTGCCTCGCCTTCTGCATCGGTCTCTCTGCCTATGCCTCTGCCTCTTCCTCTGTATCTGCCTCTTTGCCTCTGCCTCTTCCTCTGTCTCTCTGCCTCTCTGCCTCTGCTTCTGCCTCTGCCTCTACCCCTGCCTCTACCACTGCCTCTGCCTCTGCCTCTGCCTCTGCCTTTGCCTCTGCCTGTGCCTCTCTGCCTCTGCTTCTTCCTCTGTCTCTCTGCCTCGACTTCTGCCTCTGCCTCTGCTTCTGCCTCTGACACCCTGACTCTGCCTCTGCCTCTTCCTATGCCTAAGCTTCTGCCTCTGCTTTTGTCTTTGTCTCTCTGCCTCTGCCTCTGCCTCTGCCTCTGCCTCTGCCTCTGCCTCTGCCTCTGCCTCTGCTTCTCCCTCTATCTCTCTGTAACTGGCCCTATGCCTCTGCCTCTGCCTCTCTACCTATGCTTCTCCCTCTGTTACTGCCTCTTTCTCTCTGCCCCTCTACCTCTGCGTCTCTGCCTCTCTGCCTCTACTTCTGCTTCTGCCTCTGTAACTCTGCTCTGCCTCTGCCTCTCTGCCTCTTCCTCTCCCTCTGCCTCTACATCTGCCTCTCTGCCTCTGCTTCTGCCTCTTCCTCTGGCTCTCTCACTGCCTCTGCCTCTGCCTCATCCTCTTCCACTGCCTCTGCGTCTGCCTCTGCCTCTGCCTCTGCCTCTGCCTCTGCCTCTGCCTCTGCCTCTGCCTCTGCCTCTGCCTCTGCCTCTGCCTCTGCCTCTGCCTCTGCCTCTGCCTCTGCCTCTGCCTCTGCCTCTGCCTCTGCCTCTGCCTCTGCCTCTGCCTCTGCCTCTGCCTCTGCCTCTGCCTCTGCCAATGCCTCTCCCTCTGCCTCTGCCTCGGCATCTGCTTCTGCCTCTGTCACTCTGCCGCTGCTTCTGCCTCTGCTTCTGCCTCTTTGAATATGCTTCTGCGTCTGCCTCTGCCTCTGACTCTGACTCTAACTCTGCTTCTGCCTCTGCCTCTACCTCTGCCTCTGCCTTTGTCACTGCCTCTGCCTCTGCCTCTCTTCCTCTTCCTCTGCCTCTTCCTCTGCCTCTACCTCTTCCTCTGCTTCTGCCTCTCTCTCTACCTCTGTCTCTCTGCCTCTCTGCCGCTGTTTCTGCCTCTGACTCTCTGCCTCTCTGCTTCCCTGCCTGTGTGCCTCTGTGCCTCTAATTCTGCCTCTGTCACTCTGCCGCTGCTTCTGCCTCTTCCTCTGCCTCACTGCATCTGCTTCTGCCTCTGATTCTGCCTCTGCCGCTCTGCCTCTGCTTCTGCCTCTGCCACTGTCTCTTCCTCACCGCCGTCTCTGCCCCTGCTTCTGCCTCTGTCTCTCTGCCTCTACCTCTCTGCCTCTGCTTCTCCCTCTGCTTCTGCCTCTGCCTGTGCCTCTGCCTCTGCCACTGACTCTGTCTGTGCCTCTGCTTCTGCCTCTGTCTCTCTGCCTATGACACTGCCTCTGCCTCTGCCTCTGCCTCTCTGCCTCTGCTTCTAACTCTGCCTCTGCCTCTGCCTCTGCCTCTGCCTCTGTCACTGCCTCTCTGCCTCTGCCTCTGTCTCTGCCTATGCCTCTGCCTCTGCCTCTGCCTCTCTGCCTCTGCCTCTGCATCTCTACCTCTGCCTCTGCCTCTGCCTCTGCCTCTCTCTCTCTCTCTGACTCTGCTTCTCTGTCTCTGTGCCTCTGCCTCTCTGCCTCTGTTTATGCCTCTTTCTCTCTGCCTCTCTGCCTCTCCCTCTCTGCCTCTAAGCCTCTCTTCTGCCTTTGTTACTCTGACTCTGCCTCTCCCTCTCTGCCTCTGCCTCTCCCTCTGCCTCTGCCTCTGCCTCTGCCTCTCTGCCTCTCCTTCTGCCTCTGACTCTGCCTCTGTCACTGGCTCTGCATCTGCCTCTGCCTCTGCCTCTGCCACACTGCCTCTGCTTCTGCCTCTGCCTCTACCTCTGCCTCTGCCTCTGCCTCTGCCTCTGCCTCTGCCTCTGCCTCTGCTTATGCCTCTGTCTCTCTGCCTCTGCCTCTGCCTCTGCCTATGCCTCTGCCTCTGCCTTTGCCTCTGCCTCTGCCTCTGCCTCTGCCTCTGCCTCTGCCTCTGCCTCTGCCTCTGTCACTGCCTCTGTCTCTGCCTCTCTGCCTCTCTGCTTCTGACTCTCTGCCTTTGTTTCTGCCTCTGTCACTCTGACTCTCTGCCTCTGCCTCTCTGCCTCTCCGCCTCTCTGCCTCTCTGCCTCTGCATCTGCCTCTGTCACTCTGCCTCTGCCTCTGCACCTCTGCCTCCTCCTCTGCCTCTGCCTCTGCCTCTGCCTCTCTGACTCTGCTTCTATCTCTGCCTCTGCCTCTGCCTCTCTGCCTCTGCCTCTCGGCCTTTGTTTCTGCCTCTATCCCTCTGCCTCTCTGCTTCTGCCTCTCTGCCTCTATGCCTCTCTGCCTCTGCTTCTGCCTCTCTGCCTCTGCGCCTGCCTCTGACACTGGTTCTGTCTCTGCCTCTCTGCCTCCTCCTCTGCCTCTGCCTCTGCCTCTGCCTCTGCCTCTGCCTCTGCCTCTGCCTCTGCCTCTGCCTCTGCCTCTGCCTCTGCCTCTGCCTCTGCCTCTGCTTCTGCTTCTGCCTCTGCCTCTGCCTCTAGCCCAGGCTCTGACTCTTCCTTCGACTCTGCCGCTCTGCCTCTGCTTCTGACTCTGCTTCTCTGCCTCTGATTCTGCCTCCGCCTATGCCTATGGCTCTGCCTCTCTACCTCTGCTTCTGCCTCTGCCTCTGCCACTCTGCCTCTGCCTCTGTCACTCTGCCTCTGTTTCTGCCTCTGTCTCTCTGCCTCTCACCCTCTGCCTCTCTGCCTCTCTGCCTCTGCCTCTGCCTCTCTACCTCTGCATCTGCTTCTGCCTCTGTCTCTCTGCCTCTCTCTCTACCTCTGCCTCACTGCCTCTCCACCTCTGCCTCTGCTTCTGCCTCTGTCTCTCTACGTCTCTCTCTCTCTGTCTCTTCCTCACTGCCTCTCTGCCTCTCTGCCTCTGCCTCTGCCTCTGCCTCTCTGTCTCTACATCTGCCTCTGACACTCTGCCACTGCCACTACCACTGCCACTACCACTGCCTCTGCCTTTCTGCCTCTGCCTCTGCCTCTGCCTTTCTGCCTCTGCTTGTATACCTGCCTCTGCCTCTGCATCTGCCTCTGCCTCTGCTTCTGCCTCTGCTTCTGCCTCTGACTCTATGACTCTGCCTCTGCCTCTGCCTCTGCCTATGCCTAAGCCTCTGCCTCTGCTTCTGCCTCTGCCTCTGCCACTACTTCTGCCTCTGACTCTCTGATTCTGCCTCTGCCTCTGCCTCTGCCTCTGCCTCTGCCTCTGCCTCTGCCTCTGCCTCTGTCACTACCTCTCTGCCTTTGTCTCTGCCTCTCTACCTCTGCCTCTGCTTCTCTGCCTCTGCCTCTCCTCTGCCTCCGCTTCTGTCTCTGCCTCTGCCTCTGCCTCTGCCTGTGTCTCTGTCTCTGCTTCTGCCTCTTTCTCTCTGCCTCTGCCTCTCTGCCTCTGCTTCTTCCTCTTGTACCTCTGCCTCTGATTCCGCCCCTGCCTCTAGTTCTGCCTCTGTCTGTCTGTCACTGCCCCTCTGCCTCTGCCTCTGCCTCTCTACCTCTGCTTCTGCCTCTGTCTCTGCCTCTGCTTCTGCCTCTGTCTCCCTGCCTCTGCTTCTGCCTCTGTCTCTCTTCCTCTGCCTCTGCCTCTCTGCCTCTGCCTCTCCTCTGCCTCTGCCTCTGTCTCCTCCTCTGCCTCTGCCTTTCTGCCTCTCTACCTCTACCTCTGCCTCTGCCTCTGCCTCTGTCTCTGCCTCTGACTCTGCCTTTCTGCCTCTGCTTCTTCCTCTGTCTCTCTGCCTCTGATTCCGCCTCTGCCACTGGTTCTGCCTCTGTCTCTCTGTCACTGCCCCTCTGCCTCTGTATCTGCCTCTCTACCAATGCTTCTGCCTCTGTTTCTGCCTCTGCCTCTGCCTCTCTGCCTCTGCCTCTGTCTCTGCCTCTGTCTCTCCACCTCTGCTTCTGCCTCTGTCTCTCTGCCTCTGCTTCTCCCTCTGTCACTCTGTCTCTGCTTCTGCCTCTGTCACTCTGCCGCTGCCTCTGTCTCTACCTCTGTCTCTGCCTCTACCCCTGTCTCTGTCACTGCCTCTGCTTCTGCCTCTCTGCCTCTGCTTCTGCTTCTACCTCTGCCTCTGCTTCTGCATCTGTCTCTGCCTGTACCTCTGCCTCTCTGCCTCTCTGACTCTGTTTCTGCCTCTGTCTTTCTGCCTCTCTGCCTCTGCCTCTCTGCCTCTCCCTCTGCCTCTGCCTCTGCCTCTGCCTCTGCCTCTGCTTCTGCCTCTGTCTCTGCCTCTCTGCCTCTGTCTCTGCCCCTGTTTCTGCCTCTGCCTCTCTGCCTCTACTTCTGCCTCTGCTTCTGCCTCTGCCTCTGCTTCTGCCTCTGTCTCTGCTTCTCTGGCTCTGTCTCTGCCCCTGCTTCTGCCTCTGTCTCTCTGCCTCTGCCTCTCTGCCTCTGCTTCTGCCTCTTCTTCTGCCTCTGCCTCTACCTCTGCCTCTCTGCCTCTGCTTCTGGCTCTCCCTGTGCCTCTGCCTCTGTCTCTGCCTCTGTCACTGCCTTTCTGCCTCTACCTCTCTGCCTCTGCCTCTGCATCTCTACCTCTGCCTCTGCTTCTGCCTCTCTCTCTCTGCCTCTCTCTCTGCCTCTGCGTCTCTGCGTCTCTGCCTCTGCCTCTCTGCCTCTGTTTCTGCCTCTGTCTCTCTGCATCTCTGCCTCTGTCTCGCTGCCTCTCTGTCTCTCTGCCTCTCTGCCTCTCTGCCTCTCCTCTGCCTCTGCCTCTCTGCCTCTCTGCCTCTCTGCCTCTCTGCCTCTGCTTCTGCCTCTGCCTCTCTGCCTCTGCCTCTGTCACTCTGACTCTGCCTCTGCCTCTCTGCCTCTGCCTCTGCCTCTGCCTCTGCCTCTGCCTCTGCCTCTGCCTCTGCCTCTGCCTCTGCCTCTGCCTCTGCCTCTCTGACTATGCTTCTGCCTCTGGTTCTCTGTCTCTGCTTCTGCCTCTGCCTCTTCTTCTGCTTCTGCCTCTGCCTCTGCCTCTCTGCCTCTGCTTCTGACTCTGTCTCTCTGCCTCTGCCTCTGCCTCTGCCTCTGCCTCTGCCTTTGCCTCTGTCTCTGCCTATGCTTCTGCCCTGTCTCTGCCTCTGCCTCTGCCCCTGCTTCTGCCTCTGCCTCTGCCCCTGCTTCTGCCTCTGCCTCTCTGCCTCTGCCTCTCTGCCTCTGTCTCTGCCTCTGTCTCTGCCTCTGCCTCTGCCTCTCTGCCTCTGTCTCTGCCTCTGCCTCTGCCTCTGTCTCCGCCTCTGTCTCTGCCTCTGTCTCTGCCTCTGCCTCTGCCTCTCTGCCTCTGTCTCTGCCTCTGCTTCTGCCTCTGCCTCTGCTTCTGCCTCTGCCTCTGCCTCTGCCTCTACCTCTGCCTCTGCCTCTGCCTCTGCCTCTGCCTCTGCATCTGCCTATGCCTCTGCCTCTCTGTCTCTCCTTCAGCCTCTGCTTCTCTGCCTCTGCTTCTGCCTCTGCTTCTCTGCCTCTGCTTCTGCCTCTCCCTCTGCCTCTGCCTCTGCCTCTCTGCTTCTGCCTCTTCCTCTGTCACTGCCTCTCTGCCTTTGTCTCTGCCTCTCTACCTCTGCCTCTGCCTCTGCCTCTGCCTCTCTGCCTCTGCCTCTGCCTCTGCCTCTGCCTCTGCCTCTGCCTCTTCCTCTGCCTCTGCCTCTGCTTCTCTGCCTCTCTGAGCTCTCTGAGATCTCTGACCTCTGGCCTCTGTCTTCTGCCTCTGTCTCTCTCTCTGTCTCTGTGTCTCTGTCTCTCTATCTGTATCTCTGTCTCTTTGTCTCTGATTCTGTCTCTCTGTCTCTCTGTCTGTCTCTGTCTCTGTCTCTGTCTCTGTCTGTCTGTCTCTCTCTCTCTCTCTCTCTCTCTCTCTCTCTCTCTCTCTCTCTCTCTCCTCTCTGTCTTTCCATCTGTAAATCTCTGCCTCTGCCTCTCAAGGGCTAGGATTGAAAATGTGCACCACCATGTCCATCTCAAATGTTAACTTCTAGTTTCTCCCTAAGAGAATAAATTCTTAGGATGTTACTAGAGAAATGCTTTTGTCTTGGCCCCATTAAATTTCATTTCCAATAGTGGCAGAGTTGGTGTTTGCTTTTATCTATGCCTTTTGTTATTGTTGTTGTTGTTGTTGTTGTTGTTGTTGTTGTTGTCCAGCTCTCCACTACTGTAACAAACACCTGAGGTAACCTAGGAAAAGATTTGTTTGGTCTCACAATTTTGAAGGTTTTTCTCCATGGATGATCATTCTATTGCTTTGGGGACTATGGTAATGCACTATGTCATACTGGGGATCTTGCAAAGCAAAGTTGTTAAGGATATGGGATATAAAAGAAGGACCAGAGTCTCACAATCCCTTCCAAGGGCTCTGCCACATCCACTAAGCCTCACTTCTTGAGGAGTCTCCCACTTCCCACTAGCATCAGAAGCTCAGAACTGATCCTGCTCCCCAATTATTCAAGATAGGGTTTCTCTGTGTAGCCCTGTAGTAACCTCTAACTCAGAGATCCATCTGCCTCTGCAAGTGCTAGGATTACTAGGATTAAAGGCATGTGCCACCACCACCCAGTCAGAACCAATACTTTAATACATATTCTTTCAGTAGCATTTAAGATCTAAACTATAGTATAAAGAGAGTGGTTGTGTGGATTGTAACTAGCAAAGCAGTAAGAGTGGAGCTGCCTTGGTTATTTTGTTTAGGTTGTGCTTTAGAAAGGTCACTGTCATATAATTGAGAATAGCAAAATGAAATAGATCCAAATTCAAAAAAGCCAGAATACCCACCATATATCTATTGGCTTCTGCTGTGGCTAAACTTAGTGACCTATGGAACATTCATACTTACATGTTTCACAATGTTACAGTTTGGCAATCTGAATTAGGCTCAACTGAGGAATTGTACTGATCTATGTCAAGTTTAGCTGAACTTGACTGGGATCATTCATGCATTTCTTCTCAATAGCCAGGTCAACTAGTGACAGGCCACTTCTAGCATGGCTCAGATGGGATGACTCATCTCTGTCCCACATAATCTCTCACCCTCCTGCAGGTAGGAGTGCTCAGAATGGTGTTGGAGGAACACAAAAGCTCACTTGGGACTCACACAGTACTATTTGCACTAAAAGGCAGCTCTCAAGACCCGCCTGAATAAAGGCTAAAGAAAACATTTCCAACTCTTAGGACTACAATTAATTGTTGCCATCTCTGCAGTCTACTATGCCAAGTATGATGTCATGTTTTGTAGTTCAGAAGAAAATAATAACAGAGCCATATTAATGATAATATACATACATAAGAGACTGACTTGGAGAAGTCATTGATCATTTGGGAATTGACTGGGTCTTCTGATTCTGACTTCAGCAATGAAAAGATTGATTGCCTCCATTTACAAAATGAGTGTTAGAAGCAGTGTTGATTGTCAGTGTGACCATATCATATCACTAACTATATTTGAATTAATCTATGACAGTGATAAGCACTTACTTTCGTGTGTGTGTGTGTGTGTGTGTGCGTGTGTGTATATGTGCGCGCACACGTGTGTTTTATTGTTTTTTTAAATAGAATAGAAAAAGACCAGAGTAATTTTTCCCTTTCTGGGAACTTGGAGCTAATCCCCAGATGGTAGTGTTACTTGGAGAAATTCTGGAAACTTTATGAGATAGGGTCTATGTGGAAGAAAGAGGCTGTTGGGAGTATGTCTTTATGTGTAGTCCCAAGAGTTTGTTCTATCTAGCTCTCTGTCTGTCTGTCTGTTTGTCTGTCTGTCTAACGCTATCTTCCTCCTTCTTATCTATCTTCCATGAGATAAACAGATCTCCTTCTTCACTATTTCTGCATCACAAGCCCAAAATCATAATGAAACTGTGAGCCAAAATAAATATTTCCTTCTTTAAGTTGTTCCTTTCAGGTGTTTGGTTACAGTTTTTTGTTTGTTTGTTTTGGTTTTGTTTTTTTTAAGTAATTATCTCAAGCTTCTTTTCTGGATTCTCAGCCTAAAATGGAGATGTCATCTGTAAGATAGTCACTCTTCTCAGCCTCTCTCCATAAGATATCTATTCATTTAATAATTCAAGACTTCTTCCTAGAAAACTACCTGATCTTTAAAAGGAAGAAGAAGGAAGCTTCTGCAGTTATTTAAGTGGCTGGGATCACATATCTCATAATATCATTTTAACCACTTTACACTGGTCAAAGCAAGCCACAAGCCCATTTCAAATTCAAGTGAAAGGAAGACAGATTTCCACAGAATTTGTGGCCATCTTTAATATAGGGCACAACCCAACAATAGATTTTTGGGAAATATTTTTTAGTTTGATGGAAGACAAAGCCTCCATTCTCAAGTAATCAGAAATATTGACCTAGGGGCTAGAGAGGTAATTCAGTAGTCAAGAGCACTTACCACTCTTGCAAAGGAGCCTAATTTGGTTCCCACTACCTACATCAAGTAGCTTATAACCACTTATAACTATAACTCCCAGAGATCTGATGCCCTCTTCTGCAGACACACACATTCATATGCACTTATCCCCCCACAAAGACACAGCAAATACATATAATTTTAAAATGTTTAATCTTTAATAAAAGGATACTGACAAAAAGATTTACTTCTTACATTCTGAAATAAACCAACAAAATATTTCTATATAAATGAGTAAATTTCTTTCTCCATTTTAATTTTTTATAATAAAGAAACAATGCATTTATTATAATAAAAAGCAAATGTTAGTTTAAAACCTAGCTTCTAGAAATATAAAGTTAGACTATGGAGTAGGCTAAAGGACAAGCAGATCTAAATATCTGTGTGTGTGTGTGTGTGTGTGTGTGTGTGTGTGTATGAGTGTGTGAGCGAGTGTGTGTGTGTATGAGTGTGTCAGTGAGTGAGTGTGTGCGTGTGTGTGTGTGTGTGTTTTCTAGTCCCAAATACTCAGCGCTGAAAACATATATATATATATATATATATAATATATATATATATATATATAGGTAGTATTATATGGACCAAACAGGCTATATTTATGTATCTTAAATTATGTATATATGATTGTGCTTGTGTGGGGGTGTATGCAGAATCTCAAGGGTCCATGGAGGCCAGAGGCTTCAGATGCCCTGGAACTGAAATAACAGGCAATTGTGAGCTACTTGACTTGGGTGCTGGGAACCAAACTCAGGTCCTCTGGGTTTATAATCTCCATCTACAAGAGAACTCTGCACTTTTAACCACTGAGCTAGCTCTCCAGCTCTACATCAATAGTATTCTTGAAAAATATAATGCATATAAGATAATATGTTCATTATACATGTTTAGTTGTGCACAATGTGTATATATTTCAAAGTTCTGGTTTTTTACATGATAAACACATATTGTTTGTATTAGCTACCCTTTTCATTGGTCTGACAAAATACCAAGCAAGAAACAACTTAAGGGAGAAAAGTTTTCATTTGGTTCCCAGTTTAAGAGATACAATCCGGGGTTGGGGATTTAGCTCAGTGGTAGAGCGCTTGCCTAGCAAGTGCAAGGCCCTGGGTTTGGTCCCCAGCTCCGAAAAAAAAAGAAAAGAAAAGAAAAAAAAGAGATACAGTCCATCATGTGAGGAACCAGTAGAGAGTAGCACTATACGCAGTAACAGGAGCTTCCAGCATGATTTGATACAGCTACATGGATCCAGAAGCACAGAGTCCAGGCCAGAAGCAGAGTTAAAGTAGAATTCTCAATCTTGAGTCCTATGGCTCTACATCTTCCAGCTAGGTCCCAACATCTAAAAGTTTTCTAATCTCCTAAAACAGTGCTATCAGAAAAGGATCACATGTTCAAATGCATGAGTCTGTGGGGGGACATTTCATATTCAACCTATAATCCTATAATATCTGGCAATCACCACCTATTATTAGCACCGTTATCATTGTTATAGTTATTATCATTAAAGCTAGGCAGAGTACCATATTCCTACAGTCCTATCACTGAGGAAGTGAGGCAGGAAGCATGTGAGCTCAAGACTAATCTGGATTCCATACTACATAAACAATTCTAGAATAGAGTTCTGGAGAAATAGTTCAATGTTTAGGAGCACTGGATGTTCCTCTAGGGTGACCCAGGTTCAATTTCCAGCACACAGATGGCAGCTTACAACTGTCTGTAACTCCAGTTCCAGGAGATCCATCGTACAAGTCATGCATGTAGCACACATATACATGCATGCAGACAAAATTCCCATAAAAATAAAATAAATAAATATTTTAAAAGAGTTCTTGGACAGCTTGAGCTACATCAATGAGACTATCTCTCAAAACACATGTAGTACATATAATAAAACAAAAATAATATTGAGTTACATATGTATTGAAATATGTCACTATTAAATACACAAAAATATGTTTAAGCAAAGCTTATCAAATGGTTAAGAAGTGAACACTTCCATACATGCACATAGACATCTATAATATGTTTATTTATCACTGTCAAAACTTATAAGTGTAACTTGAATATTTTCACAGCCTACTTTTAATGATGTTTCTTAAATGCTTTAACTTCCCTTCTAGCCCACCATCCACCAAAGGTAGTAGAAAAGAAAGGATATGGGGGAAAATGGACCTGTTTAGAAATGGTTCTTCAGAGCAAATATTGTCTGTTGTCTGGAAACTGGCAGTTCAGTTCACAGGTTAGAATTAGCAGCCTTGATCTACTCACAAACCCTTCACAGCAGTCCAGTTCGGTAGAGTTGGGATAGCACACACACATGAATTAGCAGCAAAGGCAAGACCTAACAAAGACAGCCCAGCTTCAGCTGAATCAGCACAAGTCATCAGGAGGGACGCAGAGGGATGCCAGAAGATCTCAGCTGTGCCTCTATCAGCATTATTTTTCTCCATGGCGCTCAACTACACAATGTAAGGCAAGCCAATACAATCATGTCGTTAGAGAAGAATCTGTCATTATGTGTTCTTTTATGTACTTTAGCAGAACATCTTTTCACCTGTGTCTGCTTCAGAAAAACACTCCTTCACATGTTTGCCCCAACAAAACACCATCCAACACAACTGACTTTCAGAAGAACCTTTAAATTTCCACTTTATATAAGTAACCAAAATACCCTTCAGTAGGTAAGTGGATAAGTGAACTATGGTATATGCAAACAACAGGACATCATTCAGTGATAAAGAGAAATGACCTACCAGGTCACCAAAAGGCCCACAGGAAGCTATATAAATGCATATTACCACATGAAAAGGACCAGTCTGAATAGACTATAAAGATTTGGTTCCAGAAATATGACATTCTAAAAATGAGAACCTATGACAACGGCAAAAACTTCAACATTGCTTAAAGAAGATACAGAGAGAAGGCAGAGGATTTTAGAACAGTGAAAATACTTTGTGAATAGTAATAGTGGATACATGCCATTAACCATTTAGCTGAAGCCCTGGAATATACAAGAGAACTTTAATGTGAACTATGGACTTAGGGTGATGACAATAACACCAGCTCATTGATGGTAACAATGGTCCACTCTGCAGCAAGATACTTATGTAGAGACTATTGCCATGCAATATCCAGAGAATGGCATTTCACTGTATTCCTTCTCATCTTCCAGCTTACATTCTTTCTGCTCCCTCTTCCACAATATTCTCTGAGTCTTGGGGGAAGTGACTTGATATAGATGTCCTATCTATGACTGAACACTCATAGTCACTTACTATCATCATTTTAAACATTAATGTGTCTCTTCATCAAACACTACTCATGCCAATTAGAAGCTTCTCTGTCCAAGTTTGGGAGCATCACAAGTCTATAGCTGTAAGTGTAAACATTTAGAAGGCAGATAATCTGGCCATTTAGGAAAGCAACATCAATAGGTTCTGCCCTAGGGCATAGAACTTCCCTAGCCATGGGTTTTTACTATATTTACAATACCAGGAATATGATACCTCTTGTAAAACAGGCCTCAAATCTAACCAAGAGAGCAATTGGTTAACCCAAATAACAATATTTGCATGGTCACACCACTGAGCACATCTCGCCTGGCAAAGCAGTATTGTAATATGCAGGGTCCAGCACTGTATAAGACCATCACTGGTTTTCCTCCTCACAGAGGCCTACATAGTACCTTCTAGCACCAAGAAAGCTTGCCAGAATGGAGAGTTTCCTGGTCAGTTCAAAATTGATTTATCTTGGTTCTGAAGCCAAAGTTTGTTTCTTCAGCAATAGAGTCTTATCTAATTATTATGGACAACCAAAAGCAATAACAAAAACCTGTACTGTTTGGGATACCTCTGGGACCTCTTTGTCCAATAACTTGTATGGAGGTAACCTATGCTTAGCAGTAAGATTTTCATTTAATAGCTAGTGTCTTCTGGGAAAAGCATTGTTCACTAATGTGAATTTCTGTTCGAAATTTTTAAGTAGATTTTTTTAATTAGCTCACAAGCTAGTGGAGCTACAGAAAGATTCCTCTCCCTCAACTCCTGTCCCCATCCCTAATTAAACCTTTATTTCTCAATGTTCAATTCTTTATTCTTCAATATCATATCTGCTATCACCCCTTGGATTTCTTTTAAAACTTGGATTGCAAGATCCTAAGTTCTCAAGCAGCTTCTTCATCCACGCTTCATTTTGGTTTAGCCTTCCTTGGCCCTCATTTCTCAGTCTTCATCATTTCCACTACATGTTTTGAACTTTCTGCTCCAGTATTCCCCCTCCCTGCTTTTATTTAACCTATATTCTACTTCCTTCCCTCCCTAAATGTATCCTCAACCAATGGCTCATTTCTAGTGCCCTGACTTCTACATGTACTACATGTTGAAATATGCAAAACAAAATATTTGAAGCTATTTGTCCTAGTTTGTTTTCTATTGCTGTGATAGATGTCAGAGCAGCAAGCAATTTGTGGAAGAAAAAGTTTATTTGATTTGCATGTCTCCATCACAATCTGTCAATGAGGGAAGTCAAGGTAGGAACTCAAGCAGGAGCATAGGGAGAAACCATGGAGAGACACTGCTTTCTGGCTTGCTCCCCATGACTTTCTCGGCTTGCCTTTTTAAGTAACCTGGGACTATTTTTCCATGGATGGCACCACTCAAAGTAGGCCAGGCCATCTCACATTAATTGTTAATTAAAAAAAATAACCCCACAGGCTCGCTTACAGCCTAAGCTGATGAAGACATTTTCTCAGTTGAGAGCCCTCTTCCCAGGACCCTAGCTTATATCAAGTTGAAAAAACAAACTAGTACAATATATGGCATTATTGGATGATTTTTAATACAAAATTAGTCTTCAATTCTCAGGAAAAATCCCACCATTGTGGTTTGCTATTATTCATGTCTGCAAATAAAATCTGTATTAGAAATCATAGTCAATGAAATAGACAAGAAAAAATAAAACTGATTGGAAAGAACTAAAATCCTCCTTATTTGTAGACAATAATAATAATGGTTGCATTGTGGGGGGTGGCTTAGAGGTTAAGAACACTGACTGCTCTTCCAGAGATCAGGAGTTCAATTCCCAGCAACCACATGGTGGCTCACAGCCACCTACAATGAGAACCGTCACCTGGCATGCAGACAGAACACTGCGTACATAATAAATAAATCTTTAAAAAACAAAACAAAATAAAAATAAAAATGTTCTAAGAAAAAATAATGGCTACATGATAAAATAGGACTCTAAGACTACCCAGTAAAATAAAAGTCAACTGGAGATTAAAGTTGGTCCAATTTTGGTCTAACATAGAAAGATATCCTACTAAAGCGGGAGATGAATGAGAGGCTACAACTCAGGGACAAGGTTGATAGTAGAACACATAGAGTTAAGAGTCAGATAATGTAATATATTGAGTTTTCAAAGAAGCAGTTGCTCACACAAAGTTTATCCTGCAACATATTTATTAGAGAGCACCTGAGATGGAAACAAAAGGAAAAAATGACACAAAGAAAGAAGTTATACTACAAAATAAGTCTCATATCCTCAATTAGCCTCATGAAGAATGATGGAGATAAAATGACCTTTAAGAACCCACACATCTATGGTCACTTGGTCTTTGACAAAGGAGCTAAAACCAATGGAAAAAAGATAGCATTTTCAACAAATAGTGCTGGTTCAACTGGAGGTAAGCATGTAGAAGAATGCAGATCAACCCATGCTTATCACCCTGTACAAAGCTTAAGTCCAAGTGGATCAAGGACCTCCACATCAAACCAGATACACTCAAACTAATAGAAGAAAAAGTGGGGAAGAACCTCAAACACATGGGCACTGGGGAAAATTTCCTGAACAAAACACCAATGGCTTACACTCTAAGATCAAGAATCAACAAATGGGATCTCATAAAACTGCAAAGCTTCTGTAAGGCAAAACACACTGTCATGAGGAACAAACGGCAACCAACAAATTGGGAAAAGATCTTTACCAATCCTACAACAGATAGAGAGCTTATATCCAAAATATACAAAGAACTCAAGAAGTTAGACTGAAGTGAGACAAATAATCCTATTAAAAAATGGGGTTCAGAGCTAAACAAAGAATTCACAGCTGAGGGATGCCGAATGGCTGAGAAACACCTAAAGAAATGTTCAACATCTTTAGTCATAAGGGAAATGCAAATCAAAACAACCCTGAGATTTCACCTCACACCAGGGAGAATGGCTAAGATCAAAAACTCAGGTGACAGCAGATGCTGGCAAGGATGTGGAGAAAGAGGAACACTCCTCCATTGTTGGTGGGATTGCAGACTGGTACAACCATTCTGGAAATCAGTCTGGGGGTTCCTCAGAAAATTGGACATTGAACTACCTGAGGACCCAGCTATACCTCTCTTGGGTATATACCCAAACAATGCCCCAACATATAAAAAAGACACGTGCTCCACTATGTTCATCGCAGCCTTATTTATACTAGCCAGAAGCTGGAAAGAACCCAGATGCCCTTCAACAGAGGAATGGATACAGAAAATGTGGTACATCTACACAATGGAATATTACTCAGCTATCAAAAACAATGACTTCATGAAATTCATAGGCAAATGGAGGGAACTGTAAAATATCATCCTGAGTGAGGTAATCCAATCACAGAAAAAAAAATACATGGTATGACACCCATGGATCCCGGCCCGCAGCAGCTCTCTGCTCCCAGACCCCGTGGGAAAGAGACCTCACCGCCTGGTCAGGTGGGCACTCCTGAGGCTGCAGAGCGGAAGAGACCACCAACACTGCTCACCCCTGCCCACATCCTTGGCCCAAGAGGAAACTGTATAAGGCCTCTGGGCTCCTGTGGGGGAGGGCCCAGGAGCGGCAGGACCCCTGCCTGAGACACCGCCGGAACCTGAAGGAAACAGACCGGATAAACAGTTCTCTGCACCCAAATCCCGTGGGAGGGAGAGCTAAACCTTCAGAGAGGCAGACAAGCCTGGGAAAACAGAAGAGACTGCTCTCTGCACACACATCTCGGACGCCAGAGGAAAACACCAAAGGCCATCTGGAACCCTGGTGCACTGAAGCTCCCGGAAGGGACAGCGCATATCTTCCTGGTTGCTGCCGCTGCAGAGAGCCCATGGGCAGCACCCCACGAGAGAACTTGAGCCTCGGGACCACAGGTAAGACCAACTTTTCTGCTGCACGAAAGCTGCCTGGTGAACTCAAGACACAGGCCCACAGGAACAGCTGAAGACCTGTAGAGAGGAAAAACTACACACCCAAAAGCAGAACACTCTGTCCCCATAACTGACTGAAAGAGAGGAAAACAGGTCTACAGCACTCCTGACACACAGGACAGTCTAGCCACTGTCAGAAATAGCAGAACAAAGTAACACTAGAGATAATCTGATGGCGAGAGGCAAGCACAGGAACCCAAGCAACAGAAACCAAGACTAAATGGCATCATCGGAGCCCAATTCTCCCACCAAAACAAACATGGAATATCCAAACACACCAGAAAAGCAAGATCTAGTTTCAAAACCATATTTGATCATGATGCTGAAGGACTTCAAGAAAGACGTAAAGAACTCCCTTAGGGAAACACAGGAAAACATTAATAAACAAGTAGAAGCCTACAGAGAAGAATCGCAAATCCCTGAAAGAATCGTAAAAATCCCTGAAAGAATTCCAGGAAAACACAATCAAACAGTTGAAGGAATTAAAAATGGAAAGAGAAGCAATCAAGAAAGAACACATGGAAACAACCCTGGATATAGAAAACCAAAAGAAGAGACAAGGAGCTGTAGATACAAGCTTCACCAACAGAATACAAGAGATGGAAGAGAGAATCTCATGAGCAGAAGATTCCATAGAAATCATTGACTCAACTGTCAAAGATAATGTAAAGCAGAAAAAGCTACTGGTCCAAAACATACAGGAAATCCAGGACTCAATGAGAAGATCAAACCTAAGGATAATAGGTATAGAAGAGAGTGAAGACTCCCAGCTCAAAGGACCAGTAAATATCTTCAACAAAATCATAGAAGAAAACTTCCCTAACCTAAAAAAAGAGATACCCATAGGCATACAAGAAGCCTACAGAACTCCAAATAGATTGGACCAGAAAAGAAACACCTACCGTCACATAATAGTCAAAACACCAAACGCACAAAATAAAGAAAGAATATTAAAAGCAGTAAGGGAAAAAGGTCAAGTAACATATAAAGGCAGACCTATCAGAATCACACCAGACTTCTCGCCAGAAACTATGAAGGCCAGAAGATCCTGGACTGATGTCATACAGACCCTAAGAGAACACAAATGCCAGCCCAGGTTACTATATCCTGCAAAACTCTCAATTAACATAGATGGAGAAACCAAGATATTCCATGACAAAACCAAATTTACACAATATCTTTCTACAAATCCAGCACTACAAAGGATAATAAATGGTAAAGCCCAACATAAGGAGGCAAGCTATACCCTAGAAGAAGCAAGAAACTAATCGTCTTGGCAACAAAACAAAGAGAATGAAAGCACACAAACATAACCTCACATCCAAATATGAATATAACGGGAAGCAATAATCACTATTCCTTAATATCTCTCAACATCAATGGCCTCAACTCCCCAATAAAAAGACATAGATTAACAAACTGGATAGGCAATGAGGACCCTGCATTCTGCTGCCTACAGGAAACACACCTCAGAGGCAAAGACAGACATTACCTCAGAGTGAAAGGATGGAAAACAATTTTCCAAGCAAATGGTCAGAAGAAGCAAGCTGGAGTAGCCATTCTAATATCAAATAAAATCAATTTTCAATTAAAAGTCATCAAAAAAGATAAGGAAGGATACTTCATATTCATCAAAGGAAAAATCCACCAAGATGAACTCCCAATCCTAAATATCTATTCCCCAAATACAAGGGCACCTACATATGTAAAAGAAACCTTACTAAAGCTCAAAACACACATTGCACCTCACACAATAATCGTGGGAGATTTCAACACCCCACTCTCATCAATGGACAGATCATGGAAACAGAAATTAAACAGAGATGTAGACAGACTAAAAGAAGTCATGAGCCAAATGGACTTAACGGATATTTATAGAACATTCTATCCTAAAGCAAAAGGATATACCTTCTTCTCAGCTCCTCATGGTACTTTCTCCAAAATTGACCATATAATTGGTCAAAAAACGGGCCTCAACAGGTACAGAAAGATAGAAATAATCCCATGCGTGCTATCGGACCACCACGGCCTAAAACTGGTCTTCAATAACAGTCAAGGAAGAATGCCCACATATACGTGGAAATTGAACAATGCTCAATGATAACCTGGTCAAGGAAGAAATAAAGAAAGAAATTAAAAACTTTTTAGAATTTAATGAAAATGAAGGTACAACATACCCAAACTTATGGGACACAATGAAAGCTGTGCTAAGAGGAAAACTCATAGCGCTGAGTGCCTGCAGAAAGAAACAGGAAAGAGCATATGTCAGCAGCTTGACAGCACACCTAAAAGCTCTAGAACAAAAAGAAGCAAATACACCCAGGAGGAGTGGAAGGCAGGAAATAATCAAACTCAGAGCTGAAATCAACCAAGTAGAAACAAAAAGGACCATAGAAAGAATCAACAGAACCAAAAGTTGGTTCTTTGAGAAAATCAACAAGATAGATAAACCCTTAGCCAGACTAACGAGAGGACACAGAGAGTGCGTCCAAAATTAACAAAATCAGAAATGAAAAGGGAGACATAACAACAGATTCAGAGGAAATTCAAAAAATCATCAGATCTTACTATAAAAAACCTATATTCAACAAAACTTGAAAATCTTCAGGAAATGGACAATTTCCTAGACAGATACCAGGTACCGAAGTTAAATCAGGAACAGATAAACCAGTTAAACAACCCCATAACTCCTAAGGAAATAGAAGCAGTCATTAAAGGTCTCCCAACCAAAAAGAGCCCAGGTCCAGACGGGTTTAGTGCACAATTCTATCAGACCTTCATAGAAGACCTCATACCAATATTATCCAAACTATTCCACAAAATTGAAACAGATGGATCACTACCGAATACCTTCTACGAAGCCACAATTACACTTATACCTAAACCACACAAAGACACAACAAAGAAAGAGAACTTCAGACCAATTTCCCTTATGAATATCGACGCAAAAATACTCAACAAAATTTTGGCAAACCGAATCCAAGAGCACATCAAAACAATCATCCACCATGACCAAGTAGGCTTCATCCCAGGCATGCAGGGATGGTTTAATATACGGAAAACCATAAACGTGATCCATTATATAAACAAACTGAAAGAACAAAACCACATGATCATTTCAATAGACGCTGAGAAAGCACTTGACAAAATTCAACACCCCTTCATGATAAAAGTCCTGGAAAGAATAGGAATTCAAGGCCCATACCTGAACATAGTAAAATCCATATACAGCAAACCAGTTGCTAACATTAAACTAAATGGAGAGAAACTTGAAGCAATCCCACTAAAATCAGGGACTAAGAATACAGCAAATACAGAGGCGAATACCAGCAGCAAACCACTGAACTGGGAATAGGACCCCCGTTGAAGGAATCAGAGAAAGAAGTGGAAGAGCTTGAAGGGGCTCGAGACCCCATATGTACAACAATGCCAAGCAACCAGAGCTTCCAGGGACTAAGCCACTACCTAAAGACTATACATGGACTGACCCTGGACTCTGACCTCATAGGTAGCAATGAATATCTTAGTAAGAGCACCAGTGGAAGGGGAAGCCCTGGGTCCTGCTCAGACTGAACCCCCAGTGAACTAGACTGGTGGGGGAAGGGCGGCAAAGGGGGGAGGGTTGGGAGGGGAACACCCATAAGGAAGGGGAGGGGGGAGGGGGATGTTTGCCCGGATACCGGGAAAGGGAATAACACTCGAAATGTATATAAGAAATACTCAAGTTATAAAAAAAAATACATGGTATGCACTCAAGTTCGAATTACTCAAGATACAATCCACAGACCACATGAAGCTCAAGAAAAAGGATGACCAAACGTGCAGATGCTTACCTTCTTAAAAATATTCATAGGAAGGGATATAGAGACAAAGTTTGGAGCAGACACTGAAGGAAGTGTCATTCAGAGTCTGCCCTAATGTGACCCATATTCATACAGGCACTAGATAAGATTGATGAAGCTAAGAAGTGCGTGCTACAGAAACAGGATATAGATGTCTTCTGGGAGACACAGTCAGAGTATGTCAAATATAGAGGTGAATGCTCGCAGCAAATCATTGAACTGAGAACAGGATCTCCTTTGAATTAATTAAAGGATTGAAAGGGCTGAAGGGGCTTGCAACCCCATAAGAACAACAATACCAACCCACCAGAGCTCCCAGGGACTAAACCACTACTCAAAGAGTACTCATGGACTGACCCATTGCTCCAACTGTGTATGTAGCAGAGGATGGCCTTGCTGGGCACCAAAGGACGGTGAAGCTCTTGGTCCTTCCAAGGTTGAACCCCCAGTGTAGGGGAATGTCGGGGGAGATGGAAAGGGGGGGTGGATGGGGAGGGGAACACCCTTATAGAGAAAGGGGAGGGGGAGTGGATAGGGGGGCTTATGAACAGGAAATCAGGAAAGGGAATAACATTTGAAATGTAAATAAAAAATATCAAAAAAAAAAAGACAGATAGAAAAAGAGTCAGAATTCTGGGGACTGGAAAGATGGTTCAGTGGTTAAAAGCACTGAATACTCTTTCAAAGGATCCAAATTCAATTCCCAGCACCTACATAGCAACTCACAACTATCTGTAACTCTAGTTCCAAGGAATCCAACATCTTCACACAAACAAATGCACAGGAAGGAGACCAATGAAAATAAATTTTAAAAATTAAAATTAAAAAGAGTCAGAACCCTGTATCTATCAGTTATTAAACCACTAGGGGGAATATAAAGTGAGCAAAATAGCTTTGCAACTAAGCCAATTTGCAAGGACTAAGAGCCGAAGCCTACCTGCCATAGCTTCCTTAGTAATTGGGACAAATCACTATTCGATTAGAGATCTGCGCAGCACACGCAACTGTCTACTACAGACAGCAACTTGAAAACCTCATGTTTCTTTAAGGGCAATCAGTGGTTCATATAGTTCCTCATGTGGTGACCCCCAATCATCAAATTATTTTCATTGCTACTTCATAAGTGTAATTTTGCTACTGTTATGAATCACGATGGAAATCTTTATGTTTTCTAATAGTCTTAGGCAACCTTTGTGAAAGAGTCATTTCAACCCCCAAAGGGGTTGAGGCCCACAGGTTGCAAGCTGCTATTTAAGAAGCTTCAGGACCTATTCCAAAAGGCATACCTGAGTTCTAAGCATAAGTTTCTGAGAATAACTCTTCTGTGCTTCTTTCCTTCATCTCTTAAACTAGAGTTCTATTGTTTTCCATCATTTTTGTCTGCCCTGGTATATTGTTTGAGAATCATACCATCCTGAAGAGATAGCGGTTAGTATTTTGTGGCAAATTGTTCTCTAATCTTTTGATTCTCCTTCCCTTGAGAAGCATGGCTTGTGGGGTGTGGTGGTGCATGCCTTTGGTCCCAGAACTCAGGAGTCAGAGGCAGGAGGATCTCTGAGTTTGAGGCCAGCCTGGTCTACAGAGTGAGCTCCAAGACAGCCAGGGCTATACAAAGAAAACCTGTCTTGAAAAAAAGAAAGGAAGGAAGGAAGGAAGGAAGGGAGGGAGGGAGGGAGGGAGGGAGGGAGGGAGGAAGGAAGGAAGGGCAAGTGAGGGGGAGGGAGAGAGAGAGAGAGAGAGAGAGAGAGAGAGAGAGAGAGAGAGAGAGAGAGAAATTTTTTTATTGATATGGAAGGGTCCAGCCCACCATAGGGAGTGTCACCCATAGATGGACCAAGTGAACATGAGGAGTAAGCCAGCATACAACATTCTTCTTTAGTATTCAGTTCAGTTCCTGCCTCAAGGTTTCTGCCCTGATTAAGTTCCTGACTCATCTTTCCCTGAGAATGAACTGATATGGAAGTACACCCAGGTTGCTTTTAGTCCTGGTCTTTGATCACAGCAGTAGAGTCAACTAGGACAGAAGTGTGACATCTTAACATAAGTATATGATATATAGTGATCACTGGCTTTACCACCATTTCAAAATACCTAATAGAGGAATTTTTGTAAGGATACTAAAGTTTGAGGTCCTTATTCAGTATAAAGAAAGTCTGCATAATTTGAAGCCACCATGATGTGGGGCAGGGCAAGTCACATAGAGAACATCTCATTAATGTGCTCAGCTAACAGTATACAAAGCTAACAGCCAGACATGTGAATGACAACTTCTCAAGAATCGATTCCCCAGTCATTGAGTCACCACAGCCACCAAATCTTCCTAGCTGCACACACTGTGAAGCAGAAATTAATGATTCCCACTGTGCTCTGTCTAAATTCCTGAGCCACAAAAATTCTTGGGAACAGTAAAATGGTTATTGTAAGTCACTAAACTTGGGGGTAATTTGTTTCTGAGCAATAGTAAGCAGAATTCACAGGCTATAGCGCTGACTGTGGTAAATGCTCAAAACCATCTGTGCACACTTGCAGAGTATGCTCTTGGGCATTCTCTGGCTCTGCATGAAATGGCTCAAAGAAATCCTCCCATATGGAGAATTGACAAGGAGACTTTTCAAGATCTCAAGTATCATTTTTAGAATCCACTCTATGCTTTTCTTCAAGATGCAAGTATGTGACGAATGGAGTAGTCCAACAGTGAAGACAGGTCTAAGGAAGTGGGAAGTTAGCCACTCGACACACTTTCTGAGCCGAAATACTTTGTGAACGTTTTGCAATTTCATCTAGATGGCATCAGGTTTTTGTTTACTTTTGCATTGGCCAAACACAAAATACAAGCACACCCAGTTATATGAGTATGGAAGCATATTAAGTCATCTTAGGTAAATAACTTTTAAAGCTAAGAACTTTTTTTCTAAAGAAGATAATCTCCTTGAGATAATATTTCTAGATCCTCTCCAAAAAGCAGTGCATATGTACTGGTGTTGAAGAAGTCCAAATGAAAGAAGTTAGTTTATTTTTATGACCACTAATAGGATTTATATTGTTAACAAGCAGAAGTAAGGACTTCCATGTTAGCTTTTACTTAGAAGAGCTCAACAACAGAAAAGAGTGAGGAAAACCACCAACCTCTCCACAGGTCAGAATGTGCCTGGTAATAAGTAATGCTTCTGGAAAAGTTCAAAGCCAAATTTTCCCAATATTCAATATGACTAAAGTTCTACAGGCTGAGATAATGAAAATGTGCAGTTTATTATGAATAATATCATGCTAGACATTTAGAGTAACCAGATATTTAGGGAAGTTGTTGGAGACCAGTTTCCAAAAATATTCCTCAAGGTTGAAGCATTTTGTAGAACAGCTGGCTGACTCCACACTTCAGGCAATCCATCCTCCTAACCTGATTCTGTTTTACTAAACATGAAACCTCTGTATTGTAAATGATGTCTCTTTGTATTTGGTGATTTGGGAATCTTATCAAGAATAGAATGGCAACATAATGAAATCTAATACTGCTTGTGCTAATTAAAAACAAAATGTTTAAATGATATGGCAAGACAAGATGAAGGGAGAGGAAGCTCAGTGGCAGTCCCTGCCATTTCAGTCAGTCAACAGCATTATCCTCCTGTGTCACAAAGCTAAGACATAGGGAAGAAACTGTTATTCTCAGATAGAAAGCTAAAATCAGAAGAAAAATTAACTGCCTATAATCATGTAATCAGGAAGGCACAGGGCAGATTTTGAAGATGGGAGTCTTTCATTATAAGATAATATTACTTATTTGAATGAAAGTTAATAAAGTTGGGTCCCAAAACAGTAAAAAAAATTGAATGCTACCTACCATGTCCAAGAGAAAACAGATGAATCAAGTAGAGACGAGCCATTATCCCTTTCTCTTCCATCCACCTAGCATCTATCTTGTTATACACCTCCCACCTTTCCACCAAGCCTTCACATACTCTATCCACTTTTATCAGAGACAACCCTTCCATTCCATATGCTAGTTAAGAGAATCTCAAAAGGTAATGAATTTCCACAAGAAAGCTATGTAAATTGCAATGTACCATCCAAATGTGAGGTATTTCTATTAGTTTTCTACTAACTTGGACTCATGTCCTGCTCCATCCCCTTCCCTAGAATGGCTTATACTGCCTTAAGGAACAGAACAGATGCAATATATTTAGAAAAACTTCCCTAAATATTGGGAAATTGTCAGGCATAACATTCATTGTAATAAACATTTAACTACAGAGATTAGTCATATTGAATATATTTTCATGATTGTGAAATTATCACCATTGTCCATCTCTAGAACTTTTTGATCATAAAAAACCCACAAATTCTGCACTTACTAAAAACTAATTTCCCATTCTCCTGTCCTATAACCACAATTCTATATTTTCTCTATGAATTTAGCTGCTCTAAGCACCTCTCATGGGTAAGATCATACAGTATTTGTCTTTTCATGAGTAGCCTATTTCATTTAAGATAATGTCCTCAATGCCCAACAATAGGGATATGGAACCTGAAGAGATCATCTCTAGTAGCCAGACGGGACCCCCAGTGGAGGAATGGGGACTCCAACCCACCTACAAAACTTTTGACCCAAAATCGCTCCTGTCTAAAATAAATGCAGAGATAAAAATAGAGCAGATTCTGAAGGAATGGCTGAGTAGTGACCTGCCCAAATTAGGATTCATTCCATGTGCAGCCACCAAACCCTGAGACTATTATTGATGCTATGTTATGCTTGCAGTCAGAAGCCTAGCATGGCTGTCCTCTGAGAGGCCCTACCAGCAGCTGACTGACAGAAATGCCGGTACTCACAGCCAAGTATTATTATACAGAGGTCAGAGCCCCTATGAAGGGTTAGGGGAAGGATTGAAAGCCTTGAAGCAGATGGTAACCCCACAGGAAGACCAACAGTATTGACTAACCTGGACTCCTAGGAGCTCACAGAGACTGAACCACCACCAACCAAGGAACAAAAAACATAACACATGCTGGTCTGAGCCACAAACCCCCTCCCCCCCGCTCATATATAGCAGAGGTCTGTCTTGTCTGGCCTCAGTGGGAGAGGATGCACTTAATCCTGTAGGGACTTGATGCACCAGGATGGAGGATACTGGGAGGCATCCTCTCAGAGGCAAAGGGGAGGGGGATCAGGATGGGGCAACATTTGGGATATAAATAAATAAAATAATTAATTAAAAAGATACTATCTTCAGCATTCATCCATGTTATAGCAAGTCCAGAATTTACTTCCCCTTTAAGGCAACTAAAGTACCATTATATGAATAAACCACATGTTATGCTTATGACATGTCATGGACATTTATGTCACTTTCACTAATCCTTAAACTATAAAAATCAGTGCCACCAGCAGCCCATCCAGAAAGCAATGGCCTCCACCCTTTCTGATCTACTTCCTACTCTGTCCTGTTATCTGAATGTCACAACCTAATCCCCACCTTCTCTCTTTGTCCTGTGCCCTCCTTTTGCCTTGGGCATGGTTTCACTCTTCTAACACTCTTTCCAGCTTAATCTTCCACACATCCCTGCTCCCTGTCAATCACTCCAACTCCTGAGCCCTTTGTTTTAGACATTGAGCTCCCACTCTAAGTTTCTGAAGGACCACGTCATTTTTATTCTTGCCAGGAAATGAACCATATTCTCTACCAACCTTCCAGATACTGGTTAGTAAGCCCCAGGTTACAGCCAAGCTTGGACCTTTACGTCTGAATTCCCCTGATATGGCTCCCTTCTGCCACCTGCTGGTCATGGACACCAATGGGACTGTTTTCTTTTTCTTTTGCTTTATTATTTTTTTATTGGCTATTCTATGTATTTACATTTCAAATGTTATCCCCTTTCTGGGTTCCCCATCTCCCATAACCCTCCCCCTGCTTCTATGAGGGTGCCCCCCTCCCACCCACCAACTCCCACCACACCGCCCTAGCATTCCCCTACACTGGGTAAAGGAGCCTTCATAGGACCAAGACCATCTGGAGGAAGAGTTGAAGCAAAGGCCATGGAGGGGGGTTGGGGGGTTGCTGCTTACTAACATGTTTCCCATGGCTTTGCTCAGCCTGCTTTCTGATCACACAGCCATGAGTGACACCACTCTCACTAGCTAATCTCTATGAATCTGAGGCCAGCTTGATCTACATAGCAAATTCCAGGCCAGCAAGGACTACAGAGTGAAACCTTATTTTTAAAAATAGATTTGGGGGTTTGGAGGTATTATGGTTTGGATTTCCAATGACCCCTATAAGCCATTTATTAAAGGCATGCTCAACAGTCTGTAGTGTTCTTAAGGCACAGCTGAACCTTTAAGGAATGTGGTTTTCTCAGAGGAAGTTAGGTCATTGTAGGTGTGCCTATAAAAAGACTCCAGCCACCTCTTGTGATTCTCTTTTGCTTCTCAGTCACCATCTACCATCTACCATGCATTCCCATTAAGATTTACTGTGCTGAGGTGGCCACTGTGTGAAGCGGGCACGCACAGAACCTGCACTCTGGGCCCACCCGGCCCCCTGGCGTGGCGCGGCCAACGACCGGCTCAGAGCCAGGATTGAAATTCCAAGATGGTTGACCAGGATCCTGGGTGCATTAGACCCTTTTAACAAATGGTGGCCTCAGGAACTGGGGTTGTGGTCACATCCCTCTTCATGACACCCCTGGTTGTAGTGAAGGTCCGCCTTCAGTCTCAAAGACCTGTCCCTCGATAGATAGCAAATTGACAACACCCTCCAGATTCTGGAGTCTTTCCTACACCAAATCACCCTCCTCTCTACAATCCCCAGTGACATGCTTCCTGTACTGCAATGGTGTTCTGGAGCCCCTGTACCTGTGCCCAAATGGTACTCGCTGCACCACCTGGTTTCAGGATCCTACACAGTTCACTAGCACCTTAGATGCCTTTGTGAAGACTGTGAGGCATGAGGGCACCAGGACCCTGTAGAGCAGCCTCCCAGCCACCGTGGTGATGACTGTGTCTGCTACCATCAGCTACTTCACAGCTTATGAGCAGCTCAAGTCCTTCCTATGTGGTCAGTTCTTAACCTCTGACCTCTACGCACCCATAGTAGCTGGTGCCTTCGGCTGAATGGGCATTGTGACAGTGGTGAGCCCCTTGGAGCTTGTGCGGATCAAGCTGCAGGCTCAGCACATGTCATACAGTGAACTGGCTACCTGTGTTCAAGCTGTGGTAGCTCAGGATGGCTGGCGCTCACTGTGGCTGGGCTGGCGTCTCACAGCTCCTCAAGATGCAACCTTCTCAGCTCTTGTACTGGGTCAACTACGAGCTGGTAAAGAGCTGGCTGAGTGGACTAAGACAAAAGAACAGACATCTGTGAGCGGCAGCTTTGTGGCTGGTGGCATCTCAGGAATGGTGGCTGCCAGTTACCCTACCTTTCCATGTGGTGAAGACACAGCCACAAATGTCACTGGGAGCAGTGGAGGCTGTGAGAGGTTTCCTCCCCAGGATCATCAAGGCCGCACCCTCCTGCGCCATCATGATCAGCACTTAAGAGTTTTGCAAAAGCTTCTTCCAGAGGCTCAACCAGGAGCAGCCTCTAAACCACTGAAGGTTGAGGAACAACTGGCTATTGCACAGGTGGGAACAGGAGACTGAGCCAAGTGCCTTCCCTCCCAGTCCAGTCACCCAGGCTGTCCTCATTTGGATTCCTGCTGTTTCCCTCCCCAAGATTGCCACTCTCTCACTTCCGAGTTCAAGACCAAATCAGACAGTTGCCCTGCTTGGCATCCCTATGTTTCTTATAGCTTGGCCGCAAGGAGCCAAGAGCTCGGGCCAGTCAGTATCCCCAGTCATTTGTTCCTTGACTAAAGATGATATTCTTCTGTAGAAAAAAAAGATTTACTGTGCTACCACAGGCCCAAAGAAACAGGCTAAAGTGACAGTGGACTGAATAAACCCTTTCTCCTTTTGAGACATTTATTCCATGTATTTGTCACAGCAAGAATGGGTTGAATGAATTTGTGAGTGGGAAAAAACAACTACCCAGTATCAACAAGAAGCTTGAGTATTGGAAGTAAAGGAATACAATCTGGTGTTGGTAACATATCTTTATATATTATTATGTTTCCCTTTATCTTCCTCACTGAGTTATCCTTTGTTTTTCCATTTCTCTTTAAATTTATTTCCTCCATCTCATGTCCGGGGCATCCATCCGAGGTGAGTAGCATTAGAAATACTATTTTTTGAATGTGGTTATTGGTTTATTTTCTCATTGCTCTGACAAAACACATGACAGAGGCAACTCAATAGAAGGATTTATTTTTGACTCACAATTTAAGAAAAGATATAGTCTATCACGGTAAATAGTGGTGAAACAATGGGAGATAAGGCAGCCAGCTGGTCAGAGAGATGAATGCTGATACTAAGCTTGCTTGTTCCTTTCTTCCCTTTTAATTTAGCCTAGCCCATTGGATTGTTTCACCCACATTCAACATGGATCTTTCTCCTCTATGGAGACATCCTTAAAGAAACACAAAGAGATATGTCTTCTAGGTGGTTCCAAATCCAATCAACGTGGTAATGAAGACTCTATATCACAGATGTAAAAGTTAAAAGAGACAAATGTAAAAGTTGGTAGTACAATCTAGATAATGTTTTAGGAAATTAACCTTAGTAAAAAAGAGTGAGTGGCTTTCCTATGGTTAGGGACAAGGGATATTAGAAATCTGGGAGGAATCGGATTATAGTCAGTGGTTTCAGAATTCATTTTGCTAGGAAGAGTCTATGTAGCAGATTGTGACAAAGGGCCTTTTATCTAGGAACCTGTGTAAGAACTATATGCCTGATGATTTATGGAGAACCCAAAAAATGTTGATCTCCAGTCAAAAACTGGATGCAGCTGATGAAGATTATAATGTGGCTTTCATTCCTTTATTGGCCACCATGTTCTGCCAAAATTAGGCTCTGGTCTGATGTAGAGGTCAGAAATAGAACTCAGTTTTAGTCAAAAACTGTAGCTCAGTGGCACAGCCCTTACTTAGCATGTATGAGGTTCCATCTCAGCACCACAAAAATGTCAGCATATGTTTGATACTTGCAGGTGGAAAAACCAGGCAAATCAACCCATGTAATGTCAGGTGAATGTCTTTGTTGTTCTTTTGCTTTGTTTTAAGACAGTGTCTCTGTATGTAGCCCTGGATGTCCTGGACATCACTATGTATGTAGCCCTGGATGTTCTGGACATCACTATGTAGACCAGGCTAGCCTTGAACTCACAGAAACGCTTCTTCCTCTGCTTCCAGAATGCTGGAATCAAAGGCCATGTGCCACCATGCCAAACCATATTTATTGTTCTTACAGAACTCCAGTGATAAAATTGCTAAATAATTATCACTAATATATGTTAATAGTCAAACAAATGCCAGTAGACTAAATCAATGTAAATCATCTTGAAAATTACATCAGATCTTTTATAAAATAAAACAATTATTAATTAAATTCAATACCACAAAACATTTTAATCCTGGATGATTACCTTAGTAGTAATTTCTAAATCATATTTATTCATTTACTTATTGTGTACGTGCACATGGGTGTGCCTATTCAACCATGCACATGTGGATGTCAGAGAAAAACTTGCAAGAATCCTGGTACCAGATGGGTCCTGGAAATCAAATCCATCAGTCTAGATAGCAAACACCTTTACTTGCTGAACCATCTAATGGGAACCTTACTAGTGATTTTGAGTGCCTACCAGGTACTCTGCTGTACCACACACTGTTTCTTTTAATCCTCACAAACCCCGCTGAGATCTGTAGCTCATCAACATATCAATTTACATAGGAGGAAAGTGAAATTCAAAAACATTAATTTACCTGTGATCACTTTCTCAGGACTCACTTCAGCAATCTGATTCAAACAGAAAATGAAATTTCTACATGTTAACCTCATTTTACAGTAAGTACTGTAATTATATGATGTCATTTCTGGCCACCCACTTATTATTAATTCTTTATTTCTTTCTCTTTTCTACATATATGTATGTATGTATGTATGTATGTATGTATGTATGTAGTATACATACACATGAGTGCACATGTGAGCAGCAGAGGACCAAATGCACATGTGGGAGTTGGTTAGGGCTCTAACTCAGGTCATTAGGCATGTTTACCTGCTGTGCTAACCACTACCTTTTGTCTTATTTTCTGAAGGACCTCAAATTTTACCTACTTATCTCTGTTTAGCCTTTATATTTTGGGTGAAGGTGATGTCAGGTCAACTTGAGAAGTCTTGAAAAAGTCTTGAAAAGTTGAGGCTAGCTGTAGAATACCCTTACTGGGATAACAAAATCCAAGAGCTAAACTAATCAATTCACCATTGCTCTAGAAATTTATTCCTAATGGCTCAAAAGGTGTCAGAATATTTGCTCCTTGGTTTGATTAAAAGTTCTCTCACCTCTCTCCGTCCTTCTTCCTTCTCTTCCTTCCTTTCATCCTTTACCTTTCTGTCTTGTTCTCTCTATTTCTGTCTTCTTTTCACACACACACACATACACAAACATACACACATAGTTGTCAAAATGAGATTGACCTTACACCAACTACCCCAAGTGCTGCTAAAATTCTTTCCCTTGGGATAAACAAACACTAGTCTCTCTTTTCCAGCTGTCCCAATGACAAGCCAAAGCAAGGTATAATTCAACCAAAGTTCACTCTAGGGAACCAATAGATTTATTGGGGTTACTTACAGAGATGAGGGGTTATGGGCAGGAGCATGGGTGACCCTAAAGAAACTATACACTGGAAGATCTGAATCCAGAGTGGATGATGATTGCCCCATGCCTTGTAGATAAAGTTCTCTCCCCTCATCTTTTCCTACCCCTATCCTCTAGTCCTTCCCAGCTTCTCTCCTGATATGCAGTTAGGGCAGTATTGTATATAACTGCAAGGAGTGGGGGACTGAATATTCAGGTGAGGATCCCAGAACTCTCCCAACCCCACTTTTCCAAGAGGGAACATTAGTAATCAACAATTCCAGCTGAAATGACATTTGGTGAGCAAGCCCAGTCAAACTCTTGAGGATGGTGGTGGTTTGGTGCAGAGGATTGTTCTATACAATTCCAAAACCACAGAAAACCCACACCTATTGCTCATTCCAGCTGTAAATTTTATAGCACTTGCAAATAAGTAAAGTGCAACCTGGGACAAGACCAAAGTCATGTATGGGTCTTTTCTCCTTGCCTATGACAATTCCAATTCTGCCTTCGATCAGGATAATGCTGATGTGTTTCTGAGTCACAGTTTAAATGTCTATTCAAAATATATTATTACATTTTCCTTTGGTACTATCCACTTGTCCCAATATGCTATATTAAATATTCTATTCAAATAGTAATCCAAAGAATGATCTGGACAGCCCACCAAACAGCTGAAAGTGGAGGGAATATGCCATTGGTATTGTTTAAGGTGGAGAAAAAAGCAGACTTATTTAGTCGGTGGTATATTTTTATGGCTTTTCTGAGGCAAGGTCTTGCTACGTAGACCAAGCTATTCTCAAACTTAAGGTAGCTCTCCTAAGTTCTGAGTTAATAGGTGTGCATGACCAAGCCCTGCCTTTCATCTATTTGATTTTTTTATTATCAATGTGTATTATGGTGCACATGCAGAGATCAGAGGACAACTTTCCAGAGTCAGTTCTCTCCTTTTACTCTGGATTCTAGAGATTGGATTCAAATCATCAGGCTTGTGAATCAAATGGTTTACCCAGTGAGCTATCTCTCCAGCCCTATTGTGGCATTGAAATGCTCTAGAAAATGATCATTCTTGTTGACTGTATTTAGGATGGGTCATTCTGACTCTCTCTTTCCCTGACTGGAACTCAACATGCTCACTTTTTCCGAGGATGCTTAATAACTAACTGTATATCAGTTTTCCTTTCTGAGCTTTCTCTTCTTGTGTATAGCTCTGCCTATTCACATGCTAACTCAACTCATAACACTTTATGTTTTACTATTTTATTCTGGCTCCTGATCTTTGCTTTTGTATTCTTGAGATTGTTCTCATGCAAATTTTGGGATCAGTTTGTTTAGTTGTAGCTTCCAGCTTCAAGTATAATTTTACTCACCTTTAAACTGGAATGTTTCAAGCTTGTAGCTCTCTTCGAAACAGTGTCATGTAGCTCAGGCTGGTTTCAAACCTGCCTTATCTTTCTACTTCGACCTCCCTCCTGAGTGCTGAGATTGCAAGCATAAACCACCACATACACCCTAAACATTCGTGAACACTACATACAAACTAAAGCTTTTAATTCTTTAGTATTACAAAGCCTCTTATATACCAAGATTGTGGAAATTTTCTCATTCTACATTAGAATTGCAACTTTTAAAACAGGCGTGACATTGCTTCTCAGCCTTTTGGCTAAGATCAACATGTAAAATAGACTCAGTTTTGCTTTTAAGTATGTGTATATGTGTGTCTTTCTGTGGGTATGTACAAGTGAGTGCAGGTGTTTATGGAAGCCAGAAGAGGGAGTTGGATCACATAAACCTGAAGTTTCAGGCCATTGTGGGAACCAAACTCCAGTCCTGCAAGAGCAGTAAGTGCTCTTAATTGCTGAGACATCTCTCCAGCCTCCTGATTTTAACATTTTTATTTCTAAATATAGTTTAACTGGACGATTGCTATGGTATGAACAGTGAGATCCTTTCCAAAATAAATTTCAAAACATTATCCCCAAAGCAACAAAATTAAGAGGTGTGGCCTCAGGGGCATGGTTAAGTAAACAAAGTCTCACTCTCCTGAGTGAGACTGGCACTGTGATAGAAGGCTTCCAGCTTGAAGAGCTGCTCTTCTTGCCCTTTTTCTTTCTGCCATATGAAAGCACAGTGATAAGGCTCTTTCTTCAGAGAGCAGCTTCACCAGATAAGCACTGATGTGTATGACTTGGTTTTGGACATCTCAGTCTCCAGAACTCTAAGAAAAAAATCTATTTTTTAAACATTTATTTATTTATTTCATGTATATGAGTACAATGTCAATGCCATCACACAGAGAAAGGAGCCTCGGTTGAGGAAATGCCTTTATGAGATCCAACTGTAAGGTGTTTTCTCAATTAATGATCAATAAGGGAGGGCCCAGTCATTGTGGGTGGTACCATCCCCTAGTCTTGCTTTCCTGGGTATTATAAGAAAGCAGAATGAACAAGCCATGGGAAGCCAGCCAGTAAGCAGCCCCTCCATGGCCTCTGCATCAGCTCCTACCTTCAGGATCCTGCCCTGTTTGAGTTTGTTTTGTTTTCCTTTGATGAACAGCAATGTGGAAGTGTAAGCCAAATACACTCTTTCCTCCTCAACTTGCTTTTTTTGGTCCTGGTGTTTTGTCATAGCAATAGAAACCTTAACTAGGCAAGGACTATTCTGATATAAAACAGAAAAAAAAGAAAGAAACTCATTTGCTATTTATGTTTTTTTTTCCTTCCTATTCCATCTCAGTCCTTGCCTTTTGGAAAGGACAGAAGTTTGGTCTATCTCATTTACCACTTCACCTCTGGAGTACAGGATGGTGACAAAACATGGTAAGCAGAAAAAGGGGGTGGGGCTGAAGAAAAGTGTTGAACAAAATGTTATTTTCTTTCTTTTTCTTTTTTCTTTTTTGCCAAGCTGTGACTGTTTATTAACGACCAGATTATAAAAATACCTTGATGAGTATCTTACCTCATCGTCTAATAAGACTGTTTATCTGCTCTTCCCTGTTGCCAGCATTTCCACCTTCTACAAAGTGAGTTGTCTTTTTCTTCATTCCACCTCGTGGGGAAGATAGTTTGAAGGGCCACAGGAAGTTATTTGCTTCCTTGAAGCGTTTCCCAACTGTATAGATCTCATGAATTAGATCCTCCATGCAGATGATGCCAAATTTACCAAGAGATCAAGCAATCAAGGAATTATCTGTCAAGGCAATGATTTGGCCATAGCCTCGCTTGTAGATGAGCTCGTTTACTGACTTCAGGTTGGGGTGCCCCCATGCAATGTACGGTTCCGCGGTCCTCAGCATGTTAATTGAAGCCTTGTTGAGCTTAACAAAGGTGCCATTGAAGATCTGCTGAGGACGTAGTGGCTGCAGCACCTTGCACACCTTTGGGCTCACTCCATTGATACCTCGGACTCTGATGACAAAGGCCAATTTTGGTTCTGCGGGCACATAGACATTCCCAGCTCTCCTTGCGGTCCTAGCCATGCGAATCTCAGTCCGGGACATCTGCCTGTACTCCTTGTGAGAGTGCTCTGCCTTCTCATAGATGAGCTTCCTCCTTGCCTTTCGCAGTGTCTTCAGGGCAAACTTCTTCCTCAGGTGATTCACCTTCTACTCTGTGAAATTCCTTCGCTTTTTCTTAAGGGTTCCTGGCTCTGCAGCAGCCTTCTTTTTCTCCTCTGGTACAGCCTCCATGGTTCCAGCCTTAAAAAGAGAGCCAAAATACTATTTTTGTGTTCCCCTTCTAGGAATTCAGATCCAGTGTGTCTCAGATAGGTTCTAGAAATCAGTAATATTTTTTATGATTGATTTTTTTATGTATACAGTGTTCTGCCTGCATGTACACCTGCATGTCAGAAGAGGGCATCAGATCCCATTACAGATGGTTGTGAGCCTCCATGTGGTTGCTGGGATTTGAACTCAGGACCTCTGGAAGAGCAGTCAGTGCTCTCAAACTCTGAGCCATCTCTACAACCCCAGAAATCTGTATTTTTTAAAGATTTATTTTTATTTATGGGCCAGATGTCACATGTGTACAGATGCCTAAGGAGGCCAGCAACAGGCAATGGGTTACTGGAACTGGAGTTACAGGCATCTTATTTAGGTACTTGGTACTGAACACAGGTCCTCTAGAACATGCTTAACTACAATCATTTCTTCAGCCTAGGAGACTGTGTTTTTAATAAGCTCGCCATCCAGTTTCAGAACAATAATCCAATTCAAGTCATCTAACCTTTCATCTAGGTACCATTTCCCCTTCCTGTTTGCCATCTCTCCTTTATTTTCAGGTTTTTTTTTATTAACTTGAGTATTTCTTATATACATTTCGAGTGTTATTCCCTTTCCCGGTATCCGGGCAAAAATCCCCCTCCCCCCTCCCCTTCCTTATGGGTGTTCCCCTCCCAACCCTCCCCGCATTGCCGCCCTCTCCACTACAGTCTAGTTCACTGGGGGTTCAGTCTTAGCAGGACCCAGGGCTGCCCCTTCCACTGGTGCTCTTACTAGGATATTCATTGCTACCTATGAGGTCAGAGTCCAGGGTCAGTCCATGTATAGTCTTTAGGTAATGGCTTAGTCCCTGGAAGCTCTGGTTGCTTGGCATTGTTGTACATATGGGGTCTCGAGCCCCTTCAAGCTATTCCACTTCTTTCTCTGATTCCTTCAACGGGGGTCCTATTCTCATTTCAGTGGTTTGCTGCTGGCATTCGCCTCTATATTTGCTGTATTCTGGCTGTGTCTCTCAGGAGCGATCTACATCCGGCTCCTGTCGGCCTGCACTTCTTTGCTTCATCCATCTTGTCTAATTGGGTGGCTGTATATGTATGGGCCACATGTGGGGCAGGCTCTGAATGGGTGTTCCTTCTGTGTCCGTTTTAATCTTTGCCTCTCTATTCCCTGCCAAGGGTATTCTTGTTCCCCTTTTAAAGAAGGAGTGAAGCATTCACATTTTGATCATCCGTCTTGAGTTTCATTTGTTCTAGGCATCTAGGGTAATTCAAGCATTTGGGCTAATAGCCACTTATCAATGAGTGCATACCATGTATGTCTTTCTGTGATTGGGTTAGCTCACTCAGGATGATATTTTCCAGTTCCAACCATTTGCCTACGAATTTCATAAAGTCGTTGTTTTTGATAGCTGAGTAATATTCCATTGTGTAGATGTACCACATTTTCTGTATCCATTCCTCTGTTGAAGGGCATCTGGGTTCTTTCCAGCTTCTGGCTAGTATAAATAAGGCTGCAATGAACATAGTGGAGCACGTGTCTTTTTTATATGTTGGGGCATCTTTTGGGTATATGCCCAAGAGAGGTATAGCTGGATCCTCAGGCAGTTCAATGTTCAATTTTCTGAGGAACCTCCAGACTGATTTCCAGAATGGTTGTACCAGTCTGCAATCCCACCAACAATGGAGGAGTGTTCCTCTTTCTCTACATCCTCGCCAGCACCTGCTGTCACCTGAGTTTTTGATCTTAGCCATTCTCACTGGTGTGAGGTGAAATCTCAGGGTTGTTTTGATTTGCATTTCCCTTATGACTAAAGATGTTGAACATTTTTTGGGTGTTTCTCAGCCATTCAGCATTCCTCAGCTGGGAATTCTTTGTTTAGCTCTGAACCCCATTTTTTAATAGGGTTATTTGTTTCCCTACGGTCTAACTTCTTGAGTTCTTTGTATATTTTGGATATAAGGCCTCTATCTGTTGTAGGATTGGTAAAGATCTTTTCCCAATCTGTTGGTTGCCGTTTTGTCCTAACCACAGTGTCCTTTGCCTTACAGAAGCTTTGCAGTTTTATGAGATCCCATTTGTCGATTCTTGATCTTAGAGCGTAAGCTATTGGTGTTTTGTTTAGGAAATTTTTTCCAGTGCCCATGTGTTCCAGATGCTTCCCTAGTTTTTCTTCTATTAGTTTGAGTGTGTCTGGTTTGATGTGGAGGTCCTTGATCCACTTGTACTTAAGCTTTGTACAGGGTGATAAGCATGGATCGATCTGCATTCTTCTACATGTTGATCTCCAGTTGAACCAGCACCATTTGCTGAAAATGCTATCTTTTTTCCATTTGATGGTTTTGGCTCCTTTGTCAAAAATCAAGTGACCATAGGTGTGTGGGTTCATTTCTGGGTCTTCAATTCTATTCCATTGGTCTATCTGTCTGTCTCTGTACCAATACCATGCAGTTTTTATCACTATTGCTCTGTAATACTGCTTGAGTTCAGGGATAGTGATTCCCCCTGAAGTCCTTTTATTGTTGAGGATAGCTTTAGCTATCCTGGGTTTTTTGTTATTCCAGATGAATTTGCAAATTTTTCTGTCTAACTCTTTGAAGAATTGGATTGGTATTTTGATGGGGATTGCATTGAATCTGTAGATTGCTTTTGGTAAAATGGCCATTTTTACTATATTAATACTGCCAATCCATGAGCATGGGAGATCTTTCCATCTTCTGAGGTCTTCTTCAATTTCTTTCCTCAGTGTCTTGAAGTTCTTATTGTACAGATCTTTTACTTGCTTGGTTAAAGTCATACCGAGGTACTTTATATTATTTGGGTCTATTATGAAGGGTGTCGTTTCCCTAATTTCTTTCTCGGCTTGTTTCTCTTTTGTATAGAGGAAGGCAACTGATTTATTTGAGTTAATTTTATACCCAGCCACTTTGCTGAAGTTGTTTATCAGCTTTAGTAGTTCTCTGGTGGAACTTTTGGGATCACTTACATATACTATCATGTCATCTGCAAATAGTGATATTTTGACCTCTTCTTTTCCGATCTGTATCCCTTTGATCTCCTTTTGTTGTCTGATTGCTCTGGCTAGAACTTCAAGAACTATATTGAATAAGTAGGGAGAGAGTGGGCAGCCTTGTCTAGTCCCTGATTTTAGTGGGATTGCTTCAAGTTTCTCTCCATTTAGTTTAATGTTAGCAACTGGTTTGCTGTATATGGCTTTTACTATGTTTAGGTATGGGCCTTGAATTCCTATTCTTTCCAGGACTTTTATCATGAAGGGGTGTTGAATTTTGTCAAATGCTTTCTCACCATCTAATGAAATGATCATGTGGTTTTGTTCTTTCAGTTTGTTTATATAATGGATCACGTTGATGGTTTTCCGTATATTAAACCATCCCTGCATGCCTGGGATGAAGCCTACTTGATCATGGTGGATGATTGTTTTGATGTGCTCTTGGATTCGGTTTGCCAGAATTTTGTTGAGTATTTTTGCGTCGATATTCATAAAAGAAATTGGTCTGAAATTCTCTTGCTTTGTTGTGTCTCTGTGTGGTTTAGGTATAAGAGTAATTGTGGCTTCGTAGAAGGTATTCGGTAGTGATCCATCTGTTTCAATTTTGTGGAATAGTTTGGATAATATTGGTATGAGGTCTTCTCTGAAGGTTTGATAGAATTCTGCACTAAACCCATCTGGACCTGGGCTCTTTTTGGTTGGGAGACCTTTAATGACTGCTTCTATTTCCTTAGGAGTTATGGAGTTGTTTAACTGGTTTATCTGTTCCTGATTTAACTTCGATACCTGGTATCTGTCTAGGAAATTGTCCATTTCCTGAAGATTTTCAAATTTTGTTGAATATAGGTTTTTATAGTAAGATCTGATGATTTTTGAATTTCCTCTGAATCTGTAGTTATGTCTCCCTTTTCATTTCTGATTTTGTTAATTTGGACGCACTCTCTGTGTCCTCTCGTTAGTCTGGCTAAGGGTTTATCTATCTTGTTGATTTTCTCAAAGAACCAACTTTTGGTTCTGTTGATTCTTTCTATGGTCCTTTTTGTTTCTACTTGGTTGATTTCAGCTCTGAGTTTGATTATTTCCTGCCTTCTACTCCTCCTGGGTGTATTTGCTTCATTTGTTCTAGAGCTTTTAGGTGTGCTGTCAAGCTGCTGACATATGCTCTTTCCTGTTTCTTTCTGCAGGCACTCAGCGCTATGAGTTTTCCTCTTAGCACAGCTTTCATTGTGTCCCATAAGTTTGGGTATGTTGTACCTTCATTTTCATTAAATTCTAAAAAGTTTTTAATTTCTTTATTTGTTCCTTGACTAGGTTATCATTGAGTAGAGCATTGTTCAATTTCCACGTATATGTGGGCATTCTTCCCTTATTGATATTGAAGACCAGTTTTAGGCCGTGGTGGTCCGATAGCACGCATGGGATTATTTCTATATTTCTGTACCTGTTGAGGCCCGTTTTTTTGACCAATTATATGGTCAATTTTGGAGAAAGTACCATGAGGAGCTGAGAAGAAGGTATATCCTTTTGCTTTAGGATAGAATGTTCTATAAATATCCGTTAAGTCCATTTGGCTCATGACTTCTCTTAGTCTGTCGACATCACTGTTTAACTTCTCTTTCCATGATCTGTCCATTGATGAGAGTGGGGTGTTGAAATCTCCCACTATTATTGTGTGAGGTGCAATGTGTGTTTTGAGCTTTAGTAAGGTTTCTTTTACGTATGTAGGTGCCCTTGTATTTGGGGCATAGATATTTAGGATTGAGAGTTCATCTTGGTGGATTTTTCCTTTGATGAATATGAAGTGTCCTTCCTTATCTTTTTTGATGACATTTAGTTGGAAATTGATTTTATTTGATATTAGAATGGCTACTCCAGCTTGCTTCTTCTGACCATTTGCTTGCAAAGTTGTTTTCCAGCCTTTCACTCTGAGGTAGTGTCTGTCTTTGTCTCTGAGGTGTGTTTCCTGTAGGCAGCAGAATGCAGGGTCCTCGTTGCGTATCCAGTTTGTTAATCTATGTCTTTTTATTGGGGAGTTGAGGTCATTGATATTGAGAGATATTAAGGAATAGTGATTATTGTTTCCCTTTATATTCATATTTGGATGTGAGGTTATGTTTGTGTGCTTTTCTTCTCTTTGTTTTGTTGCCAAGACGATTAGTTTCTTGCTTCTTCTAGGGTATAGCTTGCCTCCTTATGTTGGGCTTTACCATTTATTATCCTTTGTAGTGCTGGATTTGTAGAAAGATATTGTGTAAATTTGGTTTTGTCATGGAATATCTTGGTTTCTCCATCAATGTTAATTGAGAGTTTTGCTGGATACAGTAACCTGGGCTGGCATTTGTGTTCTCTTAGGGTCTGTATGACATCAGTCCAGGATCTTCTGGCCTTCATAGTTTCTGGCGAGAAGTCTGTTGTGATTCTCATGGGTCTCCCTTTATATGTTACTTGACCTTTTTCCCTTACTGCTTTTAATATTCTTTCTTTATTTTGTGCGTTTGGTGTTTTGACAATTATGTGACGGGAGGTGTTTCTTTTCTGGTCCAATCTATTTGGAGTTCTGTAGGCTTCTTGTATGTCTATGGGTATCTCTTTTTTTAGGTTAGGGAAGTTTTCTTCTATGATTTTGTTGAAGATATTTACTGGTCCTTTGAGCTGGGAGTCTTCACTCTCTTCTATACCTATTATCCTTAGGTTTGATCTTCTCATTGAGTCCTGGATTTCCTGTATGTTTTGGACCAGGAGCTTTTTCCGCTTTACATTATCTTTGACAGTTGAGTCAATGATTTCTATGGAATCTTCTGCTCCTGAGATTCTCTCTTCCATCTCTTGTATTCTGTTGGTGAAGCTTGTATCTACAGCTCCTTGTCTCTTCTTTTGGTTTTCTATATCCAGGGTTGTTTCCATGTGTTCTTTCTTGATTGCTTCTATTTCCATTTTTCATTCCTTCAACTGTTTGATTGTGTTTTCCTGGAATTCTTTCAGGGATTTTTGCGATTCCTCTCTGTAGGCTTCTACTTGTTTATTAATGTTTTCCTGTGTTTCCCTAAGTGTGTTCATGTCTTTCTTGAAGTCCTACAGCATCATGATCAAATATGATTTTGAAACTAGATCTTGCTTTTCTGGTGTCTTTGGATATTCCATGTTTGTTTTGGTGGGAGAATTGGGCTCAGATGATGGCATGTAGTCTTGGTTTCTGTTGCTTGGGTTCCTGCGCTTGCCTCTCCCCATCAGATTATCTCTAGTGTTACTTTGTTCTGCTATTTCTGACAGTGGCTAGACTGTGCTATAAGCCTGTGTGTCAGGAGTGCTGTAGACCTGTTTTCCTCTCTTTCAGTCAGTTATGGGGACAGTGTGTTCTGCTTTCGGGCGTGTAGTTTTTCCTCTCTACAGGTCTTCAGCTGTTCCTGTGGGCCTGTGTCTTGAGTTCACCAGGCAGCTTTCTTGCAGCAGAAAATTTGGTCTTACCTGTGGTCCCGAGGCTCAAGTTCGCTCGTGGGGTGCTGCCCAGGGGCTCTCTGCAGCGGCAGCAACCAGGAAGACCTGTGCCGCCCCTTCCGGGAGCTTCAGTGCACCAGGGTTCCAGATGGTCTTTGGCTTTTTCCTCTGGCGTCCGAGATGTGTGTGCAGGGAGCAGTCTCTTCTGGTTTCCCAGGCTTGTCTGCCTCTCTGAAGGTTTAGCTCTCCCTCCCACGGGATTTGGGTGCAGAGAAGTGTTTATCCGGTCTGTTTCTTTCAGGTTCCGGCGGTGTCTCAGGCAGGTGTCCTGCCGCTCCTGGGCCCTCCCCCACGGGAGCCCAGAGGCCTTATACAGATTCCTCTTGGGCCAGGGATGTGGGCAGGGGTGAGCAGTGTTGGTGGTCTCTTCCGCTCTGCAGCCTCAGGAGTGCCCACCTGACCAGGCGGTTGGGTCTCTCTCTCACCGGGTCTGGGAGCAGAGAGCTGCTGCGGGCCGGGATCCGCGGGTGTCTATTTCTATCTTTCTATACCTGTTGAGGCCCGTTTTCTGACCAATTATATGGTCAATTTTGGAGAAAGTACCATGAGGAGCTGAGAAGAAGGTATATCCTTTTGCTTTAGGATAGAATGTTCTATAAATATCCTTAAGTCCATTTGGCTCATAACTTCTCTTAGTCTGTCTACATCTCTGTTTAATTTCTGTTTCCATGATCTGTCCATTGATGAGAGTGGGGTGTTGAAATCTCCCCTATTATTGTGTGAGGTGCAATGTGTATTTTGAGCTTTAGTAAGGTTTCTTTTACATATGTAGGTGCCCTTGTATTTGGGGCATAGATATTTAGGATTGAGAGTTCATCTTGGTGGATTTTTCCTTTGATGAATATGAAGTGTCCTTCCTTATCTTTTTTGATGACTTTTAGTTGAAAATTGATTTTATTTGATATTAGAATGGCTACTCCAGCTTGCTTCTTCTGACCATTTGCTTGGAAAATTGTTTTCCATCCTTTCACTCTGAGGTAATGTCTGTCTTTGTCTCTGAGGTGTGTTTCCTGTAGGCAGCAGAATGCAGGGTCCTCGTTGCGTATCCAGTTTGTTAATCTATGTCTTTTTATTGGGGAGTTGAGGCCATTGATGTTGAAAGATATTAAGGAATAGTGATTATTGCTTCCCGTTATATTCATATTTGGATGTGAGGTTATGTTTGTGTGCTTTCATTCTCTTTGTTTTGTTGCCAAGACTATTAGTTTCTTGCTTCTTCTAGGGTATAGCTTGCCTCCTTATGTTGGGCTTTACCATTTATTATCCTTTGTAGTGCTGGATTTGTAGAAAGATATTGTGTAAATTTGGTTTTGTCATGGAATATCTTGGTTTCTCCATCTATGTTAATTGGGAGTTTTGCAGGATACAATAACCTGGGCTGGCATTTGTGTTCTCTTAGGGTCTGTATGACATCAGTCCAGGATCTTCTGGCCTTCATAGTTTCTGGCGAGAAGTCTGGTGTGATTCTGATAGGTCTGCCTTTATATGTTACTTGACCTTTTTCCCTTACTGCTTTTAATATTCTTTTTTTATTTTGTGCATTTAGTGTTTTGACTATTATGTGACGCGAGGTGTTTCTTTTCTGGTCCAATCTATTTGGAGTTCTGTAGGCTTCTTGTATGCCTATGGGTATCTCTTTTTTTAGGTTAGGGAAGTTTTCTTCTATGATTGTGTTGAAGATATTTACTGGTCCTTTGAGCTGGGAGTCTTCACTCTCTTCTATACCTATTATCCTTAGGTGTGATCTTCTCATTGAGTCCTGGATTTCCTGTATGTTTTGGACCAGTAGCTTTTTCCGCTTTGCATTATCTTTGACAGTTGAGTCAATGATTTCTTTTTTTTTTCTTATATTTTGGATTTTTATTTATTTTTTTCTTTTTTTTTAATTTATTTAATACATAATAATAATTCTTTGGTTTCCGGGCAAACATCCCCGTCCCTCCTCCCCTTCCTTATGGGTGTTCCCCTCCCAACCATCCCCCCATGGCCGCCCTCCCCCCTACAGTCTAGTTCACTGGGGGTTCAGTCTTAGCAGGACACAGGGCTTTCCCTTCCACTGGTGCTCTTACTAGGATATTCATTTCTACCTATGAGGTCAGAGTCCAGGGTCAGTCCATGTATAGTCTTTAGGTAGTGGCTTAGTCCCTGGAAGCTCTGGTTGCTTGGCATTGTTGTACATATGGGGTCTCGAGTCCCTTCAAGCTCTTCCAGTTCTTTCTCTGATTCCTTCAATGGGGGTCCTATTCTCAGTTTAGTGGTTTGCTGCTGACATTCGCCTCTGTATTTGCTGTATTCTGGCTGTGTCTCTCAGGAGAGATCTACATCCGGCTCCTGTCGGTCTGCACTTCTTTCCTTCATCAATCTTGTCTAATTGGGTGGCTGTATGTGTATGGGCCACAGGTGGGGCAGGCTCTGAATGGGTGTTCCTTCAGTCTCTGTTTTAATCTTTGCCTCTGTCTTCCCTGCCAAGGGTATTCTAGTTCCCCTTTTAGAGAAGGAGTGAAGCATTCACATTTTGATCATCCGTCTTGAGTTTCATTTGTTCTAGGCATCTAGGGTAATTCAAGCATTTGGGCTAATAGCCACTTATCAGTGAGTGCATACCATGTATGTCTTTCTGTGTTTGGGTTAGCTCACTCAGCATGATATTTTCCAGTTCCAACCATTTGCCTACGAATTTCATAAAGCCGTTGTTTTTGATAGCTGAGTAATATTCCATTGTGTAGATGTACCACATTTTCTGTATCCATTCCTCTGTTGAAGGGCATCTGGGTGCTTTCCAGCTTCTGGCTATTATAAATAAGGCTGCAATGAACATAGTGGAGCACGTGTCCTTTTTATATGTTGGGGCATCTTTTGGGTATATGCCCAAGAGAGGTATAGCTGGATCCTCAGGCAGTTCAATGTCCAATTTTCTGAGGATCCTCCAGACTGATTTCCAGAATGGTTGTACCAGTCTGCAATCCCACCAACAATGGAGGAGTGTTCCTCTTTCTCCACATCCTCGCCAGCACCTGCTGTCACCTGAGTTTTTGATCTTAGCCATTCTCAATGGTGTGAGGTGAAATCTCAGGGTTGTTTTGATTTGCATTTCCCTTATGACTAAAGATGTTGAACATTTCTTTAGGTGTTTCTCAGCCATTTGGCATTCGTCAGCTGTGAATTCTTTGTTTAGCTCTGAACACCATTTTTTAATAGGGTTATTTGTCTCCCTGCGGTCTAACTTCTTGAGTTCTTTGTATATTTTGGATATAAGGCCTCTATCTGTTGTAGGATTGGTAAAGATCTTTTCCCAATCTGTTGTTTGCCGATTTGTCCTAACCACAGTGTCCTTTGCCTTACAGAAGCTTTGCAGTTTTATGAGATCCCATTTGTCGATTCTTGATCTTAGAGCGTAAGCCATTGGTGTTTTGTTTAGGAAATTTTTTCCAGTGCCCATGTTCCAGATGCTTCCCTAGTTTTTCTTCTATTAGTTTGAGTGTGTCTGGTTTGATGTGGAGGTCCTTGATCCACTTGTACTTAAGCTTTGTACAGGGTGATAAGCATGGATCAATCTGCATTCTTCTACATGTTGACCTCCAGTTGAACCAGCACCATTTGCTGAAAATGCTATCTTTTTTCCATTGGATGGTTTTGGCCCCTTTGTCAAAAATCAAGTGACCATAGGTGTGTGGGTTCATTTCTGGGTCTTCAATTCTATTCCATTGGTCTATCTGTCTGTCTCTGTACCAATACCATGCAGTTTTTATCACTATTGCTCTGTAATACTGCTTGAGTTCAGGGATAGTGATTCCCCCTGAAGTCCTTTTATTGTTGAGGATAGTTTTAGCTATCCTGGGTTTTTTGTTATTCCAGATGAATTTGCAAATTGATCTGTCTAATTCTTTGAAGAATTGGATTGGTATTTTGATGGGGATTGCATTGAATCTGTAGATCGCTTTTGGTAAAATGGCCATTTTTACTATATTAATCCTGCCAATCCATGAGCATGGGAGATCTTTCCATCTTCTGAGGTCTTCTTCAGTTTCTTTCTTCAGGGTCTTGAAGTTCTTATTGTACAGATATTTTACTTGCTTGGTTAAAGTCACACCGAGGTACTTTATATTATTTGGGTCTATTATGAAGGGTGTCGTTTCCCTAATTTCTTTCTCGGATTGTTTCTCTTTAGTGTAGAGGAAGTCTACTGATTTATTTGAGTTAATTTTATACCCAGCCACTTTGCTGAAGTTGTTTATCAGCTTTAGTAGTTCTCTGGTGGAACTTTTGGGATCACTTAAATAAACTATCATATCATCTGCAAATAGTGATATTTTGACTTCTTCTTTTCCGATCTGTATCCCCTTGACCTCCTTTTGTTGTCTGATTGCTCTGGCTAGAACTTCAAGAACTATATTGAATAAGTAGGGAGAGAGTGGGCAGCCTTGTCTAGTCCCTGATTTTAGTGGGATTGCTTCGAGTTTCTCTCCATTTAGTTTAATGTTAGCAACTGGTTTGCTGTATATGGCTTTTACTATGTTTAGGTATGGGCCTTGAATTCCTATTCTTTCCAGGACTTTTATCATGAAGGGGTGTTGAATTTTGTCAAATGCTTTCTCAGCATCTAATGAAATGATCATGTGGTTTTGTTCTTTCAGTTTGTTTATATAATGGATCACATTGATGGTTTTCCGTATATTAAACCATCCCTGCATGCCTGGGATGAAGCCTACTTGGTCATGGTGGATGATTGTTTTGATGTGCTCTTGGATTCGGTTTGCCAGAATTTTATTGAGTATTTTTGCGTCGATATTCATAAGGGAAATTGGTCTGAAGTTCTCTTTCTTTGTTGGGTCTTTGTGTGGTTTAGGTATAAGAGTAATTGTGGCTTCATAGAAGGAATTCGGGAGTGATCCATCTGTTTCAATTTTGTGGAATAGTTTGGATAATATTGGTATGAAGTCTTCTATGAAGGTTTGATAGAATTCTGCACTAAACCCGTCTGGACCTGGGCTCTTTTTGGTTGGGAGACCTTTAATGACTGCTTCTATTTCCTTAGGAGTTATGGGGTTGTTTAACTGGTTTATCTGTTCCTGATTTAACTTCGGTACCTGGTATCTTTCTAGGAAATTGTCCATTTCCTGAAGATTTTTCAAGTTTTGTTGAATATAGGCTTTTATAGTAAGATCTGATGATTTTTTGAATTTCCTCTGAATCTGTAGTTATGTCTCCCTTTTCATTTCTGATTTTGTTAATTTGGACACACTCTCTGGGTCCTCTCGTTAGTCTGGCTAAGGGTTTATCTATCTTGTTGATTTTCTCAAAGAACCAACTTTTGGTTCTGTTGATTCTTTCTATGGTCCTTTTTGTTTCTACTTGGTTGATTTCAGCTCTGAGTTTGATTATTTCCTGCCTGCTACTCCTCCTGGGTGTATTTGCTTCCTTTTGCTCTCGAGCTTTTAGGTGTGCTGTCAAGCTGCTGACATATGCTCTTTCCTGTTTCTTTCTGCAGGCACTCAGCGCTATGAGTTTTCCTCTTAGCACAGCTTTCATTGTGTCCCATAAGTTTGGGTATGTTGTACCTTCATTTTCATTAAATTCTAAAAAGGTTTTAATTTCTTTCTTTATTTCTTCCTTGACTAGGTTATAATTGAGTAGAGCATTGTTCAATTTCCACGTATATGTGGGCATTCTTCCCTTATTGTTATTGAAGACCAGTTTTAGGCCTTGGTGGTCTGATAGCACGCATAGGATTATTTCTATCTTTATGTACCTGTTGAGGCTCGTTTTTTGACCAATTATATGGTCAATTTTGGAGAAAGTACCATGAGGAGCTGAGAAGAAGGTATATCCTTTTGCTTTAGGATAGAATGTTCTATAAATATCTGTTAAGTCCATTTGGCTCATGACTTCTCTTAGTCTGTCTACATCTCTGTTTAATTTCTGTTTCCATGATCTGTCCATTGATGAGAGTGGGGTGTTGAAATCTCCCACTATTATTGTGTGAGGTGCAATGTGTGTTTTGAGCTTTAGTAAGGTTTCTTTTACGTATGTAGGTGCCCTTGTATTTGGGGCATAGATATTTAGGATTGAGAGTTCATCTTGGTGGATTTTTCCTTTGATGAATATGAAGTGTCCTTCCTTATCTTTTTTGATGACTTTTAATTGAAAATTGATTTTATTTGATATTAGAATGGCTACTCCAGCTTGCTTCTTCTGACCATTTGCTTGCAAAGTTGTTTTCCAGCCTTTCACCCTGAGGTAGTGTCTATCTTTGTCTCTGAGGTGTGTTTCCTGTAGGCAGCAGAATGCAGGGTCCTCGTTGCGTATCCAGTTTGTTAATCTATGTCTTTTTATTGGGGAGTTGAGGCCATTGATGTTGAGAGATATTAAGGAAAAGTGATTATTGCTTCCCTTTATATTCATATTTGGATGTGAGGTTATGTTTGTGTGCTTTTCTTCTCTTTGTTTTGTTGCCAAGACGATTAGTTTCTTGCTTCTTCTAGGGTATAGCTTGCCTCCTTATGTTGGGCTTTACCATTTATTATCCTTTGTAGTGCTGGATTTGTAGAAAGATATTGTGTAAATTTGGTTTTGTCATGGAATATCTTGGTTTCTCCATCTATGTTAATTGAGAGTTTTGCAGGATACAGTAACCTGGGCTGGCATTTGTGTTCTCTTAGGGTCTGTATGACATCAGTCCAGGATCTTCTGGCCTTCATAGTTTCTGGCGAGAAGTCTGGTGTGATTCTGATAGGTCTGCCTTTATATGTTACTTGACCTTTTTCCCTTACTGCTTTTAATATTCTTTCTTTATTTTGTGCGTTTGGTGTTTTGACTATTATGTGACGGGAGGTGTTTCTTTTCTGGTCCAATCTATTTGGAGTTCTGTAGGCTTCTTGTATGCCTATGGGTATCTCTTTTTTTAGGTTAGGGAAGTTTTCTTCTATGATTTTGTTGAAGATATTTACTGGTCCTTTGAGCTGGGATTCTTCACTCTCTTCTATACCTATTATCCTTAGGTTTGATCTTCTCATTGAGTCCTGGATTTCCTGTATGTTTTGGATTTCCTGTAGCTTTTTCCGCTTTGCATTATCTTTGACAGTTGAGTCAATGATTTCTATGGAATCTTCTGCTCCTGAGATTCTCTCTTCCATCTCTTGTATTCTGTTGGTGAAGCTTGTATCTACAGCTCCTTGTCTCTTCTTTTGGTTTTCTATATCCAGGGTTGTTTCCATGTGTTCTTTCTTGATTGCTTCTATTTCCATTTTTAATTCCTTCAACTGTTTGATTGTGTTTTCCTGGAATTCTTTCAGGGATTTTTGTGTCTCCTCTCTATGGGCTTCTACTTGTTTATTTATGTTTTCCTGGAATTCTTTTAGGGATTTTTGTGTCTCCTTCCTATGCGCTTCTACTTGTTTATTTATGTTTTCCTGGAATTCTTTCAGGCATTTTTGTGATTCCTCTCTGTAGGCTTCTACTTGTTCTCTAAGGGAGTTCTTCACGTCTTTCTTGAAGTCCTCCAGCATCATGATCAAATATGATTTTGAAACTAGATCTTGCGTTTCTGGTGTGTTTGGATATTCCATATTTGTTTCGGTGGGAGAATTGGGCTCCGATGATGCCATGTAGTCTTGGTTTCTGTTGCTTGGGTTCCTGCGCTTGCCTCTCGCCATCAGATTATCTCTAGTGTTACTTTGTTCTGCTATTTCTGACAGTGGCTAGACTGTCCTATAAGCCTGTGTGTCAGGAGTGCTGTAGACCTGTTTTCCTCTCTTTCAGTCAGTTATGGGGACAGAGTGTTCTGCTTTCGGGCGTGTAGTTTTTCCTCTCTACAGGTCTTCAGCTGTTCCTGTGGGCCTGTGTCTTGAGTTCACCAGGCAGCTTTCTTGCAGCAGAAAAGTTGGTCTTACCTGTGGTCCCGAGGCTCAAGTTTGCTCGTGGGGTGCTGCCCACGGGCTCTGTGCGACGGCAGCAACCAGGAAGACCTGTGCCGCCCCTTCCGGGAGCTTCAGTGCACCAGGGTTCCAGATGGCCATTGGTGTTTTCCTCTGTCGTCCGAGATGTATGTACAGAGAGCAGTCTCTTCTGGTTTCCCAGGCTTGTCTGCCTCTCTGAAGGTTTAGCTCTCCCTCCCACGGGATTTGGGTGCAGAGAACTGTTTATCCGGTCTGTTTCTTTCAGGTTCCGGCGGTGTCTCAGGCAGGGGTCCTGCCGCTCCTGGGCCCTCCCCCACGGGAGCCCAGAGGCCTTATACAGTTTCCTCTTGGGCCAGGGATGTGGGCAGGGGTGGGCAGTGTTGGTGGTCTCTTCCGCTCTGCAGCCTCAGGAATGCCCACCTGACCAGGCGGTGAGGTCTCTTTCCCACGGGGTCTGGGAGCAGAGAGCTGCTGCGGGCCGGGATCCGTGGGTGTGGGACTTCCGGTAAGCACAGGACGTGCCCGGTCCTAGAGGATTTCTGCCTCTGTGTGTCCCGATTTCACCAGGCAGCTTTCTTGCAGCAGACAAGTTGGTCTTACCTGTGGTCCCGAGGCTCAAGTTCGCTCGCGGGGTGCTGCCCACGGGCTCTCTGCGGCGACAGCCCAGGTTTTTTTTTAAAGTCTCAGTATAGCCTAAACTGGTCTCCAAGTTACTCTTTGCTTCCCTTAGCCTCCTAAGTGTTGAGATTACAGGTGTGTGCAGCCATACATGGTTACTTATGTGCCGTTTTCAACAATTTTGTCAGTCCTCTAGGAAAGAGGCACAGCCTGTTTCTTTCCCCTTAGTCATGTCTAACCTTGTAATTTACTTTTACCAATAGAAGGATGAAAATAATGTGTCAGTTTCATGGATTCTTGTACATTCTATTCAGAGAATAGACTTACTGGACCACAGTAAGTCATTTTAATAAAGCCCTTTCTGTACATACTATACATAAAGAAAGAGTTCATTCTGTAAGTTCTGTCATTTGGGTTCCATTGGGTCTTAAGGAGCCTAGCAACCTTCTTTTTTTTATTTTAGAAATTATGCATAAGAGAACTGTGATACCCAGCTAAAATCCTCCACCAACTTCATGTCTGTACAACCAAAGATATCTAGATCCATTTATCACTGTGGGACTACCTCAACTGACACCACACAAAGAGGAGTCTATAGGAGCCTATATTATTTGGGATTCTCTAGAGTAACAAAAAGTTATTGAATTAATATATCTTCCTTTTATAGGCTGTGGTCCAGCTAATCCAACAATGGCTGTCTATGAACATAATGTCCAAGAATTCAGTAGTTGTTCAGTTCATGAGGCTGAAAGGTACAGCTGGTCATCAGAATAAACTGGAACCCCAAAGAAGTAGGTTCTGATGCCAGTGAAGGAATGGACTTACTAGCAAGAATGGAATGAGAGGAAGCAGGCAAAGAGCAAAATCTTCTTGCAGAAGGTGTGATACAAATTAAAGATGTGGTTTACTACCTCAATATTTGGATTAGAAGTGGATCTTCCTGGACTGGAGAGATGGCTCAGCCATTAAAGGCTAGGCTCACAACCAAAAATATTAAGAAGTGGATCTTCCTACTTCAAATTAAGCAAAAAAAATCCCCTACTAGTCTGCCCTCCATTTTTGGAGTTTAGTTAGCTCTAGATATAGTAAAGTTGACAACAAAAAGTAGTGATTACAGGGCCCTACTAAGAACTCCTCAAATTTCTAACTGTGAGCAATTAAATATGGTTTAAATAAATATTTAATTTTGTAGTGGATTGTTCTGAGGTTATAGATAACTAAAACATATACCATTACATTGCTTTGATAAGGTTGTTAAAGCTTTGACATGCTCATGATGATCCAACTCTTAATCATCTCTATAAATCCCCTTTCTGCTAAACTCTGTGGCCCGGAAAATCTTACCTACATTCTTAGACATCAGATACTATTGCAATGCTCTTGACTTTGTAGAAAAACATGAGCTTGTTGTTAATTTATGGCCTGAGCTAACTTGCCTAAATTCTCCTGATATTAGTTTTGTCATATGTGATAATAGGAATGATACTAGCACCTATCTCACAAGGCTGATTTGTGACTGTGCTGAGATCATTTGTGAGCAGCACACAGCAAATGTTAATAATAACAAAAAAGGGGGAGTGTTGTTCAGTAGTACAGTGTGCTGAGAGGTCCTTAGATTAAACTCGGGACCAGAGAGAGAGAGAGAGAGAGAGAGAGAGAGAATAATTACTGTCCTGTTTTCTAGTTGCTTGTCTCTTTTCCAACTAGACTGCAAGGTCTGGGAGAACAGCATATACCTGTTCATACTCAGCATACTCAGTGTATTAGATGCATATAATAGATGAATATGTGACTGAATGAATGTATGAATGAATGAATGAATGAATGAATGAATGAATAGAAGTACTAAAATATAGGTGGGTTGCTGTTGACCTCTTCCTTAAGAGCATGGCTTTAGGTATTTGTTAGCTCCATTTATTTTAACAATGAGGTGAAGTTGTCTCAGAGTCCTGATTAAATTGTGAGGCCATAGACAGCTTGAATCTGATTCCTTGATTATGATTTTTTTATTTTGACTATTTTCTTCTAACACAGATGCCATAGGATCTTACTTAATTCTACCTCTGAACATGATACATAAATCTCTACATTGTGTCTTTTAGAAGGACTTAATTTTTAAGTAATCTGTCTATAACAAAATCTTATTGTGATGGAAGAAACCATCACAGTGGGGATTTTTGTTTGTATGTTGCAGAGGAAAGGCAGTTTTCTATGAATTATATCTAAGTTTCTACAAGACTGTCTTTGTTTTGGGGGCATGAACAACCAACTGTTAGTAGTCAAGGAGATAGTATCATTACTGGAGTCTAGGAGCTGAAAACATCCAGATGTGTTCCATTATTAATTAATCTGTAGCACTATTTTTCCATCTTATCTTCAAACACAGTCCCTTGCCGCCCTGGTTATTAACAAGTAGCATAATTTATCCCTTAGAGGCCCTGAGGGTGACATAATTCAGAACTACAAAACAAAGCAGAGAAGAATCACATATTTTACACCAGAGCCTGCTAAGAAAGTTCATCAGGCATTTGTTGACAATGAACTATAATTTACAGTTTAACTTGTAACTTAAAGAGCATGGAGACTGGGGTGAAAATTAGTATTATTGAGCTTTTGTTGGTTTGTTTATTTCATTTGGTTGTGTTTCTTACAACGCATACCTTCACTATTCCATACTATATCCATTGTTTGTAATCCCTCTCCTTCCTGTTTCTCTCAAAAACACTCCAGCCAGGGTATTGTTCCTACTTCTGATTCAGAACTCTTCCCATCTAAGTCCTTTAACAACCTCCATACAAACAAATCCCAGGTTACTTAAGTCTATATAAAAGATTATTCCCTTGGCTTCTCTATTCTTCTACCTCACCAATTTCTCATTAGTTTGTTTTTTAACATTTTATCTTGAAAAATAGCAACACAAATACTCGAGTGCCCCTGTGTAGCTAGTTTTATCCTTAGATAGATGACTACAGTGAACAAACTACATGATCAAAATCTGTTATACACATTGTTGAGATTTCATGCAACCATTTTTATGACACAGAAATGTGGCATGACGACAAAGAGATTTCCTTTGCCATCCCTTATATTTGTGCTAGTTAGCTTTCTCTCACTGTGACAGATCTTTGAGAGAAACAAAACCCCTTAAAAGTCAGAGTGTTGGGGTGTGGCCATGAAACCCTGTGTTTAATTGCTAGCCCTGCAGGAAATACAAAAGAAAGATTTAGTTTGATGAAAGACTTCATTCCAAAGTTGATGGATCCTCTGCTTGCTTTTAGCTTGAGAAAAGACAGAATTTGATGGCAAGGAGCAGAAATATATGTCAGAGTCAGGTCTCTTCCTGGTAGTGATGAGCCAGCCTGACTCCATATTAAGATTAGAAGCCATCTATGCTCTAAGATCAAGAATCGACAAATGGGATCTCATAAAACTGCAAAGCTTCTGTAAGGCAAAGGACACTGTGGTTAGGACAAAATGGCAACCAACAGATTGGGAAAAGATCTTTACCAATCCTACAACAGATAGAGGCCTTATATCCAAAATATACAAAGAACTCAAGAAGTTAGACCGCAGGGAGACAAATAACCCTCTTAAAAAATGGGGTTCAGAGCTAAACAAAGAATTCACCGCTGAGGAATGCCGAATGGCTGAGAAACACCTAAAGAAATGTTCAACATCTTTAGTCATAAGGGAAATGCAAATCAAAACAACCCTGAGATTTCACCTCACACCAGTGAGAATGGCTAAGATCAAAAACTCAGGTGACAGCAGATGCTGGCGAGGATGTGGAGAAAGAGGAACACTCCTCCATTGTTGGTGGGATTGCAGACTGGTACAACCATTCTGGAAATCAGTCTGGAGGTTCCTCAGAATATTGGACATTGAACTGCCTGAGGATCCAGCTTTACCTCTCTTGGGAATATACCCAAAAGATCCCCCAACATATAAAAAAGACACCTGTTCCACTATGTTCATCGCAGCCTTATTTATAATAGCCAGAAGCTGGAAAGAACCCAGATGCCCTTCAACAGAGGAATGGATACAGAAAATGTGGTACATCTACACAATGGAATATTACTCAGCTATCAAAAACAATGATTTATGAAATTCATAGACAAATGGTTGGAACTGGAAAATATCATCCTGAGTGAGGTAACCCAATCACAGAAAAACACACATGGTATGCACTCATTGATAAGTGGCTATTAGCCCAAATGCTTGAATTACCCTAGATGCCTAGAACAAATGAAACTCAAGATGGATGATCAAAATGTGAATGCTTCACTCCTTCTTTAAAAGGGGAATAAGAATACCCTTGGCAGGGAATAGAGAGGCAAAGATTAAAACGGACACAGAAGGAACACCCATTCAGAGCCTGCCCCACATGTGGCCCACACATATACAGCCATCCAATTAGACAAGATAGATGAAGCAAAGAAGTGCAGGCCGACAGGAGCCGGATGTAGATCTCTCCTGAGAGACACAGCCAGAATACAGCAAATACAGAGGCGAATGCCAGCAGCAAACCACTGAACTGAGAATAGGACCCCTGTTGAAGGAATCAGAGAAAGAACTGGAAGAGCTTGAAGGGGCTCGAGACCCCATATGTACAACAATGCCAAGCAACCAGAGCTTCCAGGGACTAAGCCACTACCTAAAGACTATACATGGACTGACCCTGGACTCTGACCTCATAGGTAGCAATGAATATCCTAGTAAGAGCACCAGTGGAAGGGAAAGCCCTGGGTCCTGCTAAGACTGAACCCCCAGTGAACTAGACTGTTGGGGGGAGGGCGACAATGGGGGGAGGATGGGGAGGGGAACACCCATAAAGAAGGGGAGGGGGAGGGATTAGGGGGATGTTTGCCCGGAAACCGGGAAAGGGAATAACACTTGAAATGTATATAAGAAATACTCAAGTTAATTTAAAAAAAAAGATTAGAAGCCATCTTGTTACAAGGTCAAAATAAGTTTGTTTCTGTTTTCTGTAAAACTCAGATTTCTGGTTTTTGGAATTTGAACTGGCTGTACCTTGAACCTTCTTGGAATTTGACTTGGTCCAGCATCCTGACTGTGCCTTGACCTACACACCTCTACCCTCATAAGGTAAAATGTTCTGCCAACTAATTTTGAGATATTCTACCAACTGCCTATGTAACTAAAACTCCCCTGGAAATTCCCCAACGCTTGGAAACCCCCTAGCTTTGCAGTTTGGAGGCTATAAAAACCCCACATCTCCTATTTTGGAGAAGTCCTCTCAAACCCTGCATTTAGAGAAAGGCAGTCACCAGACCAACTATATTGGGCACATGTAAAAAAGTTCGCTGTAAATTTGACTAATTTTGGTAGTGGTCTTTACTCTTGTTTGGTAGGATTAACAGTAGCTAGGAAGCAGAGACAAGACAGAATTGGGGTCACATATATTTAAGGACATGCTTTCAACAACCCACCACCTCCACTCAGGCCTCACCTTCCACAGTTCCACCACATCCCAATAATCTATTCAAAATTTGGATCTATCATTGTATTAATCTATTGATGAAGACCTAGTGTGATGACTGGTTAGCTTTAACTTGGCACAATCTAGAATAACCTGGGAAGAGAATACCAGTGAAAGACTATCTAGATGAGCTTGGCTTGTAAGCAAGTCTGAGGGGGATTATCTTAATTATTTTACTTGAGGTGTAGAGACAAGCCTACTGTAGGAAGCACTATTCCCTAAGCAGGAGATTCTTTTTTTTCTCCATCTTTATTAAATTGGGTATTTCTTATTTACATTTCAATTGTTATTACCTTTTCCGGTTTCTGGGCCAACATCCTCCTAACCGCTACCCCTCCCCTTCTCTATCTGTGTTCCCCTCCCCATCCTCTCCCCATTACCTCCCTCCCCCCCAACAATCACATTCACTGAGGGTTCAGTCTTGGCAGGACCAAGGGCTTCCCCTTCCACTGGTGCCCCTACTAGGCTATTCATAAGCAGGAGATTCTTAATTGTAAGATTGGAGAAGGCAAGTTCAGAACAAGTATGTATATATTAATTCCTTCTTTTCTGCTTTCTGACTATCATGTAACATGATCAACTATCGCTAGCTCCTGCCACTGTTACTTCCCCAAAACAATGGTGTTTTCTTCAATTGCTTCTTTCCCTTGTTTTTGATTTTCTTATTGTTGTTGGTTTGGGTTATTTGTTTGTTTTTGTTTTTTGTTTGTTTGTTTGTTTGTTTGTTTGTTTGTTTGTTTGTGACACAGGGTCTCACTATGCAGCCCTGACTGTCCTGGAACTTGCTCTGTAGATCAGGCTGTACTCAAACTCAGAGACTTGCCTGTCTTTGACTCCCAAGTGCTGGAATTCAGGGAATAAAACATGACACCTGGCTCCACCTGGTTTTCTGAGACAAGGTCTTTTCACCAATTAAGCTCATTGGTGTGCAGAAAGCCCCCAGGATACACTTGTCTCTACCTCCCTAGCTCTGGAATTACTGGTATGTCATTATTCTCAGCTTTTCATAAATGCTAGGAATCTGGAGTCAGGTCCTTGTGCTTTTGTAGAAAACACTTCATTGACTAAGCCACCTCCCCAGCCCTAAAGTTTATTTTTATGGTTTGTGCCATTCCTTGATTTTTTTTTTAGGCTTCTGCATTTTTAAGTTTTAGCACAGTTGCCCAAAACTATTAATTATTTTTAAATGTATGTTTTTGTTTCCTCTAGTTCATTTTGTATATTTTTCTGTTGATCTATCTTTATTTGACTGCCTCTTTCCTTTGTCTCCAGTCTACCATTGCACACATCAAGGAAAATTTTAATTTATTTTTTAAACGTATGAGTGCTCTGCCGCATGTACATGCGAATGCCAGAAGAGGGCATCAGATCCCTTAGAGAGGGTTGCAAGTCACCATGTGCTTGCTGGGAATTGAACTTAGTACCCCTGGAAGAGCAGCTTGAACTTTCTGTGTGGTTCATAGCTGTATCTCTTTTTCTTTGATATGACTTTCTGTTTTTTCAGCAATTTAAATAGTGTTCATGACTGCTTGTATTTTTAAATCATCGTGAAACAGCTCCAAGTTGTGAATACATTACTATCGATTCTGTTCACTAGAACAAGTTGAAAATTTCATATTTCATGGTAGAGTTAGTAATTTTATTATGTCCTAGACAATTTAGATATGACTTTATTCGATTCTGCTTCCTATTTGAGTCTTCTAAGCTAGAAGACTATCTGTTTATGTTAAGGAAACATACTCTTACCCCACATTTCTGGGCTGCAGTCCAAATGCACATTTATTTTTTAGTCTCTGCAGCACTGTTGTATCTGCTCAGATATTTGGTACCCAGAAATTACTGTGAAATCTGGGTGGTGCTCAATTCCCAAGTATTTATCTGTTGTTTCTGGTTAGTTTCACACTCCAGCTGCTAAGAGCTCAAGACAGAATTTCATAGGCTGATTTTTTAATTACTTTCTTTAGTTCTCTTCTCTTGGTAACCTCCCTACCATTTCCCAGTTGAGGGGGTGAAGGTACGGCTATCTTGATCCTGCATACCTGCAACAGGGTGAGTAGAATCAAACTGTATCTACTCTGTTGAACTGCCTTTACTTGGTCTTTTAGCAATGGGGAGTGAGTGGGCTTTTATGAAGACACTATTTTTGTGTGCCTATTGATATTTCTGGATTTGGGGCCCCTCTACTGCCTAGGTCATGATATTAAAGGAATAAACAACAATACCTCCACGGGACTATTATGGTACTGCTCTTTTATTGTTGAGTGTTTGTTTGTTTGAGATCAGAGTCTTACTCCATAGACCCGACTGCCTTAGAACTCACCATGTAGGACAGACTAGACTTGAATTAATGGTGACCTTCCTGCCTCAGTTTTCCAAGTGCTAAAATGTTATGTATGGGCCAAAATGTCTGGCTACCAGAGTACTTCTAAAGTCCTGAAATTCTCTTTAGCATATCTCTCAGCCTTTTGATGACTATGAGACTCTTTTACCAACTTTGTCCAGATTATTTATTTTTAATTAATGACAGGAGTAGCATGGAATGGGTTAGCTCCATCTTGTCCAGAACTTGAAGTCTATTATCAGATTTTGTTGCTGACTCATCCTCCTTCTCCATAGCTCCTTTATTTTTTTTTAAATGAGTGTTTTTATCTTTATATGAGTACATTGTCCCTGTCTTCAGATACACCAGAAGAGGGCATTGGATCTCATTACAGATGGTTGTGAACCACCATGTGGTTGCTGGGATTTGAACTCAGGACCTCTGGAAGAGCAGTCAGTGTTCTTAACCACTGAGCCATCGCTCCAGCCCCTCCATAACTCCTTTATATATTTTTTCTTCTCTAGATATAGAGAACACATAGAGGTATTCAGCTCTATTCAATCTCTTCAAATACTGTGACTTACTGTGGTAAGTAGCTTTTAAGTAAATGTCATCAGCCATGACCATCCCTTGAATCCTAGTCCCAGATAATCTTTAGTTACCAAAAGCATACATCTGACTAAATACTTCCAGAAGTACATTCAACTTTTCCACCCTCATACTCTCCTGTTTCTGTAAATAGAAATCTCATCTCATAAGCTATCCAACTCATTCTTTATTCTTTTTTTTTTCTTTCCTATTTGACCCATCAGTATATCCCATGAACTCTGCCTTTAACAAAAAACAAATCCATTTCTCAACATTTTTTCCACTTGACTTCCTGGTTCAACCCCGAATCAACTGCAACCTGGATCACTGCAGTAGCAGTCTAATTGTTTGCCCTGCTTCCCTTCCTGCCTCCCCTCTGTTCTCCATTCCCAAGCAAGCCTTTCAACATGTCAACCATATATCATACTTTTCCCCTACCCGGAAACTTCTTGAGTCTAACTCATAATCCTGTTTATGCCCCTGCCTACACTGATACTACCAATCCATTTCCCAGATTCTCTATCAATCACCCTCTTTCCTGTTGTTTAATAGGAACACAGGCCTTTGTTCTGTTCTTAGAGCATGCCAAAAGTGTCAACTACTTTTATATTGCTGTGATAAAACACCATGAGAAAAGTAGCATAAAATAGTTCATTTGGCTTGAAGGTTCTACAGGGATAATAGTCTATGAGGGCAGAGTAGCAACAGCTGAGAGCTCACATCTTGGGCCACAAACAGTAAGCCAGATGAGCTAACTAAATGGTGAGAGTTTTTTGAAACCTCAAAGCCCACATCCAATGGCATACTTTTTCTACAGCAAGCCCATAACTTCTAATTCTCTCCAAACACCCACATACTGAGAACCAAGAAGTCAAATACCCAAGATTTATGCAAAACATCTCATTCATAAGATCAGACCAAGAATTTTCTAGCTTTTAGTGTCACATTCTAGTTTGTTTCCTCTACCTGGAATCTACTTGCCCCCAATAGCTATATGCTTTAGACCCTCACGTCCCTTGGATTTGTGCTGATATATGAGTGGTGTACATACCAATACATGCACAGACACATTAATAAAATGAAAGTAAAGCATTTTAAAAGAAACTTAATCCAGGGGTTAAAATATTACACTAAATAATATAAAGTCATGGAAAATATAATAATATGCAAATAAATGTAAATATATTAAATACTTGTGAATGGGAAGTATTACATTGTTAAAATCCCCAGATTATGAAAATTGATCTACAGTTCAGTGAAACTCCTAGTAAACTTTTAATGTCACTTGTATATATACAATTTTGAAACAGTCTCATCACTACATAGCCCTGGCAGACTAGAAATTCACTGTTATAAACTGACGAGACATTAAATTCACATAACTCAGAGATTTGTTTGCCTCTGCCAACTGAATGCTAAGATTAAAACTTGGAATCTCCCTGTCAATTTTAAAGAAATAAAAAATTCCTAAAATATATATGGATTTATATATATGTTTCCTCCATCTTTATTAAATTGGGTATTTCATATTTACATTTCGATTGTTAGTCCCTTTCCCAGTTTCCGGGCCAACATCCCCCAACCCTTCTCCCTCCCCTTCTCTATGGGCCCTCCCGAACCTCCGCCCATTACCACCCCCCCAACAATCACATTCACTGGGGGTTCAGTCTTAGCAGGACCCAGGGCTTTCCCTTCCACTGGTGCTCTTACTAGGATATTCATTGCTTCCTATGAGGTCAGAGTCCAGGGTCAGTCCATGTATAGTCGTTAGGTAGTGGCTTAGTCCCTGGAAGCTCTGGTTGCTTGGCATTGTTGTACATATGGGGTCTCGAGCCCCTTCAAGCTCTTCCACTTCTTTCTCTGATTCCTTCAACAGGGGTCCTATTCTCAGTTCAGTGGTTTGCTGCTGGCATTCGCCTCTGTATTTGCTGTATTCTGGCTGTGTCTCTCAGGAGAGATCTACATCCGGCTCCTGTCGGTCTGCACTTCTTTGCTTCATCCATCTTGTCTAATTGGGTGGCTGTATATGTATGGGCCACATGTGGGGCAGGCTCTGAATGGGTGTTCCTTCAGTCTCTGTTTTAATCTTTGCCTCTCTCTTCCCTGCCAAGGGTATTCTTGTTCCCCTTTTAAAGAAGGAGTGAAGCATTCACATTTTGATCATCCGTCTTGAGTTTCATTTGTTCTAGAAGTCTAGGGTAATTCAAGCATTTGGGCTAATAGCCACTTATCAATGAGTGCATACCATGTGTGTTTTACTGTGATTGGGTTACCTCACTCAGGATGATATTTTCCAGGTCCAACCATTTGCCTACGAATTTCATAAAGTCATTGTTTTTGATAGCTGAGTAATATTCCATTGTATAGATGTACCACATTTTCTGTATCCATTCCTCTGTTGAAGGGCATCTGAGTTCTTTCCAGCTTCTGGCTATTATAAATAAGGCTGCGATGAACATAGTGGAGCACGTGTCTTTTTTATATGTTGGGGCATATTTGGGTATATGCCCAAGACAGGTATAGCTGGATCCTCAGGTAGTTCAATATCCAATTTTCTGAGGAACCTCCAGACTGATTTCCAGAATGGTTGTACCAGTCTGCAATCCCACCAAAAATGGAGGAGTGTTCCTCTTTCTCCACATCCTCGCCAGCCTCTGCTGTCACCTGAATTTTTGATCTTAGCCATTCTCACTGGTGTGAGGTGAAATCTCAGGGTTGTTTTGATTTGCATTTCCCTTATGACTAAAGATGTTGAACATTTCTTTAGGTGTTTCTCAGCCTTTGGCATTCCTCAGCTGTAAATTCTTTGTCTAGTTCTGAAACCCATTTTTAATAGGGATATTTGTCTCCCTGCAGTCTAACTTCTTGAGTTCTTTATATATTTTGGATATAAGCCCTTTATCAGTTGTAGGATTGGTAAAGATCTTTTCCCAATCTGTTGGTTGCCGTTTGGTCCTAACCACAGTGTCCCTTGCCTTACAGAAGCTTTGCAGTTTTATGAGATCCCATTTGTTGATTCTTGATCTTAGAGCATAAGCCATTGGTGTTTTGTTCAGGAAATTTTTTCCAGTGCCCATGTGTTCCAGATGCTTCCCTAGTTTTTTTCTATTAGCTTGAGTGTATCTGGTTTGATGTGGAGGTCCTTGATCCACTTGGACTTAAGCTTTCAACATGGTGATAAGCATGGATCGATCTGCATTCTTCTACATGCTGATCTCCAGTTGAACCAGCATCATTTGCTAAAAATACAGTCTTTTTTTCCATTGGATGGTTTTGGCTCCTTTGTCAGAAATCAATGACTATAGGTGTCCGGGTTCATTTCTGGGTCTTCAGTTCTATTCCACTGGTCTATCTGTCTGTCTCTGTACCAATACCATGCAGTTTTTATCACTATTGCTCTGTAATACTGCTTGAGTTCAGGGAGAGTGATTCCCCCAGAAGTCCTTTCATTGTTGAGGATAGTTTTAGCTATCCTGGGTTTTTTGTTATTCCAGATGAATTTGCAAATTGTTCTGTCTAACTTTCTGAAGAATTGGATTGGTATTTTCATGGGGATTGCATTGAATCTGTAGATCGCTTTTGGTAAAATGGCTATTTTTACTATATTAATCCTGCCAATCGATGAGCATGGGAGATCTTTCCATCTTTTGCGGTCTTCTTCAATTTCTTTCTTCAGATTCTTGAAGTTCTTATCATACAGATCTTTCACTTGCTTGGTTAAAGTCACACTGGCGTGTTTTATATTATTTGGGTCTATTACGAAGGGTATGATTTCCCTAATTTCTTTCTCGGCTTGTTTCTCTTTTGTGTAAAGGAAGGCTACTGATTTATTTGAGTTAATTTTCTACCCAGCCTCTTTGCTGAAGGTGTTTATCAGCTTTAGTAGTTCTCTGGTGGAACTTTTGGGATCACTTAAATATACTATCATATCATCTGCAAATAGTGATATTTTGAATTGATCCTTTCCAATCTATGTCTCTTTGCTCCTCTTGTTGTCTGATTGCTCTGGCTAGAACTTCAAGAACTATATTGAATAAGTAGGGAGAGAGTGGGCAGCCTTGTCTAGTCCCTGATTTTAGTGGGATTGCTTCAAGTCTCTCCGTTTAGTTTAATATTAACTACTGCTTTGCTGTATATGGCCTTTACTATGTTTAGGTATGGGCATTGATTTCCTATTCTTTTCAGGACTTTTATCATGAAGGGGTGTTGAATTTTGTCAAATGCTTTCTCAGCATCTAATGAAATGGTCACGTGGTTTGGTTCTTTCAGTTTGTTTCTATAGCGGATTACGTTGATGATTTTCCATATATTAAACCATCCCTGCATGCCTGGGATGAAGCCTACTTCATCATGGTGGATGATTGTTTTGATGTGCTCTTGGATTCGGTTTGCCAGAATTTTATTGAATATTTTTGCGTCGATATTCATAAGGGAAATTGGTCTGAAGTTCTCTTTCTTTGTTGGGTCTTTGTGTGGTTTAGGTATAAGAGTAATTTTGGCTTCATAGAAAGAATTCAATAGCGCTCCATCTGTTTCAATTTTGTGGAATAGTTTGGATAGTATTGGTATGAGGTCTTCTATGAAGGTCTAATAAAATTCTCCACTGAACCCATCTGGACCTGGGCTCTTTTTGGTTGGGAGACCTTTAATGAATGCTTCTATTTCTTTAGGAGTTATGAGGTTGTTTAAAGGGTTTATCTGTTCCTGATTTAACTTTGGTACCTGGTATCTGTCTAGGAAATTGTCCATTTCCTGCAGATTTTCAAGTTTTGTTGAATATAGGCTTTTGTAGTAAGATCTGATGATTTTTTTAATTTCCTCTCATTCTGTAGTTATGAAATGAAAGTCTCCCTTTTCATTTCTGATTTTGTTAATTTGGACACACTCTCTGTGTCCTCTGGTTAGTCTGGCTAAGGGCTTATCTATCTTGTTGATTTTCTAAAAGAACCAGCTTTTGGTTCTCTTGATTCTTGTATAGTCCTTTTTGTTTCTACTTGGTTGATTTCAGCTCTGAGTTTGATTATTTCCTGCCTTCTACTCCTCCTGGGTATATTTGCTTCTTTTTGTTCTGGAGTTTTAGGTGTGCTGTCAAGCTGGTGACATATGCTCTCTCCTGTTTCTTTCTGCAGGCACTCAGAGCTAAGAGTTTTCTTCTTAGCACAGCTTTCATTGTGTCCCATAAGTTTGGGTATGTTGTACCTTCATTTTCATTAAATTCTAAGAAGTCTTTAATTTATTTATTTCTTCCTTGACCAGGTTATCATTGAGTAGAACATTGTTCAACTTCCATGTATATGTGGGCGTTCTTCCCTTATTGTTATTGAAGAACAGCTTTAGCCCATGGTGGTCTGATAGCACGCATGGGATTATTTCTATCTTTCTGTATCTATTGAGGCCTGTTTTATGACTAATTATATGGTCAGTTTTGGAGAAAGTACCATGAGGTGGTGAGAAGAAGTTACATCCTTTTGTTTTAGGATAGAATGTTCTATAAATATCTGTTAAGTCCATTTGGTTCATGACTTTTCTTTGTCTATGTCCCTGTTTAATTTCTGTTTCCATGATTTCTCCATTGATGAGAGTGGGGTGTTGAAATCTCATACTATTATTGTGTGAGGTGCAATGTGTGCTTTGAGCTTTAGTAAGGTTTCTTTTATGTATGTAGGTGCCCTTGTATTTGGAGCATAGATATTTAGGATTGAGAGATGATCTTGGTGGATTTTTCCTTTGATGAATATGACGTGTCCTTCGTTATCTTTTTTGATAACTTTTAGTTGAAAATTGATTTTATTCAATATTAGAATGTCTATTCCAGCCTTCTTCTTCCGAACATTTGCTTGGAAAGTTGTTTACCAGCCTTTCACTCTGAGGTAGTGTCTGTCTTTGTTTCTGAGGTGTGTATCCTGGAGGCAGCAAAATGATGGGTCCTCATTGCATATCGAGTTTACTAATCTGTCTTTTTTTTAATTTTTTTTATTAACTTGAGTATTTCTTATTTACATTTCGAATGTTATTCCCTTTCCCTGTTTCCGGGCAAACACCCCCCTAATCCCTCCCCCTCCCCTTCTTTATGTGTGTTCCCCTCCCCATCTTCCCCCCATTGCCGCCCTCCCCCCAACAGTCTAGTTCACTGGGAGTTCAGTCTTAGGAGGACCCAGGGCTTCCCCTTCCACTGGTGCTCTTACTAGGATATTCATTGCTACCTATGAGGTCAGAGTCCAGGGTCAGTCCATGTATAGTCTTTAGGTAGTGGCTTAGTCCCTGGAAGCTCTGGTTGCTTGGCATTGTTGTACATATGGGGTCTCGAGCCCCTTCAAGCTCTTCCAGTTCTTTCTCTGATTCCTTCAACAGGGGTCCTATTCTCAGTTCAGTGGTTTGCTGCTGGCATTCGCCTCTGTATTTGCTGTATTCTGGCTGTGTCTCTCAGGAGTGATCTACATCTAGCTCCGGTCGGCCTGCACTTCTTTGCTTCATCCATTTTGTCAAATTGGATGGCTGTATATGTATGGGCCACATGTGGGGCAGGCTCTGAATGGGTGTTCCTTCTATGTCTGTTTTAATCTTTGCCTCTCTATTCCCTGCCAAGGATATTCTTGTTCCCCCTTTTAAAGAAGGAGTAAAGCATTCACATTTTGATCATTCGTCTTGAGTTTCATGTGTTCTAGGCATCTAGGGTAATTCAAGCATTTGGGCTAATAGCCACTTATCAATGAGTGCATACCATGTGTGGTTTTCTGTGATTTGGGTTACCTCACTCAGGATGATATTTTCGAGTTCCAACCATTTGTCTATGAATTTCATAAAGTCATTGTTTTTGATAGCTGAGTAATATTCCATTGTATAGATGTACCACATTTTCTGTATCCATTCCTCTGTTGAAGGGCACCTGGGTTCTTTCCAGCTTCTAGCTATTATAAATAAGGCTGCTATGAACATAGTGGAGCACGTGTCTTTTTTATATGTTGGGGCATCTTTTGGGTATATGCCCAAGAGAGGTATAGCTGTATCCTCAGGTAGTTCAATGTCCAATTTTCTGAGGAACCTCCACACTGATTTCCAGAATGGTTTTTCCAGCCTCAATACCACCAAAAATGGAGGAGTGTTCTTCTTTCTCCACATCTTCGCCAGCATTTGCTGTCACCTGAGTTTTTTATCTTAGCCATTCTCACTGGTGTGAGGTGAAATCTCAGGGTTGTTTTGATTTGCATTTCCCTTATGACTAAAGATGTTGAACATTTCTTTAGGTGTTTCTCAGCCATTCGGCATTCCTCAGCTGTGAATTCTTTTTTTACTTCTGAACCCCATTTTTAATAGGGTTATTTGTCTCCCTGTAGTCTAACTTATTGAGTACTTTGTATATTTTGGATATAAGGCCTCTATCTGTTGTAGGATTGGTAAAGATCTTTTCCCAATCTGTTGGTTGCCGTTTTGTCCTAACCACAGTGTCCTTTGCCTTACAGAAGCTTTACAGTTTTATCAGATCCCATTCGTCAATTCTTGATCTTAGAGCATAAGCCATTGGTGTTTTGTTCAGGAAATTTTTTCCAGTGGCCATGTGTTCCAGATGCTGCCATAGTTTTTCTTCTATTAGTTTGAGTGTCTCTGGTTTGATGTGGAGGTCCTTGATCCACTGATAAGCATGGATCGATCTGCATTCTTCTACATGTTGACCTCCGGTTGAACCAGCACCATTTGCTGAAAATGCTAACTTTTTTCCATTGAATGGTTTTGGCTCCTTTGTCGAAAATCAAGTGCCCGTAGGTGTGTGGGTTCATTTCTGGGTCTTCAATTCTGTTCCATTGGTCTATCTGTCTGTCTCTGTACCAATACGGTCCAGTTTTTATCACTATTGCTCTGTAATACTGCTTGAGTTCAGGGATAGTTATTTCCCCTGAAGTCCTTTTATTGTTGAGAATAATTTTAGCTATCCTGGGTTTTTTGTTATTCCAGATGAATTTGCAAATTTTCTGTCTAACTCTCTGAAGAATTGGATCGGTATTTTCATGGCGATTGCATTGAATCTGTAGATCGCTTTTGGTAAAATGGCCATTTTTACTATATTAATCCTGCCAATCCATGAGCGTGGGAGATCTTTCCATCTTCTGAGGTCTTCTTCAATTTTTTTCTTCAGAGTCTTGAAGTTCTTATCATACAGATATTTTACTTGCTTGGTTAAAGTCACACCGAGGTATTTTATATTGTTTGGGTCTATTATGAAGGGTGTCGTTTCCCTAATTTCTTTCTCGGCTTGTTTCTCTTTTGTGTAGAGGAAGGCTACTGATTTATTTGAGTTAATTTTCTACCCAGCCACTTTGCTGAAGTTGTTTATCAGCTTTAGTAGTTCTCTAGTGGAACTTTTGGGATCACTTAAATATACTATCATATCATCTGCAAATAGTGATATTTCGACTTCTTCTTTACCAATCTGTATCTGCTTGTTTTCCTTTTGTTGTCTGATTGCTCTGGCTAGAACTTCAAGAACTATATTGAATAAGTAGGGAGAGAGTGGGCAGCCTTGTCTAGTCCCTGATTTTAGTGGGATTGCTTCAAGTTTCTCTCCATTTAGTTTAATGTTAGCAACTGGTTTGCTGTATATGGCTTTTACTATGTTTAGGTATGGGCCTTGAATTCCTCTTCTTTCCAGAACTTTTACCATGAAGGGGTGTTGAATTTTGTCAAATGCTTTCTCAGCATCTAATGAAATGATCACATGGTTTTGTTCTTTCAGTTTGTTTATATAATGGATCACGTTGATGGTTTTCCGTATATTAAACTATCCCTGCATGCCTGGGATGAAGCCTACTTGATCATGGTGGATGATTGTTTTGATGTGCTCTTGGATTCGGCTTGCCAGAATTTTATTGAGTATGTTTGCATCGATATTCATAAGGGAAATTGGTCTGAAGTTCTCTTTCTTTGTTGGGTCTTTGTGTGGTTTAGGTATAAGAGTAATTGTGGCTTCGTAGAAGGAATTCGGTAGGGCTCCATCTGTTTCAATTTTGTGGAATAGTTTGGATATTATTGATATGAGGTCTTTTATGAAGGTCTGATAGAATTCGGCACTAAACCTGTCTGGACCTGGGCTCTTTTTGGTTGGGAGACCTTTAATGACTGCTTATATTTCCTTAGGAGTTATGGGGTTGTTTAACTGGTTTATCTGTTCCTGATTTAACTTCGGTACCTGGTATCTGTCTAGGAAATTGTCTATTTCCTGCAGATTTTCAAGTTTTGTTGAATATAGTCTTTTGTAGTAAGATCTGATGATTTTTTGAATTTCCTCTGAATCTGTAGTTATGTCTCCCTTTTCATTTCTGATTTTGTTAATTTGGATACACTCTCTGTGTCCTCTCGTTAGTCTGGCTAAGGGTTTATCTATCTTGTTGATTTTCTCAAAGACCCAACTTTTTGTTCTGTTCATTCTTTCTATGGTCCTTTTTGTTTCTACTTGGTTGATTTCAGCTCTGAGTTTGATTATTTCCTGCCTTCTACTCCTCTTGGGTGTATTTGCTTCTTTTTCTTCTAGAGCTTTTAGGTGTGCTGTCAAGTTGATGACATATGCTCTTTCCTGTTTCTTTCTGTAGGCACTCAGCGCTATGAGTTTTCCTCTTAACACAGCTTTCATTGTGTCCCATAAGTTTGGGTATGTTGTACCTTCATTTTCATTAAATTCTAAAAAGTCTTTAATTTCTTTCTTTATTTCTTCCTTGACCAGGTTATCATTGAGTAAAGCATTGTTCAATTTCCACGTATATGTGGGCATTCTTCCCTTATTGTTATTGAAGACCAGCTTTAGGCCGTGGTGGTCTGATAGCACACATGGGATTATTTCTATCTTTTGGTACCTGTTGAGGCCCGTTTTTTGACCAATTATATGGTCAATTTTGGAGAGAGTACCATGAGGAGCTGAGAAGAAGGTATATCCTTTTGCTTTAGGATAGAATGTTCTATAAATATCTGTTAAGTCCATTTGGTTCATGAGTTTTCTTAGTCTGTCTACGTCTCTGTTTAATTTCTGTTTCCATGATCTGTCCATTGATGAGAGTGGGGTGTTGAAATCTCCTATTATTGTGTGAGGTGCAATGTGTGTTTTGAGCTTTAGTAAGGTTTCTTTTATGTATGTAGGTGCCCTAGTATTTGGGGCATAGATATTTAGGATTGAGAGTTCATCTTGGTGGATTTTTCCTTTGATGAATATGAAGTGTCCTTCCTTATCTTTTTTGATGCCTTTTAGTTGAAAATTGATTTTATTTGATATTAGAATGGCTACTCCAGCTTGCTTCTTCTGACCATTTGCTTGGAAAGTTGTTTTCCAGCCTTTCACTCTGAGATAGTGTCTGTCTTTGTCTCCGAGGTGTGTTTCCTGTAGGCAGCAGAATGCAGGGTCCTCATTGCGTATCCAGTTTGTTAATCTATGCCTTTTTATTGGGGAGTTGAGACCATTGATGTTGAGAATTATTAAGGAATAATGATTATTCCTTCCTGATATATTCATATTTGGATGTGAGGTTATGTTTGTGTGCTTTTCTTCTCTTTGTTTTGTTACCAAGATGATTAGTTTCTTGCTTTTTCTAGGGTGTAGCTTGCCTCCTTATTTTGGGCTTTACCATTTATTATCTTTTGTAGTGCTGGATTTGTAGAAAGATATTGTGTAAATTTGGTTTTGTCATGGAATATCTTGGTTTCTCCATCTATGTTAATTGAGAGTTTTGATGGATATAGTAACCTGGGCTGGCATTTGTGTTCTCTTAGGGTCTGTATGACATCTTTCCAGGATCTTCTGGCTTTCATAGTCTCTGGTGAAAAGTCTGGTGTGATTCTGATAGGCCTGCCTTTATATGTTACTTGACCTTTTTCCCTTACTGCTTTTAATATTCTTTCTTTATTTTATGCACTTGGTGTTTTGACTATTATGTGTCGGGAGGTGTTTCTTTTCTGTAGGCTTCTTGTATGCCTATGGGTATCTCTTTTTTTAGGTTAGGGAAGTTTTCTTCTATGATTTTGTTGAAGATATTTACTGGTCCTTTGAGCTGGGAGTCTTCACTCTCTTCTATACCTTTATTGAGTCCTGGATTTCCTGTATGTTTTGGACCAGTAGCTTTTTCCACCTTACATTATCTTTGACAGTTGAGTCGATGATTTCTATGGAATCTCCTGCTCCTGAGACTCTCTCTTCTATCTCTTGTATTCTGTTTGTGATGCTTGTATCTATGGCTCCTTGTCTCTTCCTTTGGTTTTCTATATCCAGGGTTGTTTCCATGTGTTCTTTCTTGATTGCTTCTGTTTCCATTTTTAATTCCTTCAATTGTTTGATTGTGTTTTCCTGGAATTCTTTCAGGGATTTTTGTGATTCCTTTCTGTAGGCTTCTACTTGTTTATTTATGTTTTCATGTGTTTCTCTAAGGGAGTTCTTCATGTCTTTCTTGACGTCCTCCAGCATCATGATCAGATATGATTTTGAAACTAGATCTTGCTTTTCTGGTGTGTTTGGATATTCCGTGTTTGGGATATTCCTTTTCTGGTGGAAGAGTTGGGCTCCGATGATGCCATGTAGTCTTGGTTTCTGTTGCTTGGGTTCCTGTGCTTGCCTCTTGCCATCAGATTATCTCTAGTGTTACTTTGTTCTGCTATTTCTGACAGTGGCTAGACTGTCCCATAAGCCTGTGTGTCAGGAGTGCTGTAGATCTGTTTTCCTGTTTTCTTTCAGCCTGTTTTTTTCCTGTTTCTTTCAGTTATGGGGACAGAGTGTTCTGCTTTCGGGCGTGTAGTTTTTCCTATCTACAGGTCTTCAGCTGTTCCTGTGGGCCTGTGTCTTGAGTTCACCAGGCAGGTCGCTTGGAGCTGGAAGGTTTGTCTTACCTGTGGTCCCGAGGCTCAGGTTTGCTCGTGGGGTGATGCTTATGAGCTCTCCACAGCGGCAGTAACCAGGAAGATCTGTGCCGCCCCTTCCGGGAGCTTCTATGCACCAGGGTTCCAGATGGTGTTTGGTGTTTTCCTCTGGAGTCAGAGATGTGGGCAGAGTGTAGTCTCCTCTGATTTCCCAGGCGTGTCTGCCTCTTTGAAGGCCCAGCTCTCCCACCCATGGGATTTGGGTGCAGAGAACTGTTTATCTGGTCCGTCCCTTCAGGTTCTGGTGGTGTCTCAGACGCAGCGGATTTCCTGCTCCTGTGCCCTTATCCAAGGGAACCCAGAGGCCGTATACAGTTTCCTCTTGGGCCAGGGATGTGGGCAGGGGTAGGCAGTGTTGGTGGTCTCCTCCGCTCTGCAGTCTCAGGAGTGCCCACCTGTCTCGGCGGTGAGCTCTCTCTCCCATGGGGTCTGGGAGCAGTGAGCTGGAGGCAGGGAGCGCGAGCCTAATCTGTGTCTTTTTATTGGCGAATTGAGTCCATTGATGTTGAGAGATATTAAGGAATAGTGATTTTTGCTTCCTGTTATATTCATATTTGGATATACGGTTATGTTTGTGTGCTTTTCTTCTCTTTGTTTTGTTGCTAAGATGATTAGTTTCTTGCTTTTTCTATGGTGTAGCTTGCCTCCTTATGTTGGGCTTTACCATTTATTATCCGTTGTAGTGCTGGATTTGTAGAAAGATATTGTGTAAATTTGGTTTTGTCATGGAATATCTTGGTTTCTCCATCTATGTTAATTGAGAGTTTTGATGGATATAGTAACCTGGGCTGGCATTTGTGTTCTCTTAGTGTCTGTATGACATCTGTCCAGGATCTTCTGGCTTTCATAGTCTCAGGTGAGAAGTCCCATTTGATTCTGATAGGTCTGCCTTTATATGTTACTTGATCTTTTTCCCTTACTGCTTTTAATATTCTATCTTTGTTTTGTGCATTTGGTGTTTTGACTATTATGTGAAGGGATGAGTTTCTTTTCTGGTCCAATCTATTTGGAGTTCTGTAGGCTTCTTGTATGTTTATGGGCATCTCTTTCTTTAGGTTACGGAAGTTTTCTTCTATGATTTTGTTGAAGATAATGACTTGTCCTTTGATCTGGCAGTCTTCACTCTCTTCTATACCTATTTTCCTTAGGTTTGATCTTCTCATTGAGTCCTAGATTTCCTGTATGTTTTGGACCAGTAGCTTTTTCTGCTTTACATTATCTTTGACAGTTGTGTCAATGATTTCTACGGAATCTTCTGCTCCTGAGATTCTCTCTTCTATCTGTTGCATTCTGTTTGTGATGCTTGTATCTATGGCTCCTTGTCTCTTCCTTTGGTTTTTCTTTATCCAGGGTTGTCTCCCTTTGTGCTTTCTTTATTGCTTCTATTTCCATTTTTAATTCCTTCACCTGTTTAATTGTGTTTTCCTGGAATTCTTTCAGGGATTTTTGTGATTCCTCTCTATAGGCTTCTACTTGTTTATTTATGTTTTCCTGCATTTCTCTAAGAGAGTTCTTTATGTCTTTTTTGAAGTCCTCCCTCATCATGATCAAATGTGATTTTAAATCTAGATCTTGCTTTTCTGGTGTTTTTGGATATTCAGTGTTTACTTTGGTTGGAGACTTGGACTCCGATGATGCCATGCAGTCCTGGTTTCTGTTGCTTGGCTTCCTGCACTTGCCTGTCGCCATCAGGTTGTCTCTGGTGTTACCTTGTTCTGCTATTTCTGACAGTGGCCAGACTGTCCTATAGGCCTATGTGTCAGGAGTGCTGTAGACCTGTTTTTCCTGTGTTCTTTCAGCCAGTTATGGGAACAGAGTGTTCTGCTTTTGGTTGTGTAGTCTTTCCTGTCTACTGGTCTTCCGCTGTTCCTGTAGGCATGTGTCCTGAGTCCACCAGTCAGGTCACTTGGAGCAGAAAAGTTGGTCTTACCTGTGGTCCTGGGCCTGAAGCTGCTCCTGGGAGGCTGTGTTTGATCTCTCCGTGAGGGTGGCACCAGAAGGGCCTGCCCTGCCTTTTCCTGGGCCCCTGTGCACAGGGGTCCCAGATAGTGTTAGGTGTTTTCCTCTGAAGTCAGAAATGTGGGCAGAGTGTAGTCTCTTCTGGCTTCCCAGGCGTGTCTGCCCTTCTGAAGGGACATGGGATTTGGGTGCAGGGAGCTGTTGACAGGGTCCCTTCAGATCCAGCCAGTGTCTGGACCACAGTGGACCTGCCACTTGAGTGCCTCTATCTTCCTGTTCCCAGAGGCCCTATACAGTTTCCTCTTGGGCCAGGGATGTGGGCAGGGGTGGGCAGTATTGGTGGTCTCTCCGGCTCTGTAGTCTCAGGAGTGCCCACTTGTCTGGGAAGTGAGCTTTCTCTCCCAGGGGGTTTGGGAGCAGGGAGCTGTGGGTTGGGATCAGAGAGGTTCGGGCTCCAGCTTAAAATCGGAAGTGTCTGGTCCCAGAGGAATTTTGCCTCTGTGTGTCCTGAGTCCACAAGGCAGGTCACTTGGAGCAGAAAAGTTGGTCTTCCCTCTGGTCCCGGGACTGAAGTTGCTCCTGGGGGGCTGCATTTAAGCTCTCCGTGAGGGCGGCAACCAGAAGGGCCTGCCCCCAGATTTATATGTTTTTATATCTCAATGCATATAATAAATGTATACATATACACATTTATATATCTCAAAGAGCTAAAGCAATCTTGAGGGCACATGTATGGAGCCACATTAAGATTACCACTTTATATTCATGGGTCTGGTGAAGCAGCCTCTTGTCTCATCATGGTAGTGCTTTTCTTTTTTTTTTTTTTTTGTTTGTTTTGTTTTGTTTATTTGCCTTTTTCTTTTTTTTTTTTTTATTAACTTGAGTATTTCTTATATACATTTCGAGTGTTATTCCCTTTCCCGGTTTCCGGGCAAACATCCCCCTCCCCCTCCCCTTCCTTATGGGTGTTCCCCTCCCAACCCTCCCCCCATTGCCGCCCTCCCCCCATAGACTAGTTCACTGTGGGTTCAGTCTTAGCAGGACCCAGGGCTTCCCCTTCCACTGGTGCTCTTACTAGGATATTCATTGCTACCTATGGGGTCAGAGTCCAGGGTCAGTCCATGTATAGTCTTTAGGTAGTGGCTTAGTCCCTGGAAGCTCTGGTTGCTTGGCATTGTTGTACTTTTGGGGTCTCGAGCCCCTTCAAGCTCTTCCAGTTCTTTCTCTGATTCCTTCAATAGGGGACCTATTCTCAGTTCAGTGGTTTGCTGCTGGCATTCGCCTCTATATTTGCTGTATTCTGGCTGTGTCTCTCAGGAGCGATCTACATCCGGCTCCTGTCGGTCTGCACTTCTTTGCTTCATCCATCCTGTCTAATTGGGTGGCTGTATATGTATGGGCCACATGTGGGGCAGGCTCTGAATGGGTGTTCCTTCAGTCTCTGTTTTAATCTTTGCCTCTCCCTTCCCTGCCAAGGGTATTCTTTTTCCTCATTTAAAGAAGGAGTGAAGCATTCACATTTTGATCATCCGTCTTGAGTTTCGTTTGTTCTAGGGATCTAGGGTAATTCAAGCATTTGGGCTAATAGCCACTTATCAATGAGTGCATACCATGTATGTCTTTCTGTGATTGGGTTAGCTCACTCAGGATGATATTTTCCAGTTCCAACCATTTGCCTACGAATTTCATAAACTCGTTGTTTTTGATAGCTGAGTAATATTCCATTGTGTAGATGTACCACATTTTCTGTATCCATTCCTCTGTTGAAGGGCATCTGGGTTCTTTCCAGCTTCTGGCTATTATAAATAAGGCTGCGATGAACATAGTGGAGCACGTGTCTCTTTTATATGTTGAGGCATCTTTTGGGTATATGCCCAAGAGAGGTATAGCTGGATCATCAGGCAGTTCAATGTCCAATTTTCTGAGGAACCTCCAGACTGATTTCCAGAATGGTTTTACCAGTCTGCAATCCCACCAACAATGGAGGAGTGTTCCTCTTTCTCCACATCCTCGCCAGCATCTGCTGTCACCTGAGTTTTTGATCTTAGCCAATCGCACTGGTGTGAGGTGAAATCTCAGGGTTGTTTTGATTTGCATTTCCCTTATGACTAAAGATGTTGAACATTTCTTTAGGTGTTTCTCAGCTATTCGGCATTCCTCAGCTGTGAATTCTTTGTTTAGCTCTGAACCCCATTTTTTAATAGGGTTATTTGTTTCCCTGCGGTCTAACTTCTTGAGTTCTTTGTATATTTTGGAAATAAGGCCTCTATCTGTTGTAGGATTGGTAAAGATCTTTTCCCAATCTGTTGGTTGCCGTTTTGTCCTAACCACAGTGTCCTTTGCCTTACAGAAGCTTTGCAGTTTTATGAGATCCCATTTGTCGATTCTTGATCTTAGAGCATAAGCCATTGGTGTTTTGTTCAGGAAATTTTTTCCAGTGCCCATGTGTTCCAGATGCTTCCCTAGTTTTTCTTCTATTAGTTTGAGTGTGTCTGGTTTGATGTGGAGGTCCTTGATCCACTTGGACTTAAGCTTTGTACAGGGTGATAAGGATGGATCGATCTGCATTCTTCTACATGTTGCCCTCCAGTTGAACCAGCACCATTTGCTGAAAATACTATCTTTTTTCCATTGGATGGTTTTGGCTCCTTTGTCAAAAATCAAGTGACCATAGGTGTGTGGGTTCATTTCTGGGTCTTCGATTCTATTCCATTGGTCTATCTGTCTGTCTCTGTACCAATACCATGCAGTTTTTATCACTATTGCTCTGTAATACTGCTTGAGTTCAGGGATAGTGATTCCCCCTGAAGTCCTTTTATTATTGAGGATAGCTTTAGCTATCCTGGGTTTTTTGTTATTCCAGATGAATTTGCAAATTGTTCTGTCTAACTCTTTGAAGAATTGGATTGGTATTTTGATGGGGATTGCATTGAATCTGTAGATTGCTTTTGGTAAAATGGCCATTTTTACCATATTAATCCTGCCAATCCATGAGCATGGGAGATCTTTCCATCTTCTGAGGTCTTCTTCAATTTCTTTCCTCAGTGTCTTGAAGTTCTTATTGTACAGATCTTTTACTTGCTTGGTTAAAGTCACACCGAGGTACTTTATATTATTTGGGTCTATTATGAAGGGTGTCGTTTCCCTAATTTCTTTCTCGGCTTGTTTCTCTTTTGTATAGAGGAAGGCAACTGATTTATTTGAGTTAATTTTATACCCAGCCACTTTGCTGAAGTTGTTTATCAGCTTTAGTAGTTCTCTGGTGGAACTTTTGGGATCACTTAAATATACTATCATGTCATCTGCAAATAGTGATATTTTGACCTCTTCTTTTCCGATCTGTATCCCTTTGATCTCCTTTTGTTGCCTGATTGCTCTGGCTAGAACTTCAAGAACTATATTGAATAAGTAGGGAGAGAGTGGGCAGCCTTGTCTAGTCCCTGATTTTAGTGGGATTGCTTCAAGTTTCTCTCCATTTAGTTTAATGTTAGCAACTGGTTTGCTGTATATGGCTTTTACTATGTTTAGTTATGGGCCTTGAATTCCTATTCTTTCCAGGACTTTTATCATGAAGGGGTGTTGAATTTTGTCAAATGCTTTCTCAGCATCTAATGAAATGATCATGTGGTTCTGTTCTTTCAGTTTGTTTATATAATGGATCACGTTGATGGTTTTCCGTATATTAAACCATCCCTGCATGCCTGGGATGAAGCCTACTTGATCATGGTGGATGATTGTTTTGATGTGCTCTTGAATTCGGTTTGCCAGAATTTTATTGAGTATTTTTGCGTCGATATTCATAAGGGAAATTGGTCTGAAGTTCTCTTTCTTTGTTGTGTCTTTGTGTGGTTTAGGTATAAGAGTAATTGTGGCTTCATAGAAGGAATTCGGTAGTGATCCATCTGTTTCAATTTTGTGGAATAGTTTGGATAATATTGGTATGAGGTCTTGTATGAAGGTTTGATAGAATTCTGCACTAAACCCGTCTGGACCTGGGCTCTTTTTGGTTGGGAGACCTTTAATGACTGCTTATATTTCCTTAGGAGTTATGGGGTTGTTTAACTGGTTTATCTGTTCCTGATTTAACTTCGATACCTGGTATCTGTCTAGGAAATTGTCCATTTCCTGAAGATTTTCAAATTTTGTTGAATATAGGTTTTTATAGTAAGATCTGATGATTTTTTGAATTTCCTCCGAATCTGTAGTTATGTCTCCCTTTTCATTTCTGATTTTGTTAATTTGGAGACACTCTCTGTGTCCTCTCGTTAGTCTGGCTAAGGGTTTATCTATCTTGTTGATTTTCTCAAAGAACCAACTTTTGGTTCTGTTGATTCTTTCTATGGTCCTTTTTGTTTCTACTTGGTTGATTTCAGCTCTGAGTTTGATTATTTCCTGCCTTCTACTCCTCCTGGGTGTATTTGCTTCTTTTTGTTCTAGAGCTTTTAGGTGTGCTGTCAAGCTGCTGACATATGCTCTTTCCTGTTTCTTTCTGCAGGCACTCAGCGCTATGAGTTTTCCTCTTAGCACAGCTTTCATTGTGTCCCATAAGTTTGAGTATGTTGTATCTTCATTTTCATTAAATTCTAAAAAGTTTTTAATTTCTTTCTTTATTTCTTCCTTGACCAGGTTATCATTGAGTAGAGCATTGTTCAATTTCCACGTATATGTGGGCATTCTTCCCTTATTGTTATTGAAGACCAGTTTTAGGCCGTGGTGGTCCGATAGCACGCATGGGATTATTTCTATCTTTCTGTACCTGTTGAGGCCCGTTTTTTGACCAATTATATGGTCAATTTTGGAGAAAGTACCATGAGGAGCTGAGAAGAAGGTATATCCTTTTGCTTTAGGATAGAATGTTCTATAAATATCCGTTAAGTCCATTTGGCTCATGACTTCTCTTAGTCTGTCTACATCACTGTTTAATTTCTGTTTCCATGATCTGTCCATTGATGAGAGTGGGGTGTTGAAATCTCCCACTATTATTGTGTGAGGTGCAATGTGTGTTTTGAGCTTTAGTAAGGTTTCTTTTACATATGTAGGTGCCCTTGTATTTGGGGAATAGATATTTAGGATTGAGAGTTCATCTTGGTTGATTTTTCCTTTGATGAATATGAAGTGTCCTTCCTTATCTTTTTTGATGACTTTTAGTTGGAAATTGATTTTATTTGATATTAGAATGGCTACTCCAGCTTGCTTCTTCTGACCATTTGCTTGGAAAGTTGTTTTCCAGCCTTTCACTCTGAGGTAGTGTCTGTCTTTGTCTCTGAGGTGAGTTTCCTGTAGGCAGCAGAATGCAGGGTCCTCATTGCGTATCCAGTTTGTTAATCTATGTCTTTTTATTGGGGAGTTGAGGCCATTGATATTGAGAGATATTAAGGAATAGTGATTATTGCTTCCCGTTATATTCATATTTGATGTGAGGTTATGTTTGTGTGCTTTCATTCTCTTTGTTTTGTTGCCAAGACGATTAGTTTCTTGCTTCTTCTAGGGTATAGCTTGCCTCCTTATGTTGGGCTTTACCATTTATTATCCTTTGTAGTGCTGGATTTGTAGAAAGATATTGTGTAAATTTGGTTTTGTCATGGAATATCTTGGTTTCTCCATCAATGTTAATTGAGACTTTTGCTGGATACAGTAATCTGGGCTGGCATTTGTGTTCTCTTAGGGTCTGTATAACATCAGTCCAGGATCTTCTGGCCTTCATAGTTTCTGGCGAGAAGTCTGGTGTGATTCTGATAGGTCTCCCTTTATATGTTACTTGACCTTTTTCCCTTACTGCTTTTAATATTCTTTCTTTATTTTGTGCGTTTGGTGTTTTGACAATTATGTGACGGGAGGTGTTTCTTTTCTGGTCCAATCTATTTGGAGTTCTGTAGGCTTCCTGTATGTCTATGGGTATCTCTTTTTTTAGGTTAGGGAAGTTTTCTTCTATGATTTTGTTGAAGATATTTACTGGTCCTTTGAGCTGGGAGTCTTCACTCTCTTCTATACCTATTATCCTTAGGTTTGATCTTCTCATTGAGTCCTGGATTTCCTGTATGTTTTGGACCAGTAGCTTTTTCCGCTTTACATTATCTTTGACAGTTGAGTCAATGATTTCTATGGAATCTTCTGCTCCTGAGATTCTCTCTTCCATCTCTTGTATTCTGTTGGTGAAGCTTGTATCTACAGCTCCTTGTCTCTTCTTTTGGTTTTCTATATCCAGGGTTGTTTCCATGTGTTCTTTCTTGATTGCTTCTATTTCCATTTTTCATTCCTTCAACTGTTTGATTGTGTTTTCCTGGAATTCTTTCAGGGATTTTTGCGATTCCTCTCTGTAGGCTTTTACTTGTTTATTAATGTTTTCCTGTGCTTCCCTAAGTGTGTTCAGGTCTTTCCTGAAGTCCTCCAGCATCATGATCAAATATGATTTTGAAACTAGATCTTGCTTTTCTGGTGTGTTTGGATATTCCATGTTTGTTTTGGTGGGAGAATTGGGCTCCGATGATGGCATGTAGTCTTGGTTTCTGTTGCTTGGGTTCCTGCGCTTGCCTCTCGCCATCAGATTATCTCTAGTGTTACTTTGTTCTGCTATTTCTGACAGTGGCTAGACTGTCCTATAAGCCTGTGTGTCAGGAGTGCTGTAGACCTGTTTTCCTCTCTTTCAGTCAGTTATGGGGACAGAGTGTTCTGCTTTCGGGCGTGTAGTTTTTCCTCTCTACAGGTCTTCAGCTGTTCCTGTGGGCCTGTGTCTTGAGTTCACCAGGCAGCTTTCTTGCAGCAGAAAATTTGGTCTTACCTGTGGTCCCGAGGCTCAGGTTTGCTCGTGGGGTGCTGTCCAGGGGCTCTCTGCAGCGGCAGCAACCAGGAAGACCTGTGCCGCCCCTTCCGAGAGCTTCAGTGCACCAGGGTTCCAGATGGTCTTTGGCTTTTTCCTCTGGCGTCCGAGATGTGTGTGCAGGGAGCAGTCTCTTCTGGTTTCCCAGGCCTGTCTGCCTCTCTGAAGGTTTAGCTCTCCCTCCCACGGGATTTGGGTGCAGAGAACTGTTTATCCGGTCTGTTTCCTTCAGGGTCCGGCGGTGTCTCCGGCAGGGGTCCTGCCGCTCCTGGGCCCTCCCCCACGGGAGCCCAGAGGCCTTATACAGTTTCCTCTTGGGCCAGGGATGTGGGCAGGGGTGAGCAGTGTTGGTGGTCTCTTCTGCTCTGCAGCCTCAGGAGTGCCCACCTGACCAGGCGGTTGGGTCTCTCTCTCACCGGGTCTGGGAGCAGAGAGCTGCTGCGGGCCGGGATCGGCGGGTGTGGGACTTCTGGTAAACACAGAACGTGCCCGGTTCTAGAGAAATTCTGCTTCCGTGTGTCCCAAGCTCACCAGGCAGCTTTCTTGCAGCAGAAAATTTGGTCTTACCTGTGGTCCCGAGGCTCAAGTTCGCTCGTGGGGTGCTGCCCAGGGGCTCTCTGCAGCGGCAGCAACCAGGAAGACCTGTGCCGCCCCTTCCGGGAGCTTCAGTGCACCAGGGTTCCAGATGGTCTTTGGCTTTTTCCTCTGGCGTCCGAGATGTGTGTGCAGGGAGCAGTCTCTTCTGGTTTCCCAGGCCTGTCTGCCTCTCTGAAGGTTTAGCTCTCCCTCCCACGGGATTTGGGTGCAGAGAACTGTTTATCTGGTCTGTTTCCTTCAGGGTCCGGCGGTGTCTGTGGCAGGGGTCCTGCCGCTCCTCCGTAGTGCTTTTCTTAAAAGAATGGCACATGTAGATTTTCACATGCCACATGAAACACTTTTTAGGTATGGATACAGTAAAATGAGATTTTAAAGTTGAAGTACAGTACTTATTTACACACGTTTTGTTCAATTTTGTTTCTTCAGAGCTGTAAGCTTGTGTGCAAATATTGCTTCTCCTCTGGGAAACTCTCCAAGCCCAAAAGCCCATTCTAAAAAGTCTCACAGCTCCCCTGACAAATGTGTAAAATCATTTGCACAGGAATATTTTACATTCTGACCACAAGCCTGACCAAAATCAAATCCCCATTACATATGAGTGAAAAGAAACCCCCACATACATCTGTGAGTGGTTTATATTGCCCTAACAAAGAGACACAGAGAGGGAGGGGCTTAGTCAACAGAAACAGTCTTACAGAGCTGGAAGTACAAATTCAACATATTGGCAGGGTTAGTTCTTCCTAAGGCCATGAAGGCAAAATTTGGTGGAGGTCTCTCTCCTTAGCTTTTGAGCAGCTTATTTAAGTATCATCATATCATCTTTCCATTTGCATACCTGTGTTCAAACGTCCCCTTTTTATAAGGACATTAATTCTATTGGATTAATACTAATTGTCTCACTTTGTCTTAGTTACCCCTGTAAAGACTACTTCTAAATAATCTTACATTCTTAGGTACAGAGGGCTAGAATTTCAGCATACACATTCTGGGGAAACTGGACTTACATTACTTTATGCCCTAGCATGTTCTCACCTGTTCTGTCACTCAGAGCCATTGCTTGGTTGTTAGACTTGATATGTTCAGTATAGACTAGGAGGTTAGAATGCATCACAAGAAATGCATTTTCTGTGACTCTGAAAACCAAAGGAGAGAGTCAACTTGGCCTTAAACTTTAGATTCTTGACTGAAGAGGGAGCTCAGTGGGCTCCATTAACAAAAGACCCTGGGATCCATCTCTAGCATAGAAGACAAAACCAAAGCCAAACAAGACCCTTCAGGCTCTTGAGGGACATCCTAACAGCAAACCTCAAATACTGTGATTCAGCTCTTGATCACTGACAATGGCATAAATCACATTATTCTGAAATATGCTAATGATTCAGGGCTAGAGAGATAGCTCAGCTATTGGACTTATTCACTGCTCTTGCAGAGGACCAGAGTTTGGTTCCCGGCTCCCATGTCAGGTGGCTCACACCACCTGTAACTCCAACACCAGAGGCTCAGATTTGAGACTGGGTTTATTTCTGCTAACAAGAAAACAAATATGATAAGAATTCAGACAATCTTAGAGCCCTTTGCTTGAATGAATCTTGCATATATTCTAAGAAAGGCCCTGGCTATTTTGTGTTAAGCATTTTATGCTATATCTCTTTAAAATATGTGATATATATTATAGAAACTTCAGAATCTATAAATCTTGAGTTTCTTCCAGTCTTTGAGTGAGTTGTTGCTGATTAGATGCCATTCTCTGTACACAAGAATCAAGGAATGCTGGACAGAAGTGATTGAGACACTTCCCTCCCTGACACTCAAGTGCACCCTTGTCTAAGAATGTGCTGTGTAGCTGGGTGTTGTGGTGGGGAGGAGGGGAAGTGAAAATTGCGCCAAACCCAGCAAAAAAACTCTGGAGGAAGATTTGTGTCTAGGCTAAGCACTGTTGTTTATTTGCTTTGCTAGAAACTAGAGGAGAGGGAAGGAGAGTAAACAAATTCTACTTTATAAGCACCAGGTGTCTGGGTCGCTTAGGTATTGACCAGCTACACAATGCTAATATCTTTCTTTGGTAAGTTTTTGGAATTATTATTACAGATAACTTTTTTAGAGAGTCTGAACTTTTTGTGTAGTTGAGGCTGAACTACACCTTGTGATTCTCCTGCCTCAGTCTTCTGAGTGTTAAGATTATGGATATGTGCCACATCTGACTATTATTTATATATATATATATATACACATATATATACATATATATATATATATATATATATATATATATATCCTTAACTAAACTTTTGTATTTCGGCATAAGTTATTTTGACCAATCATTCTCCCCAACACACACTATTTTATAATTGTTTTCAAATAACATGAATGTTGATGGGTGGCAATCATGTGAATTGGAATCTTCTATCAGACGAGAACTTATTTTAGTATACATGGGAAGAGGAAACTAGCTTCTCTTAAAGTAAAATCCTAAGGATATTTTTTGAGCTCAGGAGGACACCTCCCACCTCAACCACAGGCCACATCTGCCAGAAGATCAGGTAGCATGCAGATCTCTTATCTGTTCCCCAAGCAGACCCCCAATCCCTCACGCACTGCAAACAGAACACCAGCTGCACTCCCACTACCATCTGCTCTACTCCCTCCCACCTCTCCAGGCTTCTGTCCTAATCTCCCTCCCAGCCCCTAACACCAGCAGGCATTCCCTTTGAATATACCAGCCCAACAGGGCAGTAGTATAGGCAACACACAGCTATCACACTCTGAAAATCGAGAGAGGGAACAAAAACCAAGGAACAAAACAGCCATCCAATGAAAACAAACCCAGGAATCAGCACCTAGAACTACAATCACCTCAAACCCAGAAGCCTAGACACCAGTGTAAGAGCACAGTCAACAACAGCCAGGGCAGTATGTCTACACTGGAGTCAGATATCTTAGCACAGCAGGCCCTGAATATTCCAACATAGCTGAAGCACAAGGAATAAACTTTAAAACTAACTGTATGACAATGCTAGAGGTTCTTAAAGAGGAAATGAATAAATACCATAAAGAGAACCAAGGAAATACAAACAGTTAAAGGAAATGAATAAAACTGTTCAAGGCTTGAAATATAAGTAGAAACAATAAAACACAAACTGAGGGGAAATTCTGGGAAGGAAAAATCTAGGAATTCAAGCACTCAGGCAACAGAATACAATAATTCGGGCAACAATTCACCAACAGAATAAAAGAGATGAAATATAAAATCTAAGACTTTAAAGATATGATAGAAGAAACATACATTCATCAAAGAAACTATTAAATCTAAAAAACTTCTGATGCAATTTCCTGACATCCAGGATATCTGGGACACTATGAAAAAGACCAAACCTAAGATGGACAAGAATAGAAAAAGAGTTCCAGCACAAAGGCCCAGAAAATACTTTCAACAAAAGCATAGAAGAAAAATATCCTTCTTTAGAAGAAGATGCCTATGAAGATACAAGAAGCATACAGAAAATCAAATAGATTGGACCAGAAAAGGAAGTCCCTTCTTGGGGCTGGAGAGATGGCTCAGTGGTTAAGAGCATTGACTGCTCTTCCAAGGTCCTGAATTCAAATCCCAACAACCACTTAGTGGCTCACAACCATTTGTAATGACATTTGATGCCCTCTTCTGGTGTGTACTTATAAATAAATAAATAAATCTTTAAAAAAAAAAAAGAAAGTCCCTTCTCCACATGTCTTAGTCAGAGTATCTATTCCTGTACAAATCATCATGATCAAGAAGTAAGTTGGGGGGCTAACATTTCCACATTCCTGTTCATCACCAAAGGAAGTCAGGACTGGAACTCAAGCAGGTCAGGAAGCAGGAGCTGCTGTTACTTTCTGGCTTGTTTCCCCTGCCTTGCTCAGCTTGCTTTCTTGTAGAACCCAGGACCATCAGCCCAGGGATGGCTTCACACACAATGGGCTGGGCCCTCCACCCTTAATCACTAGCTGAGAAAATGCCTTACAGCTGGATCTCATGGAGGCATTTCCTCCTTTCTCTGTGATAATTCCAGCCCTGTCAAGTTGACACACAAAACCAGCCAGCACATCACATAATAATTAAAACACTAAACATACAGGCAAAGAAAGAATATTAAAGTTTCAAGGAATAAGACCAAGTAGCAATGAAAGCAGACATATTAGAATTACACTTGAATTCTCAGTGGAGACTATAAAATCCAGAAGGACCTGGACATTCCAGATGCTAAGAGACCACAAATGTCCTATACCCTGTAAAACTTTCAATTATCATGGATGGAGAAAATAAGATATTCCATAATAAAGTCAAATTTAAACAATTTTTAACTATACATCCAATCTTAGAAAGAAGACTTCAATCTAAGAAGATTAACTATACTCATAAAAACAGAGGAAATAAATAATCTCACACCAGCACAGCCAGGAGAAGAGAAATGCTTTTGAAAGTAAATGGAAGTAGAAGATCAAAAAGAACTGTTTGAGAGTTAAAGTATGAAAAGAAATGTTGGCTCCAAAAATCTCCTGCATGTGCAAGTTTTGTTCTGAAATGTTCTAATCTACTTCTTTAATACTTAGTATAAACAGGGCAGACTCTCACTGCAGTAGCCAGCTTCTCAGGTGACACCTAAAAGATTTATACTTTACAGTACTTGCTTCTCTTGTTTAGTCTGTGAGTCACAGTAGCCTAGGTGGCCAATAGAATGCAGTGGAAGTGACCTGTGGCTTCTGAGGTGATATCATTCATGGCATTATGACATTTGTTTTGGTCTCTTGAAAACTCACTGTTAGAGCCCAAGCACCACAAATGGAGTCCAACTATGCTGAAGACACGGTGAAGAGAATCCATGAGATTCATATAGATGAATTCCTGGCCAGCCTTTTGACTATTAGAGCTAGCCAAGCTTAGGCTATAGATGTACTGTGTATCAAAGTTGAGTTGCTGCTGTCAATTCCTGCCTAAATGCACATTCATGAGCAAAGTTAGCATTTTAAGCCATTATGTTTTAGATGGTTCACTGTGTGTCAATAGATAACTGAAATGCTGCAATTCCTCTTTGCTCTTTCACTTGATATGAAGTGAGTACAGAGTGAAAAAGGGCTTGTCTGGTAGACATGGGGAATTTTCTAGCTAACATTGTTAGTGTTATTGATTTATTTATGGTGTAAAAAAACAGATGGATCACTACCAAATACCTTCTACGAAGCCACAATTACTCTTATACCTAAACCACACAAAGACACAACAAAGAAAGAGAACTTCAGACCAATTTCCCTTATGAATATCGACGCAAAAATACTCAACAAAATTCTGGCAAACCGAATCCAAGAGCACATCAAAACAATCATCCACCATGACCAAGTAGGCTTCATCCCAGGCATGCAGGGATGGTTTAATATACGGAAAACCATCAACGTGATCCATTATATAAACAAACTGAAAGAACAAAACCACATGATCATTTCATTAGACGCTGAGAAAGCATTTGACAAAATTCAACACCCCTTCATGATAAAAGTCCTGGAAAGAATAGGAATTCAAGGCCCATACCTAAACATAGTAAAAGCCATATACAGCAAACCAGTTGCTAACATTAAACTAAATGGAGAAAAACTTGAAGCAATCCCACTAAAATCAGGGACTAGACAAGGCTGCCCACTCTCTCCCTACTTATTCAATATAGTTCTTGAAGTTCTAGCCAGAGCAATTAGACAACAAAAGGAGGTCAAGGGGATACAGATCGGAAAAGAGGAAGTCAAAATATCACTATTTGCAGATGATATGATAGTATATTTAAGTGATACCAAAAGTTCCACCAGAGAACTACTAAAGCTGATAAACAACTTCAGCAAAGTGGCTGGGTAGAAAATTAACTCAAATAAATCAGTTGCCTTCCTCTATACAAAAGAGAAACAAGCCAAGATAGAAATTAGGGAAACGACACCCTTCATAATAGACCCAAATAATATAAAGTACCTCGGTGTGACTTTAACAAAGCAAGTAAAAGATCTGTACAATAAGAACTTCAAGACACTGAAGAAGGAAATTGAAGAAGAATTCAGAAGATGGAAAGATCTCCCATGCTCATGGATTGGCAGGATTAATATAGTAAAAATGGCCATTTTACCAAAAGCGATCTACAGATTCAATGCAATCCCCATCAAAATACCAATCCAATTCTTCAAAGAGTTAGACAGAACAATTTGCAAATTCATCTGGAATAACAAAAAACCCAGGATAGCTAAAGCTATCCTCAACAATAAAAGGACTTCAGGGGGAATCACTATCCCTGAACTCAAGCAGTATTACAGAGCAATAGTGATAAAAACTGCATGGTATTGGTACAGAGACAGACAGATAGACCAATAGAATAGAATTGAAGACCCAGAAATGAACCCACACACCTATGGTCACTTGATTTTTGACAAAGGAGCCAAAACCATCCAATGGAAAAAAGATAGCATTTTCAGCAAACGGTGCTGGTTCAACTGGAGGTCAACATGTAGAAGAATGCAGATCGATCCATGCTTATCACCCTGTACAAAGCTTAAGTCCAAGTGGATCAAGGACCTCCACATCAAACCAGACACACTCAAACTAATAGAAGAAAAACTAGGGAAGCATCTAGAACACATGGGCACTGGAAAAAATTTCCTAAACAAAACACCAATGGCTTCCGCTCTAAGATCAAGAATCGACAAATGGGATCTCATAAAACTGCAAAGCTTCTGTAAGGCAAAGGACACTGTGGTTAGGACAAAACGGCAACCAACAGATTGGGAAAAGATCTTTACCAATCCTACAACAGATAGAGGCCTTATATCCAAAATATACAATGAACTCAAGAAGTTAGACCGCAGGGAAACAAATAACCCTATTAAAAAATGGGGTTCAGAGCTAAACAAAGAATTCACAGCTGAGGAATGCCGAATGGCTGAGAAACACCCAAAAAATGTTCAACATCTTTAGTCATAAGGGAAATGCAAATCAAAACAACCCTGAGATTTCACCTCACACCAGTGAGAATGGCTAAGATCAAAAACTCAGGGGACAACAGATGCTGGTGAGGATGTGGAGAAAGAGGAACACTCCTCCATTATTGGTGGAATTGCATACTGGTACAACCATTCTGGAAATCAGTCTGGAGAATCCTCAGAAAATTGGACATTGAACTGCCTGAGGATCCAGCTATACCTCTCTTGGGCATATACCCAAAAGATGCCTCAACATATAAAAAAGACACGTGCTCCACTATGTTCATTGCAGCCTTATTTATAATAGCCAGAAGCTGGAAAGAACCCAGATGCCCTTCAACAGAGGAATGGATACAGAAAATGTGGTACATCTACACAATGGAATATTACTCAGCTATCAAAAACAACGACTTTATGAAATTCGTAGGCAAATGGTTGGAACTGGAAAATATCATCCTGAGTGACCTAACCCAATCACAGAAAGACATACATGGTATGCACTCATTGATAAGTGGCTATTAGCCCAAATGCTTGAGTTACCCTAGATGCCTAGAACAAACGAAACTCAAGACGGATGATCAAAATGTGAATGCTTCACTCCTTCTCTAAAAGGGGAACAAGAATACCCTTGGCAGGGAAGAGAGAGGCAAAGATTAAAACAGACACAGAAGGAACACCCATTCAGAGTCTGCCCCACATGTGGCCCATACATATACAGCCACCCAATTAGACAAGATGGATGAAGCAAAGAAGTGCAGACCGACAGGAGCCGGATGTAGATCGCTCCTGAGAGACACAGCCAGAATACAGCAAATACAGAGGCGAATGCCAGCAGCAAACCACTGAACTGAGAATAGGACCCCCGTTGAAGGAATCAGAGAAAGAACTGGAAGAGCTTGAAGGGGCTCGAGACCCCTTATGAACAACAATGCCAAGCAACCAGAGCTTCCAGGGACTAAGCCACTACCTAAAGACTATACATGGACTGACCCTGGACTCTGACCTCATAGGTAGCAATGAATATCCTAGTAAGAGCACCAGTGGAAGGGGAAGCCCTGTGTCCTGCTAAGACTGAACCCCCAGTGAACTAGACTGGTGGGGGAAGGGCGGCAAAGGGGGGAGGGTTGGGAGGGGAACACCCATAAGGAAGGGGAGGGGGGAGGGGGATGTTTGCCCGGATACCGAGAAAGGGAATAACACTCGAAATGTATATAAGAAATACTCAAGTTAATAAAAAAAAATAAAAAAAAATATATGCCTTCGAAGCTGTCTTCTGAGAAGTAACTATGTCACATCTATGGTCAAGACATAGGAGAACCAGAACTATCTCAAACTTGTGGTCAGGCATAAAGCCACAGCTCAACATTGTAATACAGATGAATATGTGTATAAAACTAAACACAAAGGAAAGTTCTCCACAGAAACAAATAACAGGAGTGTGAATGGTGGTGTGATGGTTTGTATATGCTTGGCCCAGAGAGTGTCACTATTAGGAGCTGTGGCCCTGTTGGAATAGGTGTGTCACTGTGGGCATGGGCATCATAGCTACCTGGAAGGCAGTATTCTGCTAGCAGCCTTCAGATGAAGATATAGAACTCTCAGCTCCTGCACCATGCCTGACTGGACACTGCGAGGCTCCCACTTTGATGATAATAGACTGAACCTCTGAACCTGTAAGCCAGCCCCCAACTAAATGTTGTCCTTAAAAGAGTTGCCCTGGTCATGGTGTCTGTTCACAGCTATGAAACCCAAACTAAGAAGTTGGTACCAGGTATTGGGATATTGCTGTGATAGGCCTAACCATGCTTTTGTTTGGAAGAATGTAGATTTTGGGACTTTGGATTTGAAAAAGCAGTGGAATGCTTTAAATGGGGCTTAATGAACTATCCTAGTAGGAATATGGAAGACTTTGTTACTGAGAGTGATTTGAATTGTGCAAGCCTGGCCCAACGGGTTTCAAAGGATAATAATTTCAGTATGTGCTGTGAAGACTGCTTTTGTGGTATTTTGGTGAAGAATGTAGCTGCTTTTTGCCCTTGTCTGAAGAGTCTGCCTGAGACTGAGATGAAAAGACTCAAATTAATTGCACTGACAAAGGACAGCTCAGAAACGCCCATCATAGACTTTGTTCTCTGGTTAAATCTCATGAAGAACATTCTAAACAAGCATAGCAAGCTTAGAAAGGAAAAATATAAAATATATGATATTAAAAGGGGCACCAGGAGCTGAATCCTGTGTTCAAGGATATTAAATTGAATTAAGGGAGTAGTGACCTTTGGGCAAAATCCTACCCAGCTAAAAGTTTAGGTTCAGGTATAGTAATACAAGCGTTTAATCCCAGGACGCAAAGACAAGCAGATATCCGAGCTAAAGGCAAGCCTAGAGCATATGCTAGGTGAAGAAAAAAGAGCATATGCTAGGTGAAGAAAAACTTAAAGTCAGGTTTGGTGGACCATACCATTAATCCCAGTGCTTAGGAGACAGGCAGGCAGATCTCTGAGTGTACAGAACAAGTTCTAGGACGGCCAAGCTTAGGCAGTGAAGGAATTGGAAAACAGAAAGCTGGTGATAGTGTAATAGAACAAGAGGGCCATGTTCCAGCCTCAGCAAGCAGCATAACCCAGCAGCTTTAGCCACATGGCTCTGGCTTTAGACTCCAGAATAGAAGGTACTACTGGTACAATTGGTGCTAGTTAGCTGGGGCTAAGAAATTAGTGGTGATTAAGAAGAGACCAGCATCATTGAGATGAAATCTTCTGGGAAGTGTTTTCTGAGAGTACAAAGAAGCTGCATTCCAGAGATAGCCAAGGTTGTACCTCCTGCAGCAGCTGTCCTTGGTAAAGAGTAAGAATCACCCAGGTGGTACTGGTTTTGAAGGCATGAAGGGGGCATGAAGAACAGCTGAGACTTGGCACTGTGAGAGGCCATGGAAGGCCATTGATGAAGGTGCAGCCTCAGTTGTAGTTGATGGCCTAGGATTGAAGGGATCATGCAAAGAAGTTGAGGCTTGGCACCATGAAGAGAACCTATTAGAGGCTATTGGTGAAGCCTAGTTGCAAAGGAAGACCCCAGTGTATTGTAGATGCCGGTACCATGGGATGATCACCCAAGAACAGCAGTGTCAGTGGAGTAGATCAACCTGAGCTTAGAGTCCTACAGAGGGCAGAGTTGGAAAAGGGGTACCAGCCCTTTGGTGGAGCCCAGACATTGTGTGTGTCATGTGTGGATCCCAGACATTGAAACAAGATGCTATAACATTGAAGTTGCCTTGGAGACCCCAAGATGTTTGAAATGTCAGAGCTGTGGGCTATCTGCTGAGGAAAACTTCTAATGAGGATTGGAACCAGCTCAGGAGAAAGAAGTTTGTTGCAGTCAACAACGATGAAAATCGAGTTGGAGATCTGAAGACCACTTTGATGTCAGACATGGAGATGCAGAGTTTAGGTTTACCCAGCAGGTTTCCTGTCTTGCTTTGGGAATTAGTTAAGTGATTGGATGAATCTCAGAAGAGACTTTGAACTTTGGACTTTTAACATTGTTGAAACTGCTATAGACTATGGGAACTTTGGAAATTGGACTAAATATATTTTGCATTATGCTGTGTTTAGGTATGCCCCCATAGACTCATATGTTTGAATAAACCTATGGGGGCCAGGGAGTGGAATGTGATGGTTTGTATATGCTTGGCCCAAGGAGTGGAACTATTAGGAGGTGTGGTCCTGTTGAAGTAAGTGTGTCACTGTGGGTGTGGGCTTTAAGACCATCATCCTAGTTGCCTGGAAGTCAGTATTCTGCTAGCTTCCTTCAGATGAAGATGTAGAACTCTCACCTCTGCCTGGACCATGCCTGCCTGGATGCTGCTATGTTCCTGCCATGATGATAATGGACTAAACCTCTGAACCTGTAAGCCAGCCCCAACTAACTGTTTTCTTTATAAGAGTTGCCCTGGTCATGGTGTCTATTCACAATAGTAAAACCCTAAATAAGCTAGGTGGGAAGTGTCTGTCTAGGCAAGATAAGTAATTGAACTTATGCCCATGGCTAGCACATACTTTTGTAGGATTTGCTCAACACCTACTTTTATAATGTGGAACTCATTCCTGCCATTGCACAAATTAGAACATGTGTGCATGTCTGTCTATAGACAATTAATTGGCAAAAAATGTGATTATCTCCCTCCAGAGTCTGAGTTAATATATAAGGAGCTCATTTCACATTCTGCCCACTGGGACAGAAGAGCCAGGACTCAAGGTAGAATGGCAGTTGGCAATAATATATATGCTGATTAGTCATTAGTACAGAGCTGGGTTGCAAAAACGTCATGGAAATTCATGGTGGGAATAACTAAAGAGAGATATGGAGAAGACAGAGAGAGACAGAGATAGAGATAGACACAGAGATGCAGAGACAAAGAGGCATGGGCCTGGTGACAAAGGTCTGTAATCCTAGCTACTTGGGATGCAGAGGCAGGTGACTCAGTTTAATGCCTGCCTGGGTTAATAGACAACTTAGCCAAACCCTGTCTCAAATTTTAAAGTATTTTCTAAAGGCACAGGGAGGTGTTGGAGATTTATGTTGGTGATAGAGCACTTGTCTAGCATGTATAACATGTGCAAGGCTTTAGTTTAAACTCTAGCACCTCTGAAGAAGAAAAAAGAGCAAGAGAGCAAAACAGATCACTAATTTTACCTTTGTTTATTAGCTTTCTAATCCTGGGTATTCTTGTGTGGGTGAGAGCTATATGAAAAGGAAGAGACAGTGTCTTGAGTAAACCAGGCTAGCAAAACTCCCTCCTGCTTCTAACTTTCAAATGCTGAGAATATACTATAACACCCAGCTACATTTGTATGATTTCAATTTAATTTTAGTTTAATTTGATTTGGGATTAGACTGACAGTGAGATGAGAGTTAACCAAGAGCCTTCAGTTTTATTTGAGGATCTCTAAAACATAATTACAGGTTGATCTAGGATTTGTTTCAGGCTTGAGTTTCTTAAGAGGACATGTTTCAAAGCAATGAGTTTAAGAAATTCTTTCTCTAAAATTAGTATTATTGAGTTGTGTCTTCATGAAGAACATGATCCATGAAGAACAGAGTCCTGTAGGCATCAGAAAGCCAAGGCAGATGCATCTCTACTTCTTTATCGATGACAAATTAGAGAGGCACAAGATCAATATAGGAAAAAGCCTGAGACACCTCAGGATCTGAATTTTTTTAGTTCCTGCTCAGTTCCTCTCGTTGTGGCCACAGATTCATCCCTAGATCTCGGCTTCTTACTCTGCACTCTGCAGTGATCAAAGTTTTACTATTCTATGAATATGAACTACCCTCACATAGAACTTGGATCTGACTGAAGAAAGGGGGTGTAATGCCCAGTTTTTATTGTGTAAGACCTGGAACTTAACTTTCCAGTCGTTTATAATTCTTAAGCACTGTACCTTTCTTCCTGGTTGTGCAAAAAGAACAGGAAGTGAAAGGAGGAACAATCTTAATGCCCAAATTAAGTCAGAGGCTCTTTTAGAGTCCACATTAAATGCAATAGGTATGGTCAAGTGAAAATTTGAAATTGATGGTCTGCATTTGATGTCTTATGATGTTTCAATACTGTATCTCACAGAAACCAACCTATCTATTATGAAAGCATTACATGGACATTGTACTCAAAGTCCGCCCAAATACAGCAAATGTTAATAATTGTGTATATTTTTATATATTCATGCAAAGTTTGTACCATTTGCTTTGAACAGATCTGGTTTATATGGCAGGGTTTATATCCTCTATTAGACTTTGCACTGCTTGAGTTCCTAAAGTTCCTTTTCCACATGCCTCCCTTACCTCTGCAGTTATATTACTGTCTTTTGGAAGAGAATGGAGAAAGGATGTATGTGCTTCTGTCATTAGATGCATAGGCTGAGAGATTCAAAGGTGCATGCCTTTTTATGATATCCTTTTGCTCTCAGATGCACTGTTCTAGTAAGGAGACAACACTCAGTTATTATCCCAGATACTTGTCCAATTTTGGAGCAGTAAGTGGAAGCTTTTAGAAATCCCTCAAAGAATTGGAGAGATGGCTCAGTGTTAAAGATCACTTGCTCCTCTTGCAGACGATCTGGGTTCGGTCCCTAGCACCTGCTTGGTGGCTTACAACTATCAGTAACCAGGAGATTTGAGCCCTCTCCTGATCTCTACAGACACCAGACAAGGACAATTTGGCCAGAAGTTTGTGGGTTCCCTAGAAGGGTACTACTGAAAGGGAGGAGTGAAGGATAAAATTTTGTTTTACAAAATCAGCAAGAATTAATTTTCACTTGCAGTTTATGTCATAAAACAAGTTTACTATTCTGCATGGCATTCCCTCCAGAGCTTAAAAATTGGAAACTTTAGAAATTTGAGCACCAGGTGGGGAAAGGGTACTCAGCTCAATCAAACAGCAGCCAGCGGCTAGCTCGCCCGAGGGGGGGAGCCCACTGCGAGAGCACCTGAGTTGGCCAGCCCCGCCGCTGACGTAGGATTGGTGAATGAGTACTTTGGCCTGAGCTCATAGGAGCAGAACAGCTTGCGGGGCTTTGATTGGCTCAGTGGCTGCTGCCCGCTTATTGGTTGCCATAGGTCGTCACGGCGACAGGGGGAGGGGGGGGTGAAGGGTGTTGGGCCTGGCGGGAGTGCTGAGGGTTGCAGGCGGCTGGGTTGCTCTCCTGGGCGGTGTCCGGGGAGCTGTTGGCCAACTCACCCTGGGTTCCCACCACCCTCCGAGAGGTGTCTGAGCGAGTGGGGTCCACTAGCAAGACCCTTAAGCCGGCACCATGGGCTGCTGCTTCTCTAAGAGGCGGAAGAGTGGAAAGGAGTCGCGGACTGAGGGAGAGGAGGAGCAGCCCAAGCTGTACAGCTGGGACCAACGGGAGAAGGTGATGTTTTGGGGATCCCCTGCTTTGTGTCCTCCTTGGCTGCCCTTTGCAGCCGAGGAGAGCGGGGCAGCTTGGCGGGTGGCTCACAACTGGCTTTCAACTGGCGCGCACAGGCAGCTGAAGTTCCATGACTTTGGGGCGGGATATGAAGGGCCCAAAGGAGGCATAGAATTGGTGGTCACCCTAACTAGATTCCCCAGGGCCTCTCTGTAGGCTTTTGCACCCTGACTCTGGATCCCAGAAAGGACTCCAGGGAGAGAAAGAGCCGGGAGGGGTGATGAATCTCCAATCAGCTCATTTCACCAGCAATGGCCAAAGGGGTTTAGTTCAATGGTCGAATTACACACACAAGACTGATTCTCATCTTCTCTGTGGCTTGTATTCCCAAGCTGTTACTCTTTTGTCTGCCCTCCTCGGCAAATCGCTCTTAGTGCCTCTTGGTGTTACTCAGTTATTAAATGGACTGTTTTATGTCTACCTTTATTCTCTTCTTCCATTTAAGAGAAAAGAATAATGAAAATTAAGGCAGTCTTGGAATGTATTGTGTAAGGTGAAAGTACCAGCACAAACCAGGAAGTAATTTATCATTGCTGCTTTATATGAATAAAAACGCCCTTATTTTTTATCACACACATATATATATTGGGATACACACACACACACACACACACACACACACACAAAGTCTTCCAATCTTGCACAAAATGTACTTACTTAGGCATACATTTCACAATGGTTCCTCTTTCTACATAGTTCTTCATTTCTGCTTAGCATAATTGCTTAGTAAAACACTTAATAGACATCAATTATTTTGGCTTCTCAAACAAAATAAGAGAGCTTGTTTTTGAAATAGTTGTCATAAACAGTTAACTATTTCTTAATGCAATACCTTTGACCAGAAATACTTTATAGTAAGTCTTGTATTAATGTTTTGGTATAACAAGTCATCCTGCATCATTTCAAATCCCCAGCCAGAATTAGGCATTCATATAAACAACATTCTCAAAATGTTGGCTTTTAACAAATGGAAGATGCTGATGGAATTCTCAGGCTCAGCTTTTTGCCTTTGACTCTGAAACCCTTCTTGGGCCATGTGGCCTTTTGTTCCTCTTATTTTATAGCAGTATTTTGTGATGTAGGAAAGTGGTGTATTTTCTGTTTTATAAGAAGATTGTACCATCAAATTTATTTGGTGGGCAGATTTTGAAATATTCATTTCGACAGCCTTAGGATTTCTAATAGTTCTGTTTAAATTTTTTCTCCCCAGTGCTGGGAATTGAACCATGCTAGGCAAGCATTCTACCACTGAGTGGCATCCGTAGCTAAACAATGCTCTTTAAATTTGAACTTACTGCTGCAGAGAGTGTTTTTGTTTGTTTTGTTTTAAAGTCTCAGGCTGAAAGTAAAAGTGTGCTTTTTTTCAGTAGTCTTGGTTGGCTGTGCTTCACTGTTTTATAGGGGTTTTTTTTTTCTTTTTTTCTTCGGAGCTGGGGACCGAACCCAGGGCCTTGAGCTTGCTAGGCAAGCGCTCTACCCACTGAGCTAAATCCCCAACCCCCACTGTTTTATAATAATTGTTTTTCTGCTAACTTCTACTTACAAAGTTCTGGTTAATTTGGATCTTCTGGTCTTGTTATTATGTTATTTTTGCAATAGGATCTTTTTTGTTATGTTTTGAGACAAGGTTCTCGTGTAACTCTGCCCCGTCCTGAATATATGGCTGATCTCCCTACACCCATCTCCTGATTGCTGGAATAGTAAGCATACATCACCAACTTATGTTAGAGATAATGTTTTGATATGTACTTCTGGCTAGCCTGTTACACATTGTGGATTTCTGGCAATCCACCTGCCTGAGCCTACTACGTACAGAGATTATGGGCTTGTGCTACCACACCCTGATAGTTGGGAATCTTTCATATGAATACATTCTGTGATTTCTTTTTCTTATGCTCTTTACCTAAGTAAAAGTACTGAAAAATAGCGTAGTGAATACTAACATCTAAGTGTCCCCCACCATGTGAGCTGCATTAAACTTTCTAGTGTAAACAGGAACTTTAAATTTTTTTCATATTTTATATTTTTTTACATATTTCTATCCAATAAAGAGGTCAGCCCTGAAACCATATACATACAAACAGCAAAAACAGACAACAGACTTAGTAGGTTATATTTTTATATTTATGCATACTTACACATACATAGACATATATATGTAATAATAATAAAGGAACCCTTTTTGAGAGCATTACTAGGTACTATAGTTGTAGAGATGTAAGAGCTGTGATTGAAAATGTAAAATAAACTCATATTTCTATATATATTATATAAATAACTAGATATATAATTCTATATAATACATAGTATGCATAATATACCATAATATATTATTATATATTACACACACATATATATAATTATATATATTAATAAATTTAATAAAAGTTAAAACCTCTGTTGTAGTGCTGGGAATAGAGCACAGAATGCTACCCACTCTACCACTGATCTATATTCCTAGCCCTCCAGTGGTACTTTTACTGAGTCTGGTCTTGTTGTCTATTGAAACTGTTAGTTTCTCACTATAAGCAATTGAATGTAAATACACAGCCTACAGAAATAAGTGAGATACATTATATCTGTAGCAATAGAAATGGTTTGTCTCAGGTTTTCTTAATATCATGGAGTCTAAGTCTGTGTGGTTTAAAGTTAGAACAATTAGTCAACCTATAAGAGTTTTTTAAAAAGGAGGCCTGTAATTTCCTTACCATTGGAAAAGTGGTGTTTCAAGTTTCCTTAGGTTGTATAATCAGAGTTGACGGGTACCCCATGGGTTTTGAGTTTTGTGTTGGGTAATTGGGTCAGCCTTAAGGGACTGAAGCAAGGAGAAATTTTCTCAATTAGAAAGAATGTTTGAGAACTAAGTAGTGTCATGGCAACTTACATACTACAGTCAACAGTGGAAGGAATTCATTTTCCTTTGCTGCTGACTTTGAAAAAGAAAAAAAACTTACTACACTGACACGAGAAATATTTTTGATTCCATGGTTTCTGTTTAAATTATTTGGAAAGAAATGCCTTTTCTTATTATTTGTATGCTGTATTTTATAGTTAAGCAAATTATTCAATATATATTCAAATACCAAGGAAAAGCCAAAATTACTATTCTTGCCCTCCAAGACCTTGTTTGCTCTTTGGAGTGAAAACTGGAAATACTGAGGCAAAATGAGGTGAAGATGAGTGGCACAGAAAGGGAGTTTTCAATTCTCACTTAATCATGCTGTACTCTTCAATAATAGAAAGAAGAATAGTTCTTATGGCTGGGCAAGGTGGTACATGCTGATAATGCTAGCAACTTGGAAGGATTGCTGCTTCTGAGCTCAGGGCCAGCCTCCTGGGTTTCAGGCTGCCCTGTGTGAGTATGGCCATTGTGAGATTGAGATCTTAACTCCTTAAAAAGAAAAATAAGAGTTAGTTTTCTAAATTATGGCCTAAGTATGAAAATTGTGATTTGAGTATGAAGAACAGACTTGTATCTGCTACATTTTTCTCATGATTATTCAAAATAGTACTTATTTGAAGCCAGAGCTTCAGACCAGAAATTCAACTGACTGTTGTTCAACTTTGGGTAAACCAGCCAATTTGTGCATTTCAAGCTCCTTAGCTATAAAGTTGGCTAGTCTTAAAGAGTTCTGCACAATTTAGCAAGGCAAGGACCTTTCCTAAAGAAGAGACATTAGATAGTAATTGTCATGTGCAGAGAGACACTTTGAGCACAATTTACAGGAGGATATAATTCCAAGAATTGTTCATCAATAGAAGGGATGACTTTGTGGGGAACCAATGTTTATGTAGACCCTTCAGAAGTTGGATGGGTAACCTGCTAGAAAGACGCATCGGCCGTGGATAGAAAGCTAGATGCTATTTTCATCATCTTCTAAGTGTGTGAGGTAATTTAGTTGTGGATTAACATGAACTTAACCATCCCAGAACTTAATATCTTAAAACCCTGGCAAATATTGTTTTTGTTTAGGACTCTGCCCTTTGTGTACAGTTAAGCAAGGTTGTCTCTATGTGGAATCAACTGTGGCCACTTTAGTAGGGGTTCCAGGATCTTTTTCAGGATGGCTTAACACCAAAGGTGACTATCATGTTGATACAGGCATTCAGTTGGGAGCTCAACTGGGGCTGAAGGCCAAGAACTCTCCATGTGTATTCTGGGCTTCAAGGTCCAAGGGCCACTGACTTGATCAAGTCTAACTGATGTTACATCCTTTCCCCCAAATAACTATTTCTAATTTCAATATTTTATTACAAATATATTTAAGTTTTTTATTTTACAATTATGTATATATGTGAATATCTGAGTATGGGTTTGTACACATCAGAGCAATGCCTAAAGAGGGCAGAAATAGGCTTAAATCCTCTAGAACTGGAGTTTCATGCAGTTAGGAGCCATGTGACATGAGTGCTGAGAATTCAGGTCCTCTGCAAGAACAGTATGTGCTCTGACTGGCTGCACCCTCTCTCTAACCCTTTAGTAGATGCATTTTATTAGATATATTTTAAGAGAAAACCTTTAATGTATACCTTAAAGCTTAAAAATCATATCTGATACAAGCTGCTTTTTAAAAATACTTTCTTTTACAAACTGGATTTCCATTAAAGTGAACAGATTCCATTAGTATATCTCAGGATATCATTACTGAAGTTAACTATAGAAATTAAATTTAAAAAAATTTTGCTTGCTGCCTAGTAAAGTATTAAGATGCTCATTGTTGTTTCCTGTTAGGGAAATAATACTTAAATAGTACTGTTGGATACTAATATCACATTAACTCCTACTCCTGCTAATGTAGCAAGTTTGAGGCCAGCATGGGCCTCGATGCATATAAACTATGCACATTTCATCAAGGTTAAAGTACTTTAGACTACAACCGATCTATGCTTGTGGTTTTAGACATTTTAAGAACTAGTAACTTTTACAGAATAATTCTATACTTGAAATTAGTTATTAAATTTTTGCTTTGAAAAACTTTTAGGGATTTCCAGGAAAACATAGTAAAGTATCCTATGCTTCTCCTTTGAACAGTGAATGACAATCCAAATAATTTTAGTGTAAAGTAAGCTATAGAATCTTTAGCTACAGGATTAAAGGATTACTTTATCCTTGAAAGCCCATAAAAATGGAATGTCTAGGGAAAAAGTAAGAATAGTAGATTATGTTGAATTCCTCAGTATTGGAATGGGTATTAGTCAAAAATTGTTGAAGGCCTAAGACCCCATGGTTATATTTAGAGTTAGGGCTACTAAAGAAAGAAATAAGATTACATAAGGTTCATGAGTGTAGAGTTCTAATCCTGCAGGATTGGTGGCTTCATAAGATCTCATCAGAAAGTAAAAACGGTCATGTCCCTCAACCCCTCATAGAAGAAAGTGCTGGTGAAGATAGAAATGAAGGGCTTTTTCAATTAGAGCCAGCTAGGCCATGCTGCCATAACAAAATGCTACATTTTGGATGGCTTAAAGTTTATTTCTCAGAGTTCTAGAGTGCAAGACTCAAAAGATCAAGATTCTAGCACATTCATTTAGTGGGGCCTGTCTTCTTGGCTTTGGATAGTTGAATTTTTGCTGTCCCTTTAGGACTTTTCCTCTATGTGTTCTCCAGCTCCAGCATTGCCCCCCCCCATATTACAAGGTTAGTAACCCCATTATAAAGGCTTCTATTTCTCAAAGGCTCCATCTCCAAATATCTAGATATTGAAGGCTATAACTTCAAATGAGAAATTTGGGGAGACCAGCTGGAGATAAAGCTCAGATGTAGAGCACTTGCCTAGCATACTTGAGGCCCAGGGTTTCCCCAGTAGCATTAAAAATGGGGAGACATGAATAGTAAGTCCACAGCTCACTCAAGCCTATTAAAAGAGCAGCTCAGTGACTTAGCAACTGATTTTATGTCTGTATTTGCAACAAGAAACCTTAACTCCTAGTAGTGATTGTGTGTGTGTGTGTGTGTGTGTGTGTGTGTGTGTGTGTGTGTGTGTGTGATCTGAGTGTGGGCCCACACTTCTCTTGCCTATTCAGCTTTATAGAAATCAGCCAACTCCTGGTGGTCTTTTCCCTTCACCTATTCACCTTTGCTCTAACTACCTCCACTGTGATTAATGTGTCAGTGCCAAGGAAATAGGCAAAACATGATCAGAGAATACTTTTTCTCCCTAAAATTTAATGTAGAATGGACTTAAGCCACCCTTTCATGTTTTTTTCTCACTTTAAGGCCTGGAACTAGACAGGCTCCCATTAGCCTGCACCATAACTATATTCCCATGTCCTGGTACTGGCTTTTTGCAGAGGAGAGCAGCCTCAGCCTCCCTTTACTTGGAGTATTAGAGAGAAGAGACTACATAAAGGAAAGAAAGACCTACAGCAGTTATTAGGAGTGCCTCTGCCTGCTGTAGTTCTTTTATTTTCCTAACCAGAAGTTGGCCAACTTGAAGAGTGGCCTAACTGAATGTCCCTGAGTGCTATTTTGTTCCCATTTTTTCAGTGTTGGGAATTGCACTCTGGCCTTTCATACACTAGACAAGTGCTCTTACTGGACTAGATCCTAAGCTCTACTCTTTTGTTCTTGATCAGCATCAGAATTCATTAGTGATGGAGTAGAGAATGAGATGTGGAGAAGCTTCAAGTTCTCTTTAAGATATTGTGTGATTGGGTTGGAGAGATAGTTGCATATTATTATATATATATATATATTACTGGGTGTTTTTTCAAGGACCTGAGTTTGATTTCCAGTATCTACATGGTGACTCACAATCATCCATATCTCTAGTTCCAAGGAGATCTGATACACTCCTCTAGCCTCCATGGCACATATATACAGGCAAAACACCCATATACATAACAAAAAAAGGTATTTGATTATCAGATTTAGTTACTATTCATTACCTGTATAACCCACATTGTCTGGGTGATATTCTGGGGTAACCAAGACTCATTGATTAAAATGGCTATAGAGTTGTTTATATTGTTTTTTAATGGTCTATTGATTTTGTAAATTTTATGTGCATGCATGTGCACAATATGCACACAAGTACCCACAAAAGAAGACATCAGAAGCCCTGGAGCTAGAGTTACAGGCATTTGGGAGGTAGGTGTCTGATGTGGGTGCTGGGAACTAAACCCAGGTTGTTCGCAAGAGCAGTAAGTGCTCCTGACTACTAATCCATCTCTCAGCACCTGATACTCTTGCTTTAAACCTGTTTATAATCATTTCCGTGTTTTCATTCATTATTATTGTATTGTCTTGTTTCTTAATCATTCTTGACAAAATTTGTCTATTAAAACTTGTTTTGACCTTGATATTCTTTATTATATTTAATGTTTAAGTTATTAATTTCTTCTGTGATTTTAACTTTTCTTAGGGATTGTTTTAGCATTTAATTGAAATATAGTTAACATCCCATGGCACTTCCAGATCATGTTTGTAAATTATCTACTATTTTAAAATTTCTGAGCCTTTTTTTTTTCAGGGTAGTCTCAAAACTTGAGATCATTCTTCATCAGCCTTCTAAGTGCTAAGATTATAGGTGTGTGCCACTGCCACTAGCTTCCATTTTAAAGAAAAAATTTAGATATGTTTATTTTATGCATACATGTGTTTTGCTTGCATATATGTCTGTATGCCACATGCATTCCTGGTACTGAAGGAGGGTGATGAATCCCCTGGCACTGGAGTTATAGACAGCAGTGAGTCGACATGTGGATGCTAGGAATCAAACCTGGGTCCCTGGCAAACAAGTGTCCTGGGATTCTCCACATACACTAGGCAGTGGGCCAGTGAGCTACAAGGCTCTGCCTGTCACTGACTCTGCAGTGCTGTTGTAATGATAAACATATTCCACCATAGCCAACTTTTTATATAACCGGTGGAGAGTGAACTCAGGCCCCTATGTTAGAGTTATCTTTTATAAAATTTTGTTCTGAGGCTCTTTTGTTTTGGTTTCGCTTGTTTGATGTAGGGTCTTGCTATTTAACGAAGGCTGGCCTGAGCTGGAGATTTTCCTGCAACAGCCTATTTGATGTGCGAGTGCTTTGCCAACGATGCCATCTCCCCAATCCTGTATTTTTAGATTTGAATTTGGGTTTTTGTTCGTTTGTTTTTAACCTATAGGTAATTGAGAGAAGTAGTGTTAGAAAATATTCCTTAGATTTTATATAATAGTTTACTTTATTTGGAAGTGCTAGGAATATAACCACAGGCCTTGTGGATGTTAGGCAAGTGCTATACAATTGAGCAATACCTCAGCCCCTTAGATGTGTCTGCCTTTTGTTTGTTTGGTTGTTGGTTTTGATAGGGTATCATTGTATAGCCTAAGCTGGCCTCAAATTGACAATCTTCTGGCTTTATTTAGCACATATGTTGGTTCCATTTCCTCAACATTTCTCAAATTTATCCTATCCTTCTTATCCCTTTTAACTACTTCAGCCCACTCTGGCTAAGCCTCTCAGATTCGCACTCCGTATTTCCATATTCCTTTTAAACTATTTTATTTTTATTTTTGTGTATATCTGTTTTGTGAGTGCAGGTGACTGCAGGAGAGACCATGGAGATGCAGATGGTTGGTTGTGAGCCATCTAATATGGTTGCTGGAATGAAACTCAAATCTGGAAGAACAGCAAGTGTTCTTAACCAACGAGCCATCTCTCCAACCCCCCATATTTTTATTAATCTTTCTGAAATGTAAATTTAGCATATTTAAATTGTTCTGTGGCTTCTGTTGTTCTTACATGGCTTCCAAACTTTATACCAGGACCCCTGCCTAATTATCTAGTTTTACTCCAGTGTTTCTGTAAACACCAGGCCCCTTTCATTTTCTTCCTGATGACTGAAATAAATTTACCTTGTTCAATATGTTACCTTTGTTTGGTACTGTCTTTCTTTCTCAATCTTTCCAGTAAAACTCTAACTTTTTCATTCTCACTTTGTACAGTAATTCTTCGGTTGTCCTCTATGTTTCCCTTTTCTGGATTTCTAAAGTATTCTCAGCACCTCTTACCACAGTCATGTTGTTTAAATGGTTTATTTAGGTATATGTTACTTCTCTTTTAGTGCCTAAAATAGTGTCTGGTTCATTTTGGGTGTTCAAGTGTTCGTAGACTGACTAAAGAACCAGAAAGGTGGAGTGACTTTTTCAAGATCATGTTGCTTATAAGTGACAAAAATGAGGCTAGAAAAAAAGACTCTCATTGCCTTATGCTATAGACCAGTACTGATCCTAGGATATTTTGTAAAACAAGATACATATAATATTGTGTATGATGGAAGTCACTTTAAGCTCGTTTATCAATGATTAATATGCTTATACGTTACTTTGTAAATAGACAAAGTACTGTATCCGTAGAAACCTGTTTCTAGTATGTAGTTTTGCATGTAAATATTTACAACATAAGCAGTTAAGATAGTTTCAATATATTTATAATATATTTCCAGCTGTTTTTAAACTGCCAGACTTGCCTTTTTAATATCTCTCCCCCCACCTCTCCCTCTCCCCACCTCTCTCTCCCTCCCTTCCTCCCTCTCCCTCCCTCCCCCACTCTGTGTGTATGTCTGTGTGTGTGTATGTATGTTGGAGATATATGCTGATGATACTCAGAGCCTCAGGCATGCTAAACACACTCTATCACTCAGTTTTCTGACTATATTTTGATAGTGCAGTTAAAAATTTACAAGAGTGACATATTCTAGATATTATTATTTAAAAGATTATATGAGGCAAAGTTTATAATACCTAACAGGATGGCTAAATTTGATACACTGGATGAATAGCTCAGGCAATGTCTGATTAAAATTTGTAGATGTAAGTACCAACATGTCAAGGCTTTTGTGTCTTTAGATTCTGCCATTGTCTGTGGTGTATGAGAATCTCAGGATTTAGAAACTTAGACCCAAATATCATTTTGTAATAGGGTAAAGAAATATATCCAATTTAAGTTTTTTTAAGAAATATGTTTTAAAATTGAAGTACAAGGAAATCATCAGAAAGCTGAAATAGTATGCATCTATACTTTTATTGTTTAATTTTCAGTTAAAGGGATGTATCCAAGGCCATGTACATTCTAAACCTACATTGTAATACTGAACTATATCCTAGTCTGAATTAGTATGTCCTGATTAGGATCAATGCAGAGGATAAGCTTTGATTTCCTAGTAGAGTTTTTTGCAGTTGTATTTGAAATAGACTTTTGTTCTGTAGCCCTGGCTGGACTTGAATGCCTGTCTTGTAATCTTCCTGCCTCAGCTTCCCAATTGCAGGGATTGGAGGTGCATACCTCATGCCCAACTTACATATCTACTTCCATTGAAATATTTGTTTTGAAGAAATATATTCTTGACCTTGCCCAAATATGCCAAAATACTGTTGATAGTAGCAGTGATCTTATGTCACCTGGATTAACTCACAGGAAGACCCAAATTATAGTGTCACATGGGCTTTCCTTTAGGTTCGTGTGCCCAAGAATGAAATTTGATAGCAGAAAGAGTGGATGCATTTCCTAGGGGGTAGTTATATATTAACCAAGGTTAGAAACTTTAGATTATTTAAAATTGGTAAGTCGACCCCTCAGTTCCATTATCACACTTAGAAAATGGAAAAATAAAAGCTCTTTATGTTATCTAACAGGCTTTGTGTATATGTGTGACTATTCTCAGTTGCCTCAAAAAAGGATGCTTACGGTTGAAATGATTGAAGCAGGATCCAGGCAGTACACATAGCACTTGGTGAATGTGTCCTTGAACTTTGGTTTCTTTCCCGCTTCCCTCACTCATTGTTCTCATTTACTGAAAACAAACAAATGTTTTCTATTAAATGAGACTGAGGAACTTAAGTTTTAGCATTCACAACTAACTGTCCCTGGCATCCCATAGGCACTTACTTAGTTTTGGTGAATAACGTTAACAATACTCAAGGTAATGTGTCTTGTTTCTGCAGGTTGATCCAAAAGATTACACGTTTAGTGGACTAAAGGACGAAACAGTAGGTCGCTTACCTGGAAAAGTGGCAGGACAACAGTTTGTCATTCAAGACTGTGAGAACTGTAACATCTATATTTTTGACCACTCAGCTACTATTACTATTGATGACTGTACTAACTGTGTAATTTTTTTGGGACCAGTGAAAGGCAGTGTGTTTTTCCGAAATTGTAGAGATTGCAAGTGCACATTGGCTTGCCAACAATTTCGTGTAAGGGACTGTAGAAAGTTGGAAGTCTTTTTGTGCTGTGCCACTCAACCCATTATTGAATCTTCTACAAACATCAAGTTTGGCTGTTTTCAATGGTACTACCCTGAATTGGCAGCCCAATTCAAAGATGCAGGCCTCAGTATCTTCAATAACATATGGAGTCATGTTCATGATTTTACACCTGTGTCCGGAGAGCTCAACTGGAGCCTTCTGCCAGAAAATGCTGTGGTTCAAGACTATGTTCCTCTTCCAACGACTGAAGAGTTCAAAGCTGTGCGAATTTCCACAGATCCCAATAGAAGCATTGTTCCTGTATCCCGGGGTCAGAGACAGAAGTACAGTGATGAATCATGTCTCGTGGTGTTATTTGCCGATGATTATACAACAGCAAATGCCAGGAAACTAATTGATGAGGTAAGGAGAAAGAGAAGAGAAATAGTCATACATAGGAGGGCCATGCTACATTGGAGACTTTCGAGGTTTTCTTGTTTTCAAATTTATTATTAAAAATACTGGCAGCCCTTAAGTTAGTCCCCCCAACTCCTTGCCTCCACAAGGCTTGCCTTAGAAGCAGATCACTCGGTCTTCAAAATCCTTCTCCAGAAAACTTTTCATCCTAGTTCAAATCAGTAAGCATTCTTTAGCACCAATTATATGTGGGTCATGTTGTTACCATATTTCATTCATTATATGATGCATGTTTGTTTTCCACATCTTTGCTTACATACTTTGTAATTAGTTGCAACTTAGAAATAATTGAACATAGTTGATGCTGGAAATGAAGGCATATAGATACAATTCTCTGCCTCAAGAACTGTCATTCTTCATCATAAACAATTTCTATGCATACTCACAACAGTACTGCATATGGAATCATGGCCTTTCCTAATGAGGAAACTTCTTTGGAGTTTTAATTGGTTGTAAATGACACTTGAGAATATGTTTAGACCCTGCTGTGACAGTGCACATCACAGCCCCATTCACACTGGGCTCCTTATTAGCTCATGCCCCATTGCCATTGATAGGACACTGGGATAGACTCTAATATAGACTCAATAATATGAAGAAGATGAGGATTGGAATGTCAAAAGCTCTAGCACTTATGAGGAGAGGCTTTCTGTGAGGTCATTAAGTAGAGAAGAGTTATTGCACAGCAGCTTCCCCTTGAAAAAGCATTTGAGGGGAGAGCAGTAGTTCCTTAGTTGGTAGGTGTGCCAGTAAGAAGATGCATTGATCAGGATTTATCCAATAGAATCAGTTTAAACTTAAAAATCAAGTTTTCAGAAGTGGATAAGTAAGTTTCTTTCTGAAGGGATTGTTGTAAATTTGAAGTACACCAAAAGGAATGATTTTTCTAGACAAAATGTAAAAATGAGTATCTCTATAATTACATATCTGTAATGCAGAGAATCCATGTCTGAACTCTACAAAGTATATTGGAGGCACAGGTTTTAAAACTATAGAACCTAAAGTATAATTTTAAAACTTTGATACATTACTCATTATTGATTTTTTTTATTCAGAATCTCTCTCTGTGTAGCCATACCTAGCCTGAAACTTATTTATGTACAGCAGGCTGTATCTTGAACTTCCCACAATCTTTCTGCCTCTGTGTTCCAATGGCTTAAGCCATTATATCTGGCTTCAGATGTTGTTTTCTTTTGTTATGCCAGTATGGTAAAAGCATGCTGTAAGTTTTGTAAAATGTAGAAAATATGCCTATAGCCTTTGCCACTATCTAGTCACAACGTTAATTCAATATCTGAGAAATAAATATCTTCACTGTGTTGTAGGGCAAATTTCTTTTATATGGTGAATTTTTACTACATATAATTTTCAAAAGATTAATCATGAAGTTAAACTCCTTTGGTAGATAACCAGGAGTAGATATATAGATGTTAATATGTTAACATGTTTTAAAAAATGCCATCAACTCAGTCTTTATTTATGAGTCATGAATGTTCTGAATCTTTTAACCTTTGGTATCTAATGTAGAAAAAAAAGGTGGCCTTTGCAAGAATATGACTTAGAAGAGTGATATTCTTTAAATATCCTTCTGGAATGCAAAATAAAAATCATACACTAATAATAATAGTAGCTTACTCTTAACATAGTATTAGATATGTAATTTTACTGTGGCAGGCACTGTTAAAAATGACTTATATGAATTAACACACTTTAAAACAACCCTATGAACCATAGACAGGGTAAGTAACTTGGCAAAGGTCACTCGGGTACCTGGTAAACAGTGGAGCTGTGATTCATCCATGCAGGCTGATAGTTACTGTGCCTGTGTATTAACCCGAAAACATAAAGCTTTTGTGCTTCCCTATGCTGAAAGAAAGCCCATGGATGGGAGGTGTAGGAATGTGACCCCACATACTGAGACTCAGGAGGCTTCTAAACTAGAGGTGCTTTGGTTAGAACTGTCTAGTTCAGAAAGCACAATTTAATGAATAAATGATTAAAACATGTAGTAGTTTAGAAGTAACCAGTGTTCCTGTAAGTAATACCTCAACTACATTCGGTAAGTAAGCCCTATGAACTAATTGGTTCACACAGGGATGAAAAAGGAAGAGGGTGCAAGAGAGAGAAAATGAAAATGAAACTTACACATGGAGAGTATCAAAGCATTTAAAGTGTGGGAAGGTTCCTTCCACCTACCCACCTAAAAAGTGTGTAGTGTAGGCTCTCAAGCATCTTCTTCATTTAAAATGGTAATTAATTTTGGAATAGGTTAAAGATGACTCCTACAGGCAGTGTACTTGGCATTTCCATGGTTGGTTAACTTCCCTGTTCACAGATTCATAGATTAACGCCTGTGTTTAATTAGGAAGAATAAAATGCACACGGGCCCCACAGTTTTCCATTTGATGTTAACTTTTTTGGTTCCATGGCTGTTGTTTTCCCCACAAGCGAATATAAACTTCCTTTGTATATAGCACAGTACTGGCAAGTGAGCAATAAGACTTGAATATGTCGGCTCATACATGATTGAATTTCAGTGAGTGAACTCTATGCATCCTCAAAACCATTCAGGAGTACACAAGGCATGAGGATCCCAACTAACACAACTCAGTCCATGATGCTAGGAAAGGAAAGACCTAAGTATTTTTTTTTTATTAACTTGAGTATTTCTTTTTTTTTTTTAACTTGAGTATTTCTTATATACATTTCGAGTGTTATTCCCTTTCCCGGTATCCGGGCAAACATCCCCCTCCCCCATCCCCTTCCTTATGGGTGTTCCCCTCCTAAACCTCCCCCCATTGCCGCCCTCCCCCCACCAGTCTAGTTCACTGGGGGTTCAGTCTTAGCAGGACCCAGGGCTTCCCCTTCCACTGGTGCTCTTACTAGGATATTCATTGCTACCTATGAGGTCAGAGTCCAGGGTCAGTCCATGTATAGTCTTTAGGTAGTGGCTTAGTCCCTGGAAGCTCTGGTTGCTTGGCATTGTTGTTCATAAGGGGTCTCGAGCCCCTTCAAGCTCTTCCAGTTCTTTCTCTGATTCCTTCAACGGGGGTCCTATTCTCAGTTCAGTGGTTTGCTGCTGGCATTCGCCTCTGTATTTGCTGTATTCTGGCTGTGTCTCTCAGGAGCGATCTACATCCGGCTCCTGTCGGTCTGCACTTCTTTGCTTCATCCATCTTGTCTAATTGGGTGGCTATATATGTATGGATCACATGTGGGGCAGACTCTGAATGGGTGTTCCTTCAGTATCTGTTTTAATCTTTGCCTCTCTCTTCCCTGCCAAGGGTATTCTTGTTCCCCTTTTAAAGAAGGAGTGAAGCATTCACATTTTGATCATCCGTCTTGAGTTTCCTTTGTTCTAGGCATCTAGGGAAATTCAAGCATTTGGGCTAATAGCCACTTATCAATGAGTGCATACCATGTATGTCTTTCTGTGATTGGGTTAGCTCACTCAGGATGATGTTTTCCAGTTCCAACCATTTGCCTACGAATTTCATAAAGTCGTTGTTTTTGATAGCTGAGTAATATTCCATTGTGTAGATGTACCACATTTTCTGTATCCATTCCTCTGTTGAAGGGCATCTGGGTTCTTTCCAGCTTCTGGCTATTATAAATAAGGCTGCAATGAACATAGAGGAGCACGTGTCTTTTTTATATGTTGGGGCATCTTTTGGGTATATGCCCAAGAGAGGTATAGCTGGATCCTCAGGCAGTTCAATGTCCAATTTTCTGAGGATTCTCCAGACTGATTTCCAGAATGGTTGTACCAGTTTGCAATTCCACCAGCAATGGAGGAGTGTTACTCTTCCTCCACATCCTCGCCAGCATCTGTTGTCCCCTGAGTTTTTGATCTTAGCCATTCTCACTGGTGTGAGGTGAAATCTCAGGGTTGTTTTGATTTGCATTTCCCTTATGACTAAAGATGTTGAACATTTCTTTAGGTGTTTCTCAGCCATTCGGCATTCCTCAGCTGTGAATTCTTTGTTTAGCTCTGAACCCCATTTTTTAATACGGTTATTTGTTTCCCTGCGGTCTAACTTCTTGAGTTCTTTGTATATTTTGGATATAAGGCCTCTATCTGTTGTAGGATTGGTAAAGATCTTTTCCCAATCGGTTGGTTGCCGTTTTGTCCTAACCACCGTGTCCTTTGCCTTACAGAAGCTTTGTAGTTTTATGAGATCCCATTTGTCGATTCTTGATCTTAGAGCGTAAGCCATTGGTGTTTTGTTTAGGAAATTTTTTCCAGTGCCCATGTGTTCCAGATGCTTCCCTAGTTTTTCTTCTATTAGTTTGAGTGTGTCTGGTTTGATGTGGAGGTCCTTGATCCACTTGGACTTAAGCTTTGTACAGGGTGATAAGCATGGATCGATCTGCATTCTTCTACATGTTGACCTCCAGTTGAACCAGCACCATTTGCTGAAAATGCTATCCTTTTTCCATTTGATGGTTTTGGCTCCTTTGTCAAAAATCAAGTGACCATAGGTGTGTGGGTTCATTTCTGGGTCTTCAATTCTATTCCATTGGTCTATCTGTCTGTCTCTGTACCAATACCATGCAGTTTTTATCACTATTGCTCTGTAATACTGCTTGAGTTCAGGGATAGTGATTCCCCCTGAAGTCCTTTTATTGTTGAGGATAGCTTTAGCTATCCTGGTTTTTTTGTTATTCCAGATGAATTTGCAAATTTTTCTGTCTAACTCTTTGAAGAATTGGATTGGTATTTTGATGGGGATTGCATTGAATCTGTAGATTGCTTTTGGTAAAATGGCCATTTTTACTATATTAATCCTGCCAATCCATGAGCATGGGAGATCTTTCCATCTTCTGAGGTCTTCTTCAATTTCCTTCTTCAGTGTCTTGTAGTTCTTATTCTACAGATCTTTTACTTGCTTGGTTAAAGTCACACCGAGGTACTTTATATTATTTGGGTCTATTATGAAGGGTGTCATTTCCCTAATTTCTTTCTCGGCTTGTTTCTCTTTTGTGTAGAGGAAGGCTACTGATTTATTTGAGTTAAATTTATACCCAGCCACTTTGCTGAAGTTGTTTATCAGCTTTAGTAGTTCTCTGGTGGAACTTTTGGGATCACTTAAATACACTATCATATCATCTGCAAACAGTGATATTTTGACTTCTTCTTTTCCGATCTGTATCCCCTTGACCTCCTTTTGTTGTCTGATTGCTCTGGCTAGAACTTCAAGAACTATATTGAATAAGTAGGGAGATAGTGGGCAGCCTTGTCTAGTCCCTGATTTTAGTGGGATTGCTTCGAGTTTCTCTCCATTTAGTTTAATGTTAGCAACTGGTTTGCAGTATATGGCTTTTACTATGTTCAGGTATGGGCCTTGAATTCCTATTCTCTCCAGGACTTTTATCATGAAGGGGTGTTGAATTTTGTCAAATGCTTTCTCAGCGTCTAATGAAATGATCATGTGGTTTTGTTCTTTCAGTTTGTTTATATAATGGATCACGTTGATGGTTTTCCGTATATTAAACCATCCCTGCATGCCTGGGATGAAGCCTACTTGGTCATGGTGGATGATTGTTTTCATGTGCTCTTGGATTCGGTTTGCCAGAATTTTGTTGAGTATTTTTGCATCGATATTCATAAGGGAAATTGGTCTGAAGTTCTCTTTCTTTGTTGTGTCTTTGTGTGGTTTAGGTATAAGAGTAATTGTGGCTTCGTAGAAGGTATTCTGTAGTGATCCATCTGAACCCCATTTTTGAATAGGGTTATTTGTTTCCCTGCGGTCTAACTTCTTGAGTTCTTTGTATATTTTGGATATAAGGCCTCTATCTGTTGTAGGATTGGTAAAGATCTTTTCCCAATCTGTTGGTTGCCGTTTTGTCCTAACCACAGTGTCCTTTGCCTTACAGAAGCTTTGCAGTTTTATGAGATCCCATTTGTCGATTCTTGATCTTAGAGCGGAAGCCATTGGTGTTTTGTTTAGGAAATTTTTTCCAGTGCCCATGTTTTAAGATGCTTCCCTAGTTTTTCTTCTATTAGTTTGAGTGTGTCTGGTTTGATGTGGAGGTCCTTGATCCACTTGGACTTAAGCTTTGTACAGGGTGATAAGCATGGATCGATCTGCATTCTTCTACATGTTGACCTCCAGTTGAACCAGCACCATTTGCTGAAAATGCTATCTTTTTTCCATTGGATGGTTTTGGCTCCTTTGTCAAAAATCAAGTGACCATAGGTGTGTGGGTTCATTTCTGGGTCTTCAATTCTATTCCATTGGTCTATCTGTCTGTCTCTGTACCAATACCATGCACTTTTTATCACTATTGCTCTGTAACACTGCTTGAGTTCAGGGATAGTGATTCCCCCTGAAGTCCTTTTATTGTTGAGGATAGCTTTAGCTATCCTGGTTTTTTTGTTATTCCAGATGAATTTGCATATTGTTCTGTCTAACTCTTTGAAGAATTGGATTGGTATGTTGATGGGGATTGCATTGAATCTGTAGATTGCTTTTGGTAAAATGGCCATTTTTACTATATTAATCCTGCCAATCCATGAGCATGGGAGATCTTTCCATCTTCTGAGGTCTTCTTTAATTTCCTTCTTCAGTGTCTTGAAGTTCTTATTGTACAAATCTTTTACTTGCTTGGTTAAAGTCACACCGAGGTACTTTAAATTATTTGGGTCTATTATGAAGGGTGGCATTTCCCTAATTTCTTTCTCGGCTTGTTTCTCTTTTGTGTAGAGGAAGGCTACTGATTTATTTGGGTTAATTTTATACCCAGCCACTTTGCTGAAGTTGTTTATCAGCTTTAGTAGTTCTCTGGTGGAACTTTTGGGATCACTTAAATATACTATCATATCATCTGCAAACAGTGATATTTTGACTTCTTCTTTTCCGATCTGTATCCCCTTGACCTCCTTTTGTTGTCTGATTGCTCCGGCTAGAACTTCAAGAACTATATTGAATAAGTAGGGAGATAGTGGGCAGCCTTGTCTAGTCCCTGATTTTAGTGGGATTGCTTCGAGTTTCTCTCCATTTAGTTTAATGTTAGCAACTGGTTTGCAGTATATGGCTTTTACTATGTTCAGGTATGGGCCTTGAATTCCTATTCTCTCCAGGACTTTTATCATGAAGGGGTGTTGAATTTTGTCAAATGCTTTCTCAGCGTCTATTGAAATGATCATGTGGTTTTGTTCTTTCAGTTTGTTTATATAATGGATCACGTTGATGGTTTTCCGTATATTAAACCATCCCTGCATGCCTGGGATGAAGCCTACTTGGTCATGGTGGATGATTGTTTTGATGTGCTCTTGGATTCGGTTTGCCAGAATTTTGTTGGGTATTTTTGCCTCGATATTCATAAGGGAAATTAGTCTGAAGTTCTCTTTCTTTGTTGTGTCTTTGTGTGGTTTAGGTATAAGAGTAATTGTGGCTTCGTAGAAGGTATTCGGTAGTGATCCATCTGTTTCAATTTTGTGGAATAGTTTGGATAATATTGGTATGAGGTCTTCTCTGAAGGTTTGGTAGAATTCTGCACTAAACCCGTCTGGACCTGGGCTCTTTTTGGTTGGGAGACCTTTAATGATTGCTTCTATTTCCTTAGGAGTTATGGGGTTGTTTAACTGGTTTATCTGTTCCTGATTTAACTTCGATACCTGGTATCTGTCTAGGAAATTGTCCATTTCCTGAAGATTTTCAAGTTTTGTTGAATATAGGTTTTTATAGTAAGATCTGATGATTTTTTGAATTTCCTCTGAATCTGTTGTTATGTCTCCCTTTTCATTTCTGATTTTGTTAATTTGGACGCACTCTCTGTGTCCTCTCGTTAGTCTGGCTAAGGGTTTATCTATCTTGTTGATTTTCTCAAAGAACCAACTTTTGGTTCTGTTGATTCTTTCTATGGTCCTTTTTGTTTCTACTTGGTTGATTTCAGCTCTGAGTTTGATTATTTCCTGCCTTCTACTCCTCCTTGGTGTATGTGCTTCTTTTTTTCTAGAGCTTTTAGGTGTGCTGTCAAGCTGCTGACATATGCTCTTTCCTGTTTCTTTCTGCAGGCACTCAGCGCTATGAGTTTTCCTCTTAGCACAGCTTTCATTGTGTCCCATAAGTTTGGGTATGTTGTACCTTTATTTTCATTAAATTCTAAAAAGTTTTTAATTTCTTTCTTTATTTCTTCCTTGACCAGGTTATCATTGAGTAGAGCATTGTTCAATTTCCAAGTATATGTGGGCATTCTTCCTTGATTGTTATTGAAGACCAGTTTTAGGCCGTGGTGGTCCGATAGCACGCATGGGATTATTTCTAATTTTCTGTACCTGTTGAGGCCCGTTTTTTGACCAATTATATGGTCAATTTTGGAGAAAGTACCATGAGGAGCTGAGAAGAAGGTATATCCTTTTGCTTTAGGATAGAATGTTCTATAAATATCCGTTAAGTCCATTTGGCTCATGACTTCTCTTAGTCTGTCTACATCTCTGTTTAATTTCTGTTTCCATGATCTGTCCATTGATGAGAGTGGTGTGTTGAAATCTCCCACTATTATTGTGTGAGGTGCAATGTGTGTTTTGAGCTTTAGTAAGGTTTCTTTTACATATGTAGGTGCCCTTGTATTTGGGGCATAGATATTTAGGATTGAGAGTTCATCTTGGTGGATTTTTCCTTTGATGAATATGAAGTGTCCTTCCTTATCTTTTTTGATGACTTTTAGTTGAAAATTGATTTTATTTGATATTAGAATGGCTACTCCAGCTTGCTTCTTCTGACCATTTGCTTGGAAAATTGTTTTCCATCCTTTCACTCTGAGGTAATGTCTGTCTTTGTCTCTGAGGTGTGTTTCCTGTAGGCAGCAGAATGCAGGGTCCTCATTGCGTATCCAGTTTGTTAATCTATGTCTTTTTATTGGGGAGTTGAGGCCATTGATGTTGAGAGATATTAAGGAATAATGATTATTGCTTCCCGTTATATTCATATTTGGATGTGAGGTTATGTTTGTGTGCTTTCATTCTCTTTGTTTTGTTACCAAGATGATTAGTTTCTTGCTTCTTCTAGGTTATAGCTTGCCTCCTTATGTTGGGCTTTACCATTTATTATCCTTTGTAGTGCTGGATTTGTAGAAAGATATTGTGTAAATTTGGTTTTGTCATGGAATATCTTGGTTTCTCCATCTATGTTAATTGAGAGTTTTGCAGGATACAGTAACCTGGGCTGGCATTCGTGTTCTCTTAGGGTCTGTATGACATCAGTCCAGGATCTTCTGCCCTTCATAGTTTCTGGCGAGAATTCTGGTGCGATTCTGATAGGTCTGCCTTTATATGTTACTTGACCTTTTTCCCTTACTGCTTTTAATATTCTTTCTTTATTTTGCGCGTTTGGTGTTTTGACTATTATGTGACGGTAGGTGTTTCTTTTCTGGTCCAATCTATTTGGAGTTCTGTAGGCTTCTTGTATGTCTATGGGTATCTCTTTTTTTAGGTTAGGGAAGTTTTCTTCTATGATTTTGTTGAAGATATTTACTGGTCCTTTGAGCTGGGAGTCTTCACTCTCTTCTATACCTATTATCCTTAGGTTTGATCTTCTCATTGAGTCCTGGATTTCCTGTATGTTTTGGACCAGTAGCTTTTTCCGCTTTACATTATCTTTGACAGTTGAGTCAATGATTTCTATGGAATCTTCTGTTCCTGATATTCTCTCTTCCATCTCTTGTATTCTGTTGGTGAAGCTTGTATCTACAGCTCCTTGTCTCTTCTTTTGGTTTTCTATATCCAGGGTTGTTTCCATGTGTTCTTTCTTGATTGCTTCTATTTCCATTTTTAATTCCTTCAACTGTTTGATTGTGTTTTCCTGGAATTCTTTCAGGGATTTTTGCGATTCCTCTCTGTAGGCTTCTACTTGTTTATTAATGTTTTCCTGTGTTTCCCTAAGGGAGTTCTTCCCGTCTTTCTTGAAGTCCTCCAGCATCATGATCAAATATGATTTTGAAACTAGATCTTGCTTTTCTGGTGTGTTTGGATATTCCATGTTCGTTTTGGTGGGAGAATTGGGCTCCGATGATGCCAAGTAGTCTTGGTTTCTGTTGCTTGGGTTCCTGCGCTTGCCTCTCGCCATCAGATTATCTCTAGTGTTACTTTGTTCTGCTATTTCTGACAGTGGCTAGACTGTCCTATAAGCCTGTGTGTCAGGAGTGCTGTAGACCTGTTTTCCTCTCTTTCAGTCAGTTATGGGGACAGAGTGTTCTGCTTTCGGGCGTGTAGTTTTTCCTCTCTACAGGTATTCAGCTGTTCCTGTGGGCCTGTGTCTTGAGTTCACCAGGCAGCTTTCTTGCAGCAGAAAAGTTGGTCTTACCTGTGGTCCCGAGGCTCAAGTTTGCTCGTGGGGTGCTGCCCACGGGCTCTGTGCGACGGCAGCAACCAGGAATACCTGTGCCGCCCCTTCCGGGAGCTTTAGTGCACCAGGGTTCCAGATGGCCTTTGGTGTTTTCCTCTGGCGTCTGAGATGTATGTACAGAGAGCAGTCTCTTCTGGTTTCCCAGGCTTGTCTGCCTCTCTGAAGGTTTAGCTCTCCCTCCCATGGAATTTGGGTGCAGAGAACTGTTTATCCGGTCTGTTTCCTTCAGGTTCAGGCGGTGTCTCAGGCAGGGGTCCTGCCGCTCCTGGGCCCTCCCCCACGGGAGCCCAGAGGCCTTATACAGTTTCCTCTTGGGCCAGGGATGTGGGCAGGGGTGAGCAGTGTTGGTGGTCTCTTCCGCTCTGCAGCCTCAGGAGTGCCCACCTGACCAGGCGATTGGGTCTCTCTCTCACAGGGTCTGGGAGCAGAGAGCTGCTGCGGGCCGGGATCCTTGAGTATTTCTTATATACATTTCAAGTGTTATTCCCTTTCCTGGTTTCCGGGCAAACATCCCCCTCCCCCCTCCCCTTCCTTATGGGTGTTCCCCTCCCAACCCTCCCCCCATTGCCGCCCTCCCCCCATAGTCTAGTTCACTGGGGGTTCAGTCTTAGCAGGACCCAGGGCTTCCCCTTCCTCTGGTGCTCTTACTAGGATATTCATTGCTACCTATGAGGTCAGAGTCCAGGGTCAGTCCATGTATAGTCTTTAGGTAGTGGCTTAGTCCCTGGAAGCTCTGGTTGCTTGACATTGTTGTACTTTTGGGGTCTCGAGCCCCTTCAAGCTCTTCCAGTTCTTTCTCTGATTCCTTCAACGGGGCACCTATTCTCAGTTCAGTGGTTTGCTGCTGGCATTCACCTCTATATTTGCTGTATTCTGGCTGTGGAAAGACCTAAGTATCATGATGAGAGATTATATATTAGTTTAAATAATATTTGAGTTTGCAAAGAAACTAGTTAGTTCTGAGATGAAAAAAATTGTCTCACAACACAGCTCTGTTAGGATAACTTAGACTTGAAGATGCAATTACCAACTCTGGTTTGCTGAGGAATATCATAAAAGTACATTTTGTATTGTTTTACAAACTCAATACATGGTTTTTCTAAGCTAGGGAGTATGAAACGTGAAAAGGCAGGACATTCTCTAAAGGTTGGTTAAAGCAGAAAGCCCACTGTGTACAGAGTTAAGGAAGTTACCAAGACTTGGTTTTCTTACCACCAAAATCACTTGATTGCTTTTATATGAATCACATTTATGTACAGGATAAATTAGGTAAACAAGGTTTGAATTATTTAAGTATATTTTATAATAGAATTTGGTTAGTTACCATGATTGTTTTTGTTTAAAAATTTTATGAGATTTTGATACATGATTTTTAAGTCTTCAGAAATAGGACTTTTATATAAAGGAGTCTCTAAATTTCTTCAGTGAAAATATTAAAATATATACAGCTTCATAGTTCATGTTTTATTTTAGATAATGGTATTTTAATTAATCATATTTTTCAAGAAAATGTCTTATATAGGCTATGTTGCCCTTAAGCAGGGTATGTAGCCAAAAATGGCCTTGAATTATTGATTCTCCCACCTTTGTCTACTGGGTGCTAGGGTTATTATAAGTGAGAACATCCCTAGCCATTTAAGGATCATTTTTTTTTCAGTTTATATATCTGACTGTAAAATGTCTTCAACATTAGAAGTGGTCATAAAATTGATTCTGATATTTTAAGTAACTTTACAGTTACCATCTAGCAACAATGTCTATATAGATTCTTGTAATTTTTAATGTATCTTTTTGTCTGAGGCAGCATTGAATGAAATAGGACTTGAGTTTGATTCAATTTGATAGTATGACATTCAGTTATAAACCATAGCATGTAATATTATGAGCTGTTACCACTGACTTTATAGAATAGGTTGGAAAATACTCACAATCAAGTACATACAAATCTGAAAAATATATCGCTAGCTGTTTTTTTTTTCTTTTTTTCAGAGCTGGGGACCGAACCCAGGGTCTTGCGCTTGCTAGGCAAGCGCTCTACCACTGAGTTAAATCCCCAACCCCTCTAACTGGTTTTTTAAAAAGAATTCTTTTGGATTTTTTGAGACAGGGTTTCTGGAACTCACTTCTATAGACCAGCCTGGCCTTGGACTTAGAGATCTGCCTGCCTCTACCTCCTGAGTGCTGGGATTAAAGGCGTGTTCCACCATTCTTTAATCCACCATCAGATTAACTTGAATTAAAATAGCTATAATGACCTTGAATAGGCTTCTTAACCATGTCATTTCTTAGTTATCTCATTTCTACAAGGAAGATGGTGGTAGTACCCATCTCATGAGAGGTTAAATATATTATAAATAAGTATATAGATGCATAAAGTTCAGAAAACTTCATGTACAGAGTAAATGCCTCCAGTAAGTGTAGTCTAGCATTCTTGTACTATTGCTATACAAATTGATATGATGCCTTTTAAGCTTAACATTAGGTAATTTTTCCACTTTATTATAACATCTTTATTATATTAAACAAATTGTGTTAATTGTAATGAATGTATTTTCATTGAATATTTGCTGTATACCAGAGTCTGAATTAGTCAGAACCAAAGCAAAAATCAGAATGCTGTGTTGTATTATATACAGAAAAATGCTGAAATAACAAAACCTAGTTTTCATACTTGAAGTTCATTTTAAAATCTAAATGAAATATTATTCTCCACAGATGGTTGGCAAAGGCTTTTCCCTAGTGCAGACAAAGGAAATGTCAATGAAAACTGAAGATGCTCAGAGGGTTTTCCGGGAAAAGGCATCAGACTTTTTACTTCTTCTAAACAAAGGTATTTTCTGAATGACCAGGGTTCTTTTGTGGTTATATTCCTGACATACCATCTTAACCTTTTTCTCTTCCTTCCATGTTACCTTCTCTTCTTCTTTTGTTTTTTCTCAATTTTTCTCTTCCTGTTCTGTGTTTAGTACTTAAACCAGTCACATTTCTATATTATTTTAGTTTTATTTTATTATTCTTGTACCTTTGTATTGTTGCAAAGCACTTGGTAAAGATGCACTTTGGCCATACTGAAAAAGAAGTAAGAAATACAAGGTCAGTATTTTCTGTTTTTGTATAATTAACTTCTCGTGAAAAAGGAGAATGTTTTAGTAAGTGAATGTTCCCCGTAAATTTCAGCTATAGAAGAAATGCACACAAGAGAGGAGCTGGAGTGCATACCTTGCCAAAGGGCTGCTGTTTGCCTCTATTTTCTTAACAGTGTACTGACACTGGAGACCAAAGTATTATCTGTCTCTTGGGTGTAGGGACATTGTTTGCTTGCTCAAGGCTCCAAGCTGATATGAATACAATATGCAATGCTAATTAGGTATACCCTACAGAAAGGGCACATCTGCATGTGGGTTTCTTTATGTATAAATAAATTAAAATGAATTCTAAAATTGTATATGAAAAAAGCATTGGATGAGTGTTAGGATAATTTTAATCAGTAATGCTGTGTGTAATTGGGCTATTAAGCGTTAGCACAATATTTCATATCCTTTTACAGTATTATAATAGTGGAAGGACTTACTCCAATCCAGTGCTTGAGTCTACCTCAGAATATCTTTTGACATAGGACATTCAAATGAAATCTTGAAAATGAATTTGGAAAATCTTATCAACTTTCAGAAATGGAATTGAGTGATAAGTCTAACAGTGTGAGGATTAATGTTGAAGTCAGTAATCTGAATCAAGGGCCTTCTTTTAAGGTGACCAGTAATCATTCTCAGGCAGGATTTCTCGATGTCGGCACTGTAGACATCTTGTGCAATAACTTTGTAAAAAAGCATTGTAGAATTACTTCAACCTAAATAGTGTCCGCCTTTAAATAATATGATGTTTCATATGGGTATAGTAAAATGCTACCACCTGTAAAACAAAAATCAGTCAGCAGATATTTTAGGAATTTGGGAAATAAACGTCATACAAACAAGACTGTAAAAGGAAATACAAGCCTACAGGAAGTACTCAAAAGACTGATATAGTCATATCAAATCAAAAGAGCCAACTTAAAGAATTTACACTGGCAAAATTTGGGGACAGTTTGACCATGGAAAAGAATAATGGGGGTTGGGAGTATATTCTGTGGAAGACTGCTTGCCTAGTGTATTTGAAGACTTGGATTCAATTTCTAATAAAAATAAATAAATTCCACAAAAGCGTAATGAAAGTAAGGTAACAACAGAAATGCACCCGTGGAAAAGGTGAGGGCTGAGTGAAGTGGTGCCCACCTGTGCTCCCTGTGCTTGGGAGGGAGAGGCAAGAGGTATTCGGAAGTTCAAGGCTGTCCTCAGCCATGGTTCAGGACCCTGTTTGACTGCTTGAGACTTTTCCAGAAAAGGGGAAGGGAGCATTAGGCTTACATTGGTCTCTTGACTCTTTTGTCTTTGCTTTGTTCTTTTCTTTTTCGAATCTGGAGATGGGGATTTTTTTTGCATTGTTGTGATGAATGAATCAAAATAGGAAAGAAGTTAAATGACACCTTAAGGAAACAATGAACCAAGTCCAAAATCCAAGGCATCCTATAAGATAACAAGCTATGTGTCTTCAGATGAGGAAACAAAAAGATGAGGGAATTCTTTTAGATTAAAATAATCCAAAGAAATATAACAGTGACTGCAATGAGAGAGCCCTGATTGGCTATGGGAATGATGTGGAGTATGGAGTAGACTATATAGGTAGATTTTAAACAAGGAGTTTGAAGATGTTAGAAGTTGTTTGATTTCCTTAGGTATGTAAATCATATTGTGATTAGGTAAGCTATGCATGCTGAGTATCATTGTGTCAGCAAAACAAAAACAAAGCATACATGTAGGGGCCAGCAAAATGACTCAGTGAGTAAAAGCACTTGCCACCAAGTTTGATGACTTGAGTTCAGCTCCTGAGTCGTACATGGAAGGAGTGAAGTGACTTCCACAAGTTGTCCTTTGACTTTCGTAAACATGCCTTGTCATGAGTGCCCCACACACCCACAGCTACAAAAATAAGTAAGTAAACAAATAAATATAAAATAAATAAAACCTCTGTGGCCAAAATTTGACTCTGGGTAACTATAGTTAAAGTTAAGATGGATTTTTTTTTCTTTTTCAGTTTGTCAAGACAGGGTTTCTCTGTGTAGCCCTGGCTGCACTGGAACTCACTCTGAAGATTAGGCTGGCCTCAAACAATAAGATGAATGTGTATGCTGTTCTTTCAGTATTTTTATAATGTGTGATTTTTTTTCCCAAATTAGGAATTAGAAGGGTTGGACTAATGCCTCGGTGGTTAAGAGCCAGAGGACCGAGGTTCATGTGGTGTTTGACAATTGGCTCTAATTTCAGTGCCCACCATTCTGATGCCTTCTTCTGGGGTCCTCAGACACCTCATGGTCCACAGACATATATGTAGGCAAAACACCGATACATACAAATAATAAATAAAATAAAACCTTTTTAAAAATTATTCATTTATTCTCAAAACCTCCAAGATTTTTGAGAAAATTTGAAGCTGCCCAGTAGTGAGTTCCTATGGAATAGCAAACAGACCCAGTGCTAATGTTCCTAAAGGTAGACCAGGCCATCTTTTAAGGTGACCAGTAATCATTCTCAGGCAGGATTTCTCAACGTGGGCACTGTTGACATCCTGTGCAATAACTTCTGTCCTGGGTAGGGCCGGCCTGTGTGTGACAATGCTGCACAGCACTCTGGCTCTGTCCACTCAATACTAATTTCTTCAGTCATAGCAACAACAAAATGCTTTTAGACATTGCCTGATGTCCTTTAAGGAGCATAAGTGTTGTCAGTTGAAATTTTACTTTTATTATAATTCATGGCTGAATCTAAACTAGTCTTTAATTATGATTATCTAGTTCTAGTTAATAAATGTTACTATTTGACTATTAATAAGAGAATCTGTTGTCCATTCTGAGTCTTCCAAACCTGACTAATCCTCAAAACTCTATAGGATGGTGTTTTTTGATGTTTTTAAAAATATAAATTTCCAATACCTCGGTGTGACTTTAACCAAGCAAGTAAAAGATCTGTACAATAAGAACTTGAAGCCTCTGAAGAAAGAAATTGAAGAAGACCACAAAAGATGGAAAGATCTCCCATGCTCTTGGATTGGCAGGATTAATATAATAAAAATGGCCATTATACCAAAAGCGATCTACAGATTCAATGCAATCCCCATCAAAATACCAATCCAATTCTTCAAAGAGTTAGACAGAACAATTTGCAAGTTCATCTGTAATAACAAAAAACCCAGGATAGCTAAAGCTATCCTCAACAATAAAAGGACTTCAGGGGGAATCACTATCCCTGAACTCAAGCAGTGTTACAGAGCAATAGTGATAAAAACTGCATGGTATTGGTACAGAGACAGACAGACCAATGGAATAGAATTGAAGACCCAGAAATGAACCCACACACCTATGGGCACTTGATTTTTGACAAAGGAGCCAAAACCATCCAATGGAAAAAAGATGGCATTTTCAGCAAATGGTGCTGGTTCAACTGGAGATCAACACGTAGAAGAATGCAGATTGATCCATGCTTATCACCCTGTACAAAGCTTAAGTCCAAGTGGATCAAGGACCTCCACATCAAACCAGACACACTCAAACTAATAGAAGAAAAACTAGGGAAGCATCTGGAACACATGGGTACTGGAGAAAATTTCCTGAACAAAAAAACACCAATGGCTTATGCTCTAAGATCAAAAATAGACAAATGGAATCTCATAAAACTGCAAAGCTTCTGTAAGGCAAAGGACACTGTGGTTAGGACAAAATGGCAACCAACAGATTGGGAAAAGATCTTTACCAATCCTACAACTGATAGAGGATTTATATCCAAAATATACAAAGGATTCATGAAGTTAGACTATAGGGAGACAAGTAACCCTATTAAAAAATGTGGTTCAGAGTTAAACAAAGAATTCACAGCTGAGGAATGCCGAATGGCTGAGAAACACCTAAAGAAATGTTCAACATCTTTAGTCATAAGGGAAATGCAAATCAAAACAACCCTGAGATTTCACCTCACACCAGTGAGAATGGCTAAGATCAAAAACTCAGGTGGCAGCAGATACTGGCGAGGATGTGGAGAAAGAGGAACACTCCTCCATTGTTGGTGGGATTGCAGACTGGTACAACCATTCTGGAAATCAGTCTGGAAGTTCCTCAGAAAGTTGAACATTGAACTACCTGAAGACCCAGCTATACCTCTCTTGGGCATATACTCAAAAGATGGCCCAACATATAACAAAGACACGTGCTCCACTATGTTCACAGCAGCCTTATTTATAATATCCAGAAGCTGGAAAGAACCCAGATGCCCTTCAACAGAGGAATGGATACAGAAAATGTGGTACATCTACACAATGGAATATTACTCAGCTATCAAAAACAATGACTTTATGAAATTCATAGGCAAATGGATGGAACTGGAAAATATCATCCTGAGTGCGGTAACCCAATCACAGAAAGACATACATGGTATGCACTCATTGATAAGTGGCTATTAACCCAAATGCTTGAATTGCCCTAGATGCATGGAACAAAGGAAACTCAAGACGGATGATCAAAATGTGAATGCTTCACTCCTTCTTTAAAAGGGGAACAAGAATACCCTTGGCAGGAAATAAGGAGGCAAAGTTTAAAACAGAGGCAGAAGGAACACCCATTCAGAGCCTGCCCCACATGTGGCCCACACATATACAGCCACCCAATTAGACAAGATGGATGAAGCAAAGAAGTGCAGACCAACAGGAGCCGGATGTAGATCGCTCCTGAGAGAGACAGCCAGAATACAGCAAATACAGAGGCGAATGCCAGCAGCAAACCCCTGAACTGAGAATGGGACCCCCGTTGAAGGAATCAGAGAAAGGACTGGAAGAGCTTGAAGGGGCTCGAGACCCCATATGAACAACAATGCCAACCAACCAGAGCTTCCAGGGACTAAGCCACTACCTAAAGACTATACATGGACTGACCCTGGACTCTGACCTCATAGGTAGCAATGAATATCCTAGTAAGAGCACCAGTGGAAGGGGAAGCCCTTGGTCCTGACAAGACTGAACCCCCAGTGAACGTGATTGTTGGGGGAGGGCAGTAATGCGGGGAGGATGGGGAGAGGAACACCCATATAGAAGGGGAGGAGAGGGCTTAGGGGGATGTTGGCCTGGAAACCGGGAAAGGGAATATCAATCGAAATGTAAATAAATATTCAAGTTAATAAAGATAAAAAAAGGGTGGGGGACAAGAATACCCTTGGGAGGGAATAGGGAGGCAACGTTTAGAACAGAGGCTGAAGGAACGCCCATTCAGAGCCTGCCCCACATGTGGCCCATACATATACAGCCATCCAGTTAGACAAGATGGATGAAGCAAAGAAGTGCAGGCCGACAGGAACCAGATGTAGATCTCTCCTGAGAGACACAGCCAGAATACAGCAAATACAGAGGCGAATGCCACCAGCAAACCACTAAACTGAGAATGGGATCCCCATTGAAGGATTCAGAGAAAGGACTGAAAGAGCTTGAAGGGGCCTTCAAGGGGCTCGAGACCCCATATGAACAACAATGCCAACCAACCAGAGCTTCCAAGTACTAATCCACTACCTAAAGACTATATACATGGACTGACCCTGGGCTCCAACCTCATAGGTAGCAATGAATAGCCTAATAAGAGCACCAGTGGAAGGGGAAGCCCTTGGTCCTGCCAAGACTGAAGCCCCAGTGAACGTGATTGTTGGAGAAGGGCGGTAATATGGGGAGGATGGGGAGGGGAACACTCATATAGAAGGGGAGGGGAAGGGGTTAGGGGGATGTTGGCCTGGAAACCGGGAAAGGGAATAACAATCGAAATGTAAATAAGAAATACTCAAGTTAATAAGGAAAAAAAGTCAAGGTGTTACATTGATTATGCAAGTAAAATGTGCCAAGAAACAGTTATTAAGTTGAATTATTTATAAGCTGACTATCCTCTGTGATTTATATCCATCAATAAAAGTCTATTTTTAATCTTTTATTACAGAGAAAAAAAAGAAATGCCCAATTTAATAAAGATGGAGGAAAAAATATAAATTTCCAACTACTGTCTCAAAAGGAGTGATTCATCAGTTTTTTTAGTGTGTCCTTGGAATCACCATTTTTGGTAGTTTCTCAGACTGTTCTGAGCATCCTGTTTACCTTGTTTTAGATGTTTCTTTTATTGAGCACACACAGTAGATGAGCATTAGTCAGACAGCATGGTGCTTTCTAGGCTACTATGGGTTTTCTGGTTCAGTCTAAATGAGGTAAGCTAGTAGACATTTGTATGCTTTTTATTTTTAATAAGTTTAAATTGACAGAAAATTTGCAATGACAGTACCAAGAATTTCTGTATACCCTTCACCTGAGTTTCCAAATGTTAATTAACATAGCCAATGCAAATTTTTCAAAACTAAGAAATTCACCTTGGTAAAATGTTAACTCATATGGTCTGTTTTCACTTCACCAGATTTTTTTTTTTATCATGCAAGCTTCAGTTCCAGAATTCAACTCCAGATCTCACATTGGCTTTAGTTACTATGTTTCCTTCATCTCCCCAACTCTGTCACAGTTGTGAACCTTCTCTTGTGTTTCATAATCCAAACCTGAAATACTTCCAGTTAGTTTGAAGAATATCACTCTGTTAGGGATTGCCGGCTGTTTTCTCAGGTTAGACAGGACTGTAGGTCTGCTGTAGTATCTGCTGTGGTTATCTATCTTTCGTGAGGGAGGGCAGGGTACATTTGTGCTACACAATGAATATAGAAGACAGAGGATAACTCATGGGAGTTGAATATCTTCTGCTATGTGTGTTCCAGGGATCAAACTCAGGTTGCTGAGAGGCTTTTACTCATGTTCCCATCAGTCTAGAGATTTATATTTTGTTTGATAACTTAACATTTTTTCAGCTGTATCAATGTATAATTACCAGAGATTACATTTTAACGTATATAATATAGTGATCTGGTATATATGTATATATGCCATGTATTATAAATGATTACCACAATCTGTTAAGTTATATAATTTCCTTCAAATTTTTGTTTAAAACCTCTTATTGTATGTATGCATATAAGTTCGTATGTATGTATATGGATGGGGACATTGCCATAGCACAACTATGGAGGTCAGGGGCAACTCCGTGAAGTCAGTTTTCCATTTCTACCTTTACTGGTTTCTGGATAGTGAACTCAGGTTTCCAGGCTTGTGCAGGAAACTTTACCCAGTGAGCCACTGTGATGGCCTTTTTGTGGGAAGAACCTTTAAAGTGTCATTATAGCAATTTTCCAGTATACAATATGGTATTACTATCTATAGTGAGCACTGCTATACATTAATTTTAAGAACTTATCTTCATGATGTGTTGGGGAGTGGTTATACTGGGGACTGCACACCATGCATTCTAGGCAGGAGATAGCTCAAACTATACACGCAGCCCCAACTTCCTAATCATATAAATTTACATGGTGTAACCAGCATCTTGCAGTTTCTCTTGCTTCTAGGCCCTAGGATTCCACCATGTTATCTTTTATGGGTTCAAATTTTCAAGACTTCACATATAACTGAAATTAATCAGTATTTTTTAATCTATTTTACTTATACTGCCCTGTGTCTCACCCATGTCATTCCAGAAGGCAAGATTTTTTTAATAGCAAAGTAGATGTGAGTGTGCATGCGTGGTGTGTGTGTGTGTGTGTGTGTGTGTGTGTGTGTGTATGTCTTTTTTGAGACAAGGTCTTAATGTATAACCTCAGATGACCTGAAACTCACAGATAATCTGCCTGCCTCTCTTCTCCAAGTGCTAGGATTAAAGGCCACCAAGAGTGAGCCATACTGTCCTTTTTTATCCACTCAAATACCTAGAGGTCGGATTTTCAAATTTTTGAAGTATTTTCATAATGACTATAACAACTTACATCCCTACTAGCAGTACACAAGGGTTCTCCTCGCTCCACATCCTTAGCAAGGTATTTCTCTTTGTGATAATAGCCCACCTAACATGTATGAGAAGTTGATATCTCTTGTAGTTGTGATTTGCATTTTCTTTTCTTTTTTTCAGAGCTGGGGACCGAACCCAGGGCCTTGTGCTTGCTAGGCAAGTGCTCTACCACTGAGCTAAATCCCCAACCGTGATTTGCATTTTCTTGATGAAGGCAACATTTGGTACTTTTTCATGTGTTGCTTCTCAATATTAGTTAATAAGAAGTACTTTGCATTTCAATTCTATTAGATTTCTGTTCTCATATTTATTCTTTCCTTACTTTGACTAACATTAGGTAAGATTTATTCTGTCTCTAGTTTCTTAAAGTTGGAGTATAAGTTACAGATAGTAGTATTTTTTGACATTGAAAACTTAACAGCTCACAGCATGCCTGAGTGAAGTGTATATGCATACATGTTCTCATGAAACATGGAAAAGCCTCCCTCAATTAGGTACAATGCACACAACGTTTGGGGGCCGCGTCAACACCAAAATCCATAAGAATCTCAGAAATGTGAAAAATAAGGCACAATTGAGACAGCAGAAAGGATGCCTGCTTATATATAAGGAATAAAACAAGAAGGTTGAGTGAGCCTCTCGGCTGGGAACATGCACAGCATGTGGATCTGAGAACAGCTACAAAAGCAGAGCAGATAGTGATGGGTAGAGGAGTTGAATACACTTTAAAGGACTTGGAGGTGCTTTCAGAAGAACTTTAACAATACGCAAATGAGGAGCTACTGTGTATGTATTTAATACTGAATTTTTTCCTATAAGTATGACTTTAGCTGTATCCTGAATTTCAACACATTTTGTTTTCATATTCATTCAGTTCATGATTTGGCAAAATGCAGTCCATAGCCTGCTTTAGAAAATGGAGTTTTATGGGAATATAGCCACATGCATTCTTTTCTCCATTCTGCTGCTTTTGTGCTACAACCAAAGAATTGTTTAGTGGCAGGCAATGTATAGTCCACATGGCCTAAAATATTTTTATCTGATTCTTTATAGAGAAAATAACGACATTTAATTTAGTGGAAAGTAATTTTGAAGCCAGTATAGTGGCACATGTTTGAGACAAGAGGATCATGAGTTTCAGACCAGTGTGGGTTATATGTGAGTTCAAGATCAGATTGGATTACTTATTTGAATGATGTCTCAAAAAAAGAAGAAGGAGGATGGGGAGGGAGGAGGGAGAGGAGGAGGAAGAAGAAGAGGAAGAAGAAAAGGAGGAGAAGAAAAGAGGAAGAGGAGGAGGGAAAGGAAGGAGAAGAAGAAAAGAAGAAAGAAAAAGGGAAGAGGAGGGAGGGGATGGGGAGGAGGAGGAGGAAGAGGAGGAGGAGGAGGAAAAACAACAATTGCAGGCTAAAGACATGACTCGGTCATTAGGATCACTTGCTACTCTTCCAGAGAATGCAAGTATAATTTCCAGTACCTATGTTGGGTGACTCAGAAGTGCCTACAAGGCAAGCTCCAGAGTACCCTCTGCTGATCTCCATAGGCACTTGCACTCAAGTACATATACCCCAACAAAGATAAACATACTGTTTCCTACAGTAAGTTAAATCTGCTTTTATGACACAGGTTACGGTCTATTTTGTTTAGATTCTATGCTCATTTGATAATAATGTAAATCATGTTTGCTTGCTAGGATGTTATAGAAATAACTACTACGTCAACCTAGTTGGTAATAACATACAAATAAGTCATCTCTCTCCTTTCTGCCTACTTATTTCTTACATTAATGAGAGAAATGTTGAAGTCTACATGTGTTGTGACGATTTGTGACATTTCTCTGTTCTAATCTTTGAGGCTTAACTGTATATTTTGAAAGTCTGTTACTTGCATACACATTTAGGATTGTTACATCTTCATGGAGACTATTATATAATAGTACCCTTATCTGTGATTATCTTCTTTGCTCTAGAATCTATTTTATCTGAAATTAATAAGGTTACTTATTTATTATATAATATATATTATATTATTATATAATGATATTTCTTATCAAACATATATAATTAAGATAAAGTTTTAGAGCATATAGTAGTTTTCTGCTTTTCAGTCCAGTCTGATAGTCTTTAACTGTTGTCTTTAGAACATTCATATCAAAGTAGATTATTGATAAAGTTGGATTATGGATAAAGTCTTTCATCTTGCTAGCTTTTTCTGTTACATTTTTGTTACCTCTGTAAATGTAATGGAACATTTTTATGATTCTACTTGATCTTGTATTGACTTGTTGATTGTACATGTTTTTCTAAAACTTTGTTTCACAGAAGTAAATTACAATTTAAATAATTTGCATCCAGCTTCACTTATAGTTTAAGAACCTGAGAGCATATTTTTAGATCTCCGTATCTTGTGTCCTTTATCAATTCTTTTATGTTTATTATGATGTGTTGTAATAACAATTGTTAGTGTTATTGCTTTGAATTGACATGCATTTTTAGAGCAATATAAAATAGGAAAAATGGAGATCATATTTGACTGGAGGTTTTATAACAGGAATGGCATGGTTCTTTTAAAATGCAATTATTATTCCATTGATTGTCATAGTGGGCAAGCAGAGAGACCATGTAGGCTGCTGCTCTGATCTAATTAATGCAAGATAGTGGTTTGTTCATGACAGCCAAAAAGCCTAGATTTAAAGGTATTGCAGCTATTGAATATGAAGTTTACATTGAAACATTAAAACATGACCAGTATCCTTATTGACCTCATACTTTACCCAGGACTCTGGGTTCAATCTCCAACACCAAAAAGGGAAGGAAGGAAGAAAAAGAAAAGAAAAATAGGAAAAATATTATCTTCTGTAAATTTTCAAACATACTAATTTTACTCAAAATAGAATTTGGGTTTGGACAGATGTCTCAGAGGTTAAGAGCACTCATTGTACTTTCAAAGGACTGGAGTTTGGGTCCTAGCACCCACAATGGTTCACAATTATCCATAACTCCAGTTTCAGAGGATCAGGCTCCCGCACCTCAGTTACGTACACACACAGGCAAAATGCTCATTAAAATAAATCTTTAAAAAATAAAATTTAATGAGCCCATGTGTTTCACTCCCCAGTTTCATCAACATTTTGTCAGTTTTAAAGCATCTTAGCAGGTATGGTGACTCGTGCTTATAATCCCAGCACTCGAAAGATGAGACAGGAATACTGACACAAAGTTCAAGGCAGCCTGGGTTCCATAGTAAGTTCCAGTCTAGCCTGGGTTATAGACTTAACACTGTTCCCAAAACAACAACAAATTTATAACCTTCCATTTCACTAAAATGTTCTAATGCAGTGTTATTTTGTCTTGACTTTTCATTCCCAATCATTTATGTATCTCAAGTAAAACAATTTAAATTGTGCTTTTTTTTTTTTTTTTTTTTTTTTTTTTTTTTTTTTAATTTTATTAACTTGAGTATTTCTTATATACATTTCGAGTGTTATTCCCTTTCCCGGTTTCCGGGCAAACATCCCCCTCCCCCCTCCCCTTCCTTATGGGTGTTCCCCTCCCAACCCTCCCCCCATTGCCGCCCTCCCCCCATAGACTAGTTCACTGGGGGTTCAGTCTTAGCAGGACCCAGGGCTTCCCCTTCCACTGGTGCTCTTACTAGGATATTCATTGCTACCTATGGGGTCAGAGTCCAGGGTCAGTCCATGTATAGTCTTTAGGTAGTGGCTTAGTCCCTGGAAGCTCTGGTTGCTTGGCATTGTTGTACTTTTGGGGTCTCGAGCCCCTTCAAGCTCTTCCAGTTCTTTCTCTGATTCCTTCAATAGGGGACCTATTCTCAGTTCAGTGGTTTGCTGCTGGCATTCGCCTCTGTATTTGCTGTATTCTGGCTGTGTCTCTCAGGAGCGATCTACATCCGGCTCCTGTCGGTCTGCACTTCTTTGCTTCATCCATCTAGTCCAATTGGGTGGCTGTATATGTATGGGCCAAATGTGGGACAGGCTCTGAATGGGTGTTCCTTCAGTCTCTGTTTTAATCTTTGCCTCTCCCTTCCCTGCCAAGGGTATTCTTTTTCCTCATTTAAAGAAGGAGTGAAGCATTCACATTTTGATCATCCGTCTTGAGTTTCGTTTGTTCTAGGGATCTAGGGTAATTCAAGCATTTGGGCTAATAGCCACTTATCAATGAGTGCATACCATGTATGTCTTGCTGTGATTGGGTTAGTTCACTCAGGATGATATTTTCCAGTTCCAACCATTTGCCTACGAATTTCATAAACTCGTTGTTTTTGATAGCTGAGTAGTATTCCATTGTGTAGATGTACCACATTTTCTGTATCCATTCCTCTGTTGAAGGGCATCTGGGTTCTTTCCATTTTCTGGCTATTATAAATAAGGCTGCGATGAACATAGTGGAGCACGTGTCTCTTTTATATGTTGAGGCATCTTTTGGGTATATGCCCAAGAGAGGTATAGCTGGATCCTCAGGCAGTTCAATGTCCAATTTTCTGAGGAACCTCCAGACTGATTTCCAGAATGGTTTTACCAGTCTGCAATCCCACCAACAATGGAGGAGTGTTCCTCTTTCTCCACAACCTCGCCAGCATCTGCTGTCACCTGAGTTTTTGATCTTAGCCAATCGCACTGGTGTGAGGTGAAATCTCAGGGTTGTTTTGATTTGCATTTCCCTTATGACTAAAGATGTTGAACATTTCTTTAGGTGTTTCTCAGCCATTCGGCATTCCTCAGCTGTGAATTCTTTGTTTAGCTCTGAACACCATTTTTTAATAGGGTTATTTGTTTCCCTGCGGTCTAACTTCTTGAGTTCTTTGTATATTTTGGATATAAGGCCTCTATCTGTTGTAGGGTTGGTAAAGATCTTTTCCCAATCTGTTGGTTGCCGTTTTGTCCTAACCACAGTGTCCTTTGCCTTACAGAAGCTTTGCAGTTTTATGAGATCCCATTTGTCAATTCTTGATCTTAGAGCATAAGCCATTGGTGTTTTGTTCAAGAAGTTTTTTCCAGTGCCCATGTGTTCCAGATGCTTCCCTAGTTTTTCTTCTATTAGTTTGAGTGTGTCTGGTTTGATGTGGAGGTCCTTGATCCACTTCGACTTAAGCTTTGTACAGGGTGATAAGCATGGATCGATCTGCATTCTTCTACATGTTGCCCTCCAGTTGAACCAGCACCATTTGCTGAAAATGCTATCTTTTTTCCATTGGATGGTTTTGGCTCCTTTGTCAAAAATCAAGTGACCATAGGTGTGTGGGTTCATTTCTGGGTCTTCAATTCTATTCCATTGGTCTATCTGTCTGTCTCTGTACCAATACCATGCAGTTTTTATCACTATTGCTCTGTAATACTGCTTGAGTTCAGGGATAGTGATTCCCCCTGAAGTCCTTTTATTGTTGAGGATAGCTTTAGCTATCCTGGGTTTTTTGTTATTCCAGATGAATTTGCAAATTGTTCTGTCTAACTCTTTGAAGAATTGGATTGGTATTTTGATGGGGATTGCATTGAATCTGTAGATTGCTTTTGGTAAAATGGCCATTTTTACTATATTAATCCTGCCAATCCATGAGCATGGGAGATCTTTCCATCTTCTGAGGTCTTCTTCAATTTCTTTCTTCAGTGTCTTGAAGTTCTTATTGTACAGATCTTTTACTTGCTTGGTTAAAGTCACACCGAGGTACTTTATATTATTTGGGTCTATTATGAAGGGTGTCGTTTCCCTAATTTCTTTCTCGGCTTGTTTCTCTTTTGTATAGAGGAAGGCAACTGATTTATTTGAGTTAATTTTATACCCAGCCACTTTGCTGAAGTTGTTTATCAGCTTTAGTAGTTCTCTGGTGGAACTTTTGGGATCACTTAAATATACTATCATATCATCTGCAAATAGTGATATTTTGACCTCTTCTTTTCCGATCTGTATCCCTTTGATCTCCTTTTGTTGTCTGATTGCTCTGGCTAGAACTTCAAGAACTATATTGAATAAGTAGGGAGAGAGTGGGCAGCCTTGTCTAGTCCCTGATTTTAGTGGGATTGCTTCAAGTTTCTCTCCATTTAGTTTAATGTTAGCAACTGGTTTGCTGTATATGGCTTTTACTATGTTTAGGTATGGGCCTTGAATTCCTATTCTTTCCAGGACTTTTATCATGAAGGGGTGTTGAATTTTGTCAAATGCTTTCTCAGCATCTAATGAAATGATCATGTGGTTCTGTTCTTTCAGTTTGTTTATATAATGGATCACGTTGATGGTTTTCCGTATATTAAACCATCCCTGCATGCCTGGGATGAAGCCTACTTGATCATGGTGGATGATTGTTTTGATGTGCTCTTGAATTCGGTTTGCCAGAATTTTATTGAGTATTTTTGCGTCGATATTCATAAGGGAAATTGGTCTGAAGTTCTCTTTCTTTGTTGTGTCTTTGTGTGGTTTAGGTATAAGAGTAATTGTAGATTCGTAGAAGGAATTCGGTAGGGCTCCATCTGTTTCAATTTTGTGGAATAGTTTGGATAATATTGGTATGAGGTCTTCTATGAAGGTTTGATAGAATTCTGCACTAAACCCATCTGGACCTGGGCTCTTTTTGGTTGGGAGACCTTTAATGACTGCTTCTATTTCCTTAGGAGTTATGGGGTTGTTTAACTGGTTTATCTGTTCCTGATTTAACTTTGATACCTGGTATCTGTCTAGGAAATTGTCCATTTCCTGAAGATTTTCAAATTTTGTTGAATATAGGTTTTTATAGTAAGATCTGATGATTTTTTGAATTTCCTCTGAATCTGTAGTTATGTCTCCCTTTTCATTTCTGATTTTGTTAATTTGGACGCACTCTCTGTGTCCTCTCGTTAGTCTGGCTAAGGGTTTATCTATCTTGTTGATTTTCTCAAAGAACCAACTTTTGGTCCTGTTGATTCTTTCTATGGTCCTTTTTGTTTCTACTTGGTTGATTTCAGCTCTGAGTTTGATTATTTCCTGCCTTCTACTCCTCCTGGGTGTATTTGCTTCTTTTTGTTCTAGAGCTTTTAGGTGTGCTGTCAAGCTGCTGACATATGCTCTTTCCTGTTTCTTTCTGCAGGCACTCAGTGCTATGAGTTTTCCTCTTAGCACAGCTTTCATTGTGTCCCATAAGTTTGAGTATGTTGTATCTTCATTTTCATTAAATTCTAAAAAGTTTTTAATTTCTTTCTTTATTTCTTCCTTGACCAGGTTATCATTGAGTAGAGCATTGTTCAATTTCCACGTATATGTGGGCATTCTTCCCTTATTGTTATTGAAGACCAGTTTTAGGCCGTGGTGGTCCGATAGCACGCATGGGATTATTTCTATCTTTCTGTACCTGTTGAGGCCCGTTTTTTGACCAATTATATGGTCAATTTTGGAGAAAGTACCATGAGGAGCTGAGAAGAAGGTATATCCTTTTGCTTTAGGATAGAATGTTCTATAAATATCCGTTAAGTCCATTTGGCTCATGACTTCTCTTAGTCTGTCGACATCACTGTTTAATTTCTGTTTCCATGATCTGTCCATTGACGAGAGTGGGGTGTTGAAATCTCCCACTATTATTGTGTGAGGTGCAATGTGTGTTTTGAGCTTTAGTAAGGTTTCTTTTACGTATGTAGGTGCCCTTGTATTTGGGGCATAGATATTTAGGATTGAGAGTTCATCTTGGTGGATTTTTCCTTTGATGAATATGAAGTGTCCTTCCTTATCTTTTTTGATGACTTTTAGTTGGAAATTGATTTTATTTGATATTAGAATGGCTACTCCAGCTTGCTTCTTCTGACCATTTGCTTGGAAAGTTGTTTTCCAGCCTTTCACTCTGAGGTAGTGTCTGTCTTTGTCTGTGAGGTGTGTTTCCTGTAGGCAGCAGAATGCAGGGTCCTCGTTGCGTATCCAGTTTGTTAATCTATGTCTTTTTATTGGGGAGTTGAGGCCATTGATGTTGAGAGATATTAAGGAATAGTGATTATTGTTTCCCTTTATATTCATATTTGGATGTGAGGTTATGTTTGTGTGCTTTCATTCTCTTTGTTTTGTTGCCAAGACGATTAGTTTCTTGCTTCTTCTAGGGTATAGCTTGCCTCCTTATGTTGGGCTTTACCATTTATTATCCTTTGTAGTGCTGGATTTGTAGAAAGATATTGTGTAAATTTGGTTTTGTCATGGAATATCTTGGTTTCTCCATCAATGTTAATTGAGAGTTTTGCTGGATACAGTAACCTGGGCTGGCATTTGTGTTCTCTTAGGGTCTGTATGACATCAGTCCAGGATCTTCTGGCCTTCATAGTTTCTGTCGAGAAGTCTGGTGTGATTCTGATAGGTCTCCCTTTATATGTTACTTGACCTTTTTCCCTTACTGCTTTTAATATTCTTTCTTTATTTTGTGCGTTTGGTGTTTTGACAATTATGTGACGGGAGGTGTTTCTTTTCTGGTCCAATCTATTTGGAGTTCTGTAGGCTTCTTGTATGCCTATGGGTATCTCTTTTTTTAGGTTAGGGAAGTTTTCTTCTATGATTTTGTTGAAGATATTTACTGGTCCTTTGAGCTGGGAGTCTTCACTCTCTTCTATACCTATTATCCTTAGGTTTGATCTTCTCATTGAGTCCTGGATTTCCTGTATGTTTTGGACCAGTAGCTTTTTCCGCTTTACATTATCTTTGACAGTTGAGTCAATGATTTCTATGGAATCTTCTGCTCCTGAGATTCTCTCTTCCATCTCTTGTATTCTGTTGGTGAAGCTTGTATCTACAGCTCCTTGTCTCTTCTTTTGGTTTTCTATATCCAGGGTTGTTTCCATGTGTTCTTTCTTGATTGCTTCTATTTCCATTTTTAATTCCTTCATCTGTTTGATTGTGTTTTCCTGGAATTCTTTCAGGGATTTTTGCCATTCCTCTCTGTAGGCCTCTACTTGTTTATTAATGATTTCCTGTGTTTCCCTAAGTGTGTTCATGTCTTTCTTGAAGTCCTCCAGCATCATGATCAAATATGATTTTGAAACTAGATCTTGCTTTTCTGGTGTGTTTGGATATTCCATGTTTGTTTTGGCGGGAGAATTGGGCTCCGATGATGGCATGCAGTCTTGGTTTCTGTTGCTTGGGTTCCTGCGCTTGCCTCTCGCCATCAGATTATCTCTAGTGTTACTTTGTTCTGCTATTTCTGACAGTGGCTAGACTGACCTATAAGCCTGTGTGTCAGGAGTGCTGTAGACCTGTTTTCCTCTCTTTCAGTCAGTTATGGGGACAGTGTGTTCTGCTTTCCGGCGTGTAGTTTTTCCTCTCTACAGGTCTTCAGCTGTTCTTGTGGGCCTGTGTCTTGAGTTCACCAGGCAGCTTTCTTGCAGCAGAAAATTTGGTCTTACCTGTGGTCCCGAGGCTCAGGTTCGCTCGTGGGGTGCTGCCCAGGGGCTCTCTGCAGCGGCAGCAACCAGGAAGACCTGTGCCGCCCCTTCCGGGAGCTTCAGTGCACCAGGGTTCCAGATGGTCTTTGGCTTTTTCCTCTGGCGTCCGAGATGTGTGTGCAGGGAGCAGTCTCTTCTGGTTTCCCAGGCTTGTCTGCCTCTCTGAAGGTTTAGCTCTCCCTCCCAGGGGATTTGGGTGCAGAGAACTGTTTATCTGGTCTGTTTCTTTCAGGTTCCGGCGGTGTCTCAGGCGCAGAAGTCCTGCCGCTCCTGGGCCCTCCCCCACGGGAGCCCAGAGGCCTTATACAGTTTCCTCTTGGGCCAGGGATGTGGGCAGGGGTGAGCAGTGTTGGTGGTCTCTTCCGCTCTGCAGCCTCAGGAGTGCCCACCTGACCAGGCGGTTGGGTCTCTCTCTCACCGGGTCTGGGAGCAGAGAGCTGCTGCGGGCCGGGATCCGCGGGTGTGGGACTTCCCTAAATTGTGCTTTCTTGAGTAACCATTTTAACATCTAACAAACAGTTAATGGCAGTTTCTTAAAGATCCTTTCATACTCATATGCAAATTATCTTCATTGTCAAATTCCCTATGTCCTTTTACAGCTAATTTCATCCAGGTCTAAAAATAGACCCACTTGTTGTAATTTATTGTTTCATATCTTATATGTCTAATTTTAAAAACCAAGCATTTTCCCCTCTTTTTGTCACATTCCTCTGAATGAAGTTTGGTCAGTTGTCCTATAATGTTTATGGGATTAAATTATTCTACTATGTTTCTTGTAGAAGTTAAATCTAAACCTTGTTTACACTTAGGTTTATTTTTTTGATAAGAATACTTCATAGGTGTCAGTACCTCTTATCACTTTAAATGTAAATGCCCACAGTGTTTGATTAGGAATTTTTTTAATTTTTTTTCTTTTTCTTTTTTTCGGAGCTGGGGACCGAACCCAGGGCCTTGTGCTCGCTAGGCAAGCGCTCTACCACTGAGCCAAATCCCCAACCCTAGGGAATTTTTTTTAGCATGCTAAGAGTCATCAGCAGATTCAGGTGGCAATGACCTTTTCAAAGTGAATGAGATGAATAGGATATCAAGACCATAGGAGTTTTGCCTGAACTCATTATTTTAATAGGAGTTGCAAAATGATCACTTTCTGGTTATATCACCACCTCTATATTTATTAGCAGATGTTAAAAGTACACCTTGTACACCAGCACTGTTTGGTTGACTTGAAATATGCTCATACCAGAAAAAAGGAGGAAAAGTAAGCATCAATTTTCAGAGTACTGAATTGGTACCCTAGCAACCCTCAGTAATGACCAGTGAGTTTTATTCCTTTTTTGTCTAAACACCATTACGAACTCAAGGACTTTTATATAGTCAGTGTGTTTTAATAAGCTGTAATTATTCCTTCTGATTTCACCATGTCTCATATCGTTTTAATAGACTCTATTGCACTTGGATTTCAGTGATTTCAACTCAATAAGATATTTCAGCTAGGTCTGATGGTAGAGACAGAGGTGGATGATCTCTGTTAGTTCAATGCCAGCCTTGTCTACCAAGTTCAGATCACCCAGTGCTAAATAAGAAAAAAAAACAACAAAAAGGTAGACAATAATGTAACAAAGTACTGTATCTACCACTGTGGTTTTATAGTTTCCAAATGTGTTCACATGTTTTCCATTGCTATAAAAAAATAACTGAAACAATCAACTTAATAAAAAGGAAAGGTTTTGGGTTGGGGATTTAGCTCAGTGGTAGAGCGCTTGCCTAGGAAGCACAAGGCCCTGGGTTCGGTCCCCAGCTCCGGAAAAAAAAAAAAAAGGAAAGGTTTTATTTTGACTTGCAATTTTTGGAGCTTTCAGTCTATGACTGGCCTTGTTCTTTGGGCTTTCCATATAGTACAGTACACCATGATGGGAACACATCAGGAAAAAGGCCATTTACCCTGTGGCTGAAAGAAAAGGAAGAAAAAATGAGGCCCTAGGATGCCCTTTGTGAATAGCCCCCAAAGATGTAAACTTTCCCACTCTGCACCTTCTCTTAAACGCTTCTACTTTCCAACACTAGCTTCCAGTACTTTGGGCTGAGTACTACGCTTTTAGAACATGGACTAAAAACCAAACTATCACACCAGCTCATAGCCAATATATGACTTGGCAATTTTTTTTCTTTTTTAATACTTCTGAAAGTTTTGTTTGTTTACCATATTGTTTTAACACAGTGGTTTTATAAATAACAGCAACATTTGCTACCAGAGTAAGATTAGTGAAACTTTAAAATTCCCTTCTATCTTTTTGTACTTAGGCCATATTCCACTGAGGGTATACAGACAAAACCTTGCCTTCTAAGCTTGCTTAGACTAGGTCTCTGTATGATCATATCACTAACTTAATAGATTCGTGTATTTTAGTTTGCTTTTATGTTTTAGAACTGCTTTTTTCCACATTTACTTTTGCTTTGAGATGCTAACATGCTTTCCAATGTAAAGTTATATAAAATGGTACATTGAGAGAATTTTCACCTGCATTCTTTGACCCACTCTTTCTTTCAATAGGCAAACATTTGGGGGCAGGGTTTTTGATATTTACCTTTTTACATTTTTTTCTGAATAGCCTGTGACTTAGAATAGGTCCTTTAGCATAAGAACTTTTTCCTAAAAAGCTACCTAAAGGTAGCCCCTTGCAAGGTTTCATTTGATAACCTCATCTTATCACTCACATTTTTCACAGAGACTTTTTGCCAAGAATGAGAAAATGTTAGCAGTTACCTTTTCTTTTACTCAGTACCTATCATAATCTACAGATACTGTGGTGCTGGGAGCTCATAGTTTAGCTTGTTCTCTGGCTCTGAAGGTACAGTTGACTGCTATATTGCTTGCCTTTCCTGTATGTTTAATGGATCAAATTACAACCCTCTAGTTATTTTAGTGCCATATTTAATAGCTTTCTCATTATTGTGCTTTGTTCAGGACACACAACTACCTTAAAGTCAGCATTTCATATTTGTTCACTTTAGTATTTCATACTTAGTACTCTGTTACTCTATTTCATTTTATGTTTGTTTAGTCAGTTTATATCTGTTTTCAAGACATTTGTAAACACTTGGAGGTCAGAATTTCTCCATCATCATGGGAGATAAAAGTCTGATCTGTTAGGAATATGGTGATACCTGAATAAACATTAATTGAATTTAAGTGCACATTTTCTTGCTCTAATTGGCTTGGCCATGCTTGCCAAAAAAAATCTAAGTTACAACCCAGGTCTACCAAAGGTTTAATCATGACTCTACCCCAAAATATAAGTCATAGTGGTTTTAAAAGTATTCAAATTAATGGATGGGAAAGGAGAGACACGTCTTTCTAGTCAGTGGATTAAAAATAAAGCTCAATCTTTGCTTAAGATGCACTTGGGAAATTTTTTTTTCAAGGAGACACTTCTTTAGTGCCTGGTCTCAATTCTCCTTTGGTTTAGTTCCATAGTTGGTGGCCTAGAGCATGGCTGGTAAGTAGGGGAACTGGAAGGAAGGCCAGCTGCTTGGTAAGACTTGTTTATGTTGACTTGGATTTTTTTTTATCTTATTTGGTATTTTGCCCACTTGTACTTTAAATTGCTAAATGAGTAGAGATTTTTTGGTATTGTTTGTTTGTTATGTTTTTAAAAAGAAGAATAAAGCCAGAGAAACCAGACCATTTCCAACAGCTAAAAATGTGACACTAAGTGGGTTAGAGAGGTGGCTCAGTGGTTAAGAGTGCTTATTCTTCATGCAAAGGACTAGAATTTGGGTACCAGTACCCAAATCTGGCAGTTCAGAACCAACTGTGTATAACTCCAGCTGCAGGGAATCCAATGACCTCTTCTGACCTCTACAAGTCACCTGCCCTCTACATGTTCATAGCCCCCCACACACATTCTTTTAAAAATGTGACACTAGTCCTACTAATAATACTGGAGCTGCTCATCATAGGATGAGATTCAGTGTTTGATGGTAGAGATAGGGACAAAAAGCTGAAGTCATGTGCCCTTCTAATTACCTCTTTTTTCCTACCCGATAAAGATGCTGGACATTTCTTAGGAGGAATCCACAAATAAATGCTGGGTGTAGTGCATACCTGTAGTTCCAGTACTCAGGAGGCAGAGGCAGGAGAATGAGGAAAAGTTCAAGGGCAGTGTGGTCTACACAGTGCATTCCAGGCTACCCAGAGCTACATTGTGAGACTGTTAAAAATCTAAAAAAAATACAAGGATTGCTTTTACAATATATTTGTAATTGTGCTATGAAAACACATCTTGGGGTTCCTTTCAGGTCCTGTGATTGCCCTGGAATTTAATGGAGATGATGCTGTACAAGAATGTCACCTTATTGTAAATGGGCTATTCAACGGGACAAAGGTAGATGATCTTACTGACTATATCTCAATCCAGCTTTCCATTTTATCTCCTTTCCCTTATAATCAAATAGTACTTGTATTTATGGTATATATCCCTTAACACATAGGCTCACAAGTATCTGTAGCTCCAGAAGATCCAACACTGTCTTTTGACCTCTGAGGAAACCAGACACATATGTGGTATACATACTACATACATGCAGGCAAAACATTCATACACATACAAAATAACTCTTAAAAACTTAAAAAGAAAACACAAGCCTGTGACTTTGTTCTGTGAAGAGGTGACCTTTGACATTTAAGGGCTACAGAACTAACTTTTTGTTCATTTTGTATTTTGAATAGATGTTTGTATCAGAAAAAAAGGAGACCGCATCTGGAGATGTTGACAGCTTCTATAACTTTGCTGAGATCCAGATGGGGATATGAAGCGGATTGTGGTATTAGCCTCTTCCAACCTTTATATAGACAGTTTGATAATATACTTATGTATGTTAGTCATTTAGCAATTAGTATTTTTTTTTCTTTTTCTGTTTTTCGGAGCTGGGGACCGAACCCAGGGCCTTGCGCTTTCTAGGCAAGCGCTCTACCACTGAGCTAAATCCCCAACCCCAGCAATTAGTAATTTTTACTAATGCTAAAGTTGTTAAGGCTCTTTTAAATAACTCTTTGAATACCATATCATTTATTTGAGGATCTAAAACAGTTCATTTAAATTGAGTAGTTTTAATCACCTTATAAACTAACCTGCTTCAATAAGCTTGAAGTTTTATTTCTTTTTATACAATAGTCTTATTAGGAAATATTCAAGATTTTACTCCTAATTAAAAGTTCTTTCATATCTCTGGTAATTTAAACTTTCCAACTTTCCTTAGTGTTCTATGGTACTTCATTTAATATATATTTTGTTTCTTATTTTCTCTTTTAATTTAGAGAAATTTGTTACTAGGTGAAATTAAATAAACCTATGCACTTTTTTTTAAAAAAACACATACCCAGTTAAATAATCATGTCCTTCTTGCATTATATAACTAATGAGATTAGTTGGCATACTATTTTATAAATTTGGAAGTTTTTTTTTTTAAATATGGGTATTTGAAAGCTGACTATAGTCATGGCATCTGTAGTTCCAGACTACTTGGGATGCTGAAGTGGAAGAATCACTTCAGCTCAAGAGTTCAAGACCAGCCCTGGCAAGTAAGATGCTATTTTAGCAGAAAGAAAAACCTAGGATAATCAGCTTTGCTAAACTTCTAACTGATCCTGGCATTGCTGTTTTAAGGACTACTTCTAAAATAGTATGGCTGCCAGATGATTCTTCTGTTTTCTAATAAGAAAAAGTATACACAACATAAAACTATAGAACACCAATCACCAGCGGATTTGACAGAGGATCACTGTCTGATAGCTGTTGTGACTAGCAAGAAACCTAGAGCAAAACTTAGGACTTTTAAGTAAGGGACACTTAGGTATGATGATAATCTAGACAGGTTATTAACAATCTCCATTTTTTACTCTAGTCAACTAATATTAAAATATGATAAAGTTTGGGTTACTTGAAATCATTATTTCTCAAATGCATCTGATAATAGTAATTTCCCAGGAGGAGGCATGGGAATTGTTCAGAAACACATATTGATGGATCCAGTCTACAGGCGCACAGATTTGGTTCTCAAGGGAAACCGAATGAGGGTGTGTTATCATCTAAACTAATCAATTCTGAAGATGTTGGTTCATCGATTTTATCACATTTGTCAGGGAACAGCAATAGCTTTCATAGGCTCATTTAAAGGAATCTGAGTGAAGCTCTATTTTTATAAAACTGAGATTGAGTATGGCCACTTGTAAAATTCCTTTCATGGTTGTTATTAAAAGTGTATTTTCATGTTTAAAGTGGTTTTGGATACTTTCAGGCCAGCTTATAACTACCATGTTAAATTGTGAATGTGTAGAAGTAATGCTTTTTTATTTTGAATTAATAATATTGAGTACCTACACTGTGCCTAGCCTTGTGCTGACCATCAACATTTCAACATTTCTTTTGTTATAAGAGCATCATGTTATACAAAGTCAATATAATCTCATAAGGTGCAAATAAAAACTGCTGGCAGGTATAACAATTTCTATCATAATTTACAAATGGTCTTTGCAAATAATGGTCAGAGCCATTAATGTTTCCCTTAGCTAAGCTAACTTAAATGCATTCTTTTCTGCCTTGATTATATCACTAATTGTCTTTATCCACATTTGAAATAATCTCAGTACGTGTTTTTTCAGAACTAAAATGCAATGTCACACAAAATGTCACACATTGAGTTTTTATCATATCAGTAACGGTCTACAAATACTCAGGAATATTATGTAAAGGAGACATTAATTTAAGATTTTCCCACCAAATTTAGTATGTTAACCAAAGCCTGAAACTTTATATCCATTTAGGTAAGAACTTTTTACAAGTACTTCATGTTGTTTCTGCAAGTGTAACTTTGATAGTAATCATGATATATTAACTACATTTGGTTTCTGAATAACTTTAAACTCATGAAAAATTAATAGCCATGAAAAGTGATTTTTATTGTCATATTTGTTTAAACATCTTATCAGTTTACTTCTCTTGCATTAGTAGTACTGCTATATTTTGGGTCTGTATGTTTATGTGTAGCTTTTATATGTAAATTTATCTAGTATTTATAAAATGTGCTTTGAAATAAATGTTAAAATGGTTTAATGCTAATTTTTTGAAGAGTACTCTATATTTACTCATACATGTACCAAAATTTGATAAAATTTTTATTTTATTTTGGGTGTTTTGTTATACAATTTTTAATTTTAAAACAAAATAAATGTCTAATCTCTGTCTCATACTAATGAGAAATGAACTGTACACTGAGTGTGTATTTGATGTAATACGTGCATATGTGTATACATGTGTATATATACAAGGTACTCAAAAGAAATGAAAAGGAAGAAACATATTTTGATATAAGGAATTTCTATCATGTTTTCTTTTTTTAAATAAGTCACATTTTGTTATGACTGAATATTTGCTAAGATTAGGCATCTTTCCTTCCATATTTTAAAAATGCTGGGTGTAGCATATACCATTGTAATTCCAGTACTCAGGAATTCAAGGCCAGCCTAGGTTATATATTGAATTCCAGGCCAGTCTGGGCTATATAGCAAGAGCCTGTCTCAAAAAATAAAGAAGTATGATAAATTTTCATTCAAGTTTATAAGAGTAGATGGTATTTTTATTGTCAAATTTACTAGTCTTTGTCTTCCTTTCCTAGCTCATAAAACAAATACTAAAAGTCCAAATTGGTTAGTTTGTAAAAATATAACATTGTGTTTATTTCTACTTATAAAGGTTCAACAAGCACATTAAGATCACTTGGAGCATTGAGAACAAGCAGAAATGATAACACAATAATAAAATTACTTCCTGTTGGATAATTCTTGATGTCTATATTTTGTTTTTCTCATAAAAGATATATTTAAGTTTTCTATATAAATGGAAGTGATTTTGATGCACATTAAAATTTAAGATGCTCATTTTATACTGTTAGTTCTCCAAGCTCTAGAATCGTGGTGCCTTCAAACCCACTCTAGAAAACATTTTATCTTGTAAAGGCATTTCCTTACAGTAGATGTTAGTTAACATGGAGCCCCTCAGCTAGCTATGCATAATAATGGACTCTGGAGTGCTCAGCCCTAAATGGGACATCAATATCACACTCATCCCTCCCAAGCTCAGGGATCTTCTTGGAAGGGGAGGCTGGAAAGATCCAGGGGGTGTGGATAACATCAAGGGAACTATTTTCCGGATCCAAACAGGCAGTTGCACATAAGAACTTACAGTGACTATGACAGCATGCACAAGTCTTGTGCATGCTCCAGGCAGACAATCCCAGCATGGAGCAGGGAAGGTGGGCACAAAAATCCCACCACGAGCTAAGCAGCTATTGGTATTTGATAGTTTCTGGGAGAGAGAAAAATAGATTTCTTGAATGATATGACCCTGGCAGGTTGACCATAGGCAGGCCACACTCCCAAAACTAGCTAGAAAGACAAACTGAACTTGATGAAAGGGGAAAAACCTACAAAATTATATGAGAAGGAATGGGAGGATACAGAGGGTAGTTATGGGAGGAGTTGGGGAAAAGGGTAAATATGTTCAAAATATGTCACATGAAATTCCCAAACAATAGATTTATTTGCAAAATAAATGCAGGTAGTGTGATCCTTTGGGATTGGGTTTTGTGGTTTGATTTCTGCAATGTGTCATAAATACTGTACTACTTTACGGGATCCTTAAAACACACTTTAAAAAAAAAAGTTTAACACTAATAAAGCCAGCCTTCACATGACTGGTAGTCATGTAGTAGTGTAGCTTCAATCTGAAGAGTCTCTCAAAGTTCCATGTATTAGGTTTAGCAGGTAAAGGAAGTTGCTGTATAAGACTGGTAATCTGAGTTTGAACCCACATAAAGGTTAAGAGTCCATTACATAGGCTGGGGAGATGGCTCAGTGGTTACGAACACTGGCTGCGCATCCAGAGGTCCTGAGGCCAATACCTGAGGCAATCACATGGTATATAATGGGAGCCAATGCCCTCTACTGGTGTGTCTGAAGACAGGAACAGTGTACCCATACATAAAACAAATACATCTTTTTTTTAAAAGAGAATTGATTACACTTAGTTGACCTCTAACTTTGACACATGTGCCCTGTCACAATAATGAAAATTTTAGAAGGTCCATGTTTGTGACTTTATTATATTTTTCCCCCAAGGCTCAGGAAGCATTGTGAAAGAGGGGCAGAAAGATTGTAGTAAGAGCCAGGGAAGAGTGCAATGAAATCATGTCTGCTGAATATAATAGGGCCCTTGCACTCCTAAAGTCAGCAGCTATGGTTGCCTGCCTAGCATTTGGACAAGATCAAGCCAATTAACCCTCCAATACTGTGATTGCCTGATGCCTGTACAAGATCTAGCTGGTCAACATTCCAACATAGATATGGCTCTGCCCCTAGGTGTTGAAAGGGGAATGTGGTGGGATCCTGGGAAGAGTTGAGGGGTAGATATGATCTAAATATATTGTATTCATATATGAAAGTACAAAAGAATATGGTTGGGCAGTGGTGGCATGCACCCTTAATCCCAGCACTCTGGAGTCAGAAGCAGGCAGATTTCTGAGTTCAAGGCCACCCTGCTCTACAAAGCAAAGTGAACTCCAGGACAGCCAGGGCTGCTACAGAGAGAAATCCTAAAGAATATATATATATATATATATATGTTTTAAACTCCGTGTGTTAGAGGAATGGTCATCAGCCCATGGTACTGCCAGAAGATGGTAATATTAGGAAATAGAGTCTAGTGAAGGTGACTGCTGGCAGGCCCTTCAAAGGGATATTTGAACCAGGACCATCCCCACTCTCTTTATGCTTCCCAGATACCATGAGGTGAACCCCATGCCATGATACCTTGCCAGAGGCCTGAAATGGACCAGCTGACCACAGACTGAAAGCTTTGAAAACATGTAGTGAAATAAACCTTTCCTCCTTAAAATTTGGGTTTTCTCCGGTATTTAGAACAGCTTATGCTATCTTATAGACTATGCAGATTTATGCTATCTTAATAGTAGCATACTATTTTGTTTGTTAAGTGAAGTAATTCCTTTACTGTTGTTTTCTTTCTTGGTATATACAGAATATTAGAGAATAGCAATGTCATTATATTTCATCCCTTTCTATATATGACACCTTGGCTCTTAGTGGTAAGATGTTGAGAAACTGATTTCTACCTTCTTTAGTGGTTTCATACTTTCTTGGTGAAAGCTTGTTCTCATCTATAAATAGTGAACATAATTGGTAGAGCCCTCAGCATTCTCACCCTGGCTCTGATCCTCCTGTCACCTGCCTTCACTTCTTTGGTTTTCCCTGATCCACTTCTAATTAGACAGTGAAAAAATAACTTAAACTGTGTGACAACTAATTAACTGATTCTTGTTGTGTCCATTGAAAACGACAAGTAATTTATAAAAGTTAAGCATCATTGTGCTGAACAAAGTGGATGCAATACTTCTTAAAGTAGTTTAGTGGTAAGGGCCATATCCCTCACCACAGCTAGGCTGCTATGTAAGAAAAAAACAAGTATAAGTAGCAGTTAGGATTTGAGTGCTGTTTTCTTGCAGTGTGCTTCACTTCCAATTGTAAAATTCAGGATGGTTTTATAGGCTCATTAATAGACTTTTTATACTATTGTTCTTATAAACAGATAATAAGTGATTTAAGAATAATTTTACGTGTTGGGGATGGAACCCAGGCCCTATGCTAGAGAACTGCTCAATGCCATCCTTACATTTTCTCATTCGAGTCTCAGTTTTAGGACTGTGAAAAGTCTAACATTCCTAGTTTTTGTTTTTGTATAGAAAAAAAAAAACAAAAAAACAACTAAGGTTCAGAAAGTTTGGATGGCCTGCCCAGCTCAAACCATAGTCACAGCACTGCAATGTAGGCCTCTTTGCTGTCCCCTTGTGGTTACCAGGGGAACAAGACTCACTTACTTGAACCTCCTATGTGAAGCCTTTTCCAGTCACAGAAAGACCTAGTCCCTTGATGATCCATACAAATTTCTATGAACCTGTACTCTGTGCCTGTCTGGCCACTCATATTCTACTCTGGTAGAACTGGTTAGAATCAGCCCCACTCTAGACCTGTTGATTAAACATCTATAGCTATATCTATAGATAGATAGATAGATAGATAGATAGATAGATAGATAGATAGATAGATAGATAGATGGATGGATGGATGGATGGATGGATGGATGGATGGATGGATGGATAGATAGATAGATAGATAGATAGATAGATAGATAGATAGATAGATAGATAGATAGATAGGGGTGTGAGGGTTGTGTGTGTACGTGCATATATTTCAGGCATTTGTATGCATTCGTACTAATGTTACTCTGAATTATTTGACCTCAAGCTTTAGAATCAAAACTCAGAAATCATTATGTTCAGAGAGAATAGATTAGGGTCCAATAATGTGATCTGTGTTTAATAAATGTTCTTATTAGATTATCCATCACTTATTATACAAATTTAGCTTCTGTAATTAATTCCTCTCTTCATGTACTCACCTTGGTTTGGGAACTAAAAACAAACACTTTTCAATATTAAACTTGTTTTTGTTTGGTTTGTGTTGAAGTAGTCACTGCCATCTCTGCCCACAAGGCTCCTAGGGAGGAAGCTTTAAGAACATCAGTGAGCATAGACATTTCTGACTTAAATTTTTATCTGATGTGTTTTGATTTTGAAGCTTAGGTTATTTGTTGATACTATGCTGAATTTATAAGATAAAGAACAGTCAGCTACTTGCTTTGTACTTAAGGGGGAAGTTAATTACTTGGTCCCTCAGATCTGTCACCCTCTGTATCTTTTGACATCTTTCCACTTCAGATAATTAGGTATCTGTAAAACATGTTTGGTTGTCCAGGAAAACTCAGTGTTTCCAGATTTGGAACCTTATTTATTTCCTGAGTGAGGGCTTAGCTTAAGTCTAAACATTAAAGGAAAACGAAAATCCAAAATTCATAATTTACTTTTATTTATTTTTCTTCCCATTACTCTGTATAAATACATTCATGTCTTTATCTGAGACTGGACTTTCATACTTAGAAAGTGTTTATGTTTAGTCCGTGGTAGCAGACCAGGACCCACAAGGTATATGATTACCCTCTTCCCATTACAGTTTTAAAGACAGCATTATATAGAAGAAAAAGAAAAGAAAAGAGAACCATGTGTATAAATGCAGCGGTTAAATCTGGAGTCAGATGCTTCTGACTTGAGCCAGGGCTCAGCTGTTCAAAAGGGGAAAAATGCTTATTACCATTTACACATCCCTGGTCAGGGGCATAGTAAATCTTCTGGTGTTAACACGTATTTGTAGAGCAAACACATGATCAAAGGTTAGAGCAGTGCTGTCTAGATAGGACAGCATTTGAGTCCAATATGGCATTGCTCATACTGCACCTGGCATACAGCACTACATATAGGTACTGTTCTGATATATATATATATATATATATATATATATATATACATATATACATATATATATATATAAACATTAAATACAAGGAAAAAGAAAAGCCTCAGGACATGTAATATACACTCAGAATGTTACCCTCTAAAACTTTTTCCATGAGTACAAGTCTTTGAAATTGTGAGGAAAAGAAAATGCATGAGATTTACTCTCATCACATTTGAAGTGTACCATACTGTGCATGCACTTTTATAGATAAACTGTTTATAAGGAAATACATAAAGAGGTACCTCCTATGTTAACTGACAGGACAGAAATCATTTAAGTATAGTTAGCTACTTTGATATTGGGCTCAATGTTAAGCACTTTAACAGATGAAATGTCCACAAATAAGAGAGGTTCTCTTTCTACATGTTTTTATGATTGTGGAAATTGACATCAGTTAACTTAAACTGTGGCAAAAAACATGCTCAATAGAGTCTGGACCAAGATCACAGAGAGAACAGATTACTTCCAAAGCCTCTCATTTCAAACACTGTACTATCCTCAGCAATAACAGTAACAACACGTTTAAAATTGAGTACCTGCATGATAGCTAGGCACCATGTTAGTGTTTTGCCTATATTGTCGATTAACCTTTACATCAACTGTGTAAAGTCTGTGTGATTGGTTCCATTTTGCCAGATGAAGAAATGAAAACTTAAATATTGTCTTTGTCCAGGGTTTGATATTTGAAATTGGGTAATGAGGATCTACTAAGATGTAAGGACAAGGTCCTTATTCTACATTTGGTGCTCACACTGATAACAAGGTCTTCCCTACTGAGTGTTAGAGGGAAAAATGGAAAGAATGCTATCTTGCAACTGAGAGCATCTAATTCTAGGCACAACTACTTCACCTTTGACTGAATGAGGCCTGAGCGAAAGGGTACATCTAGACACGTGAGAATGAGCACTTTGGAAGCTCTTTCTGTGACTGTTTAGCCTACTGCCCAAGACGCCTCCCAATCCGGTGGAACTTGCCCTTTAGGCAAGAGCTTAGGGAGAAGAGAAAGGCAAATCCTGAGCCACTTTTCCCCTAAAGACCAGCATTACCAGAGTAAATATGTGTGCTGGGATATAAAGCAATGTGCGTTTCTTTGCCACTACAGAAGGAGGCATGTGCCAAAATAATTCAAGTATTTTTCAAAGTATGTATGTTGGTCCTCCATTTAAAAAGTCTATATATATTGAGTTTGCAAAAACACTAAAGGGGAGAGGATGGATCAAAATTGGGGTGACCCCATCTCAAACACAACCAAAAATCTCTTTGTACCAAGAAGAAATCTTGCTGTTAGGTTACAAAACTAAGACCTGAAATAGTGTGCACTCCTTTATGTTCAAATATGGCTTGATGGTTGTTTGTGTATGTGGATTTTTACAAAGAACCACTGCTAAGTTACTCCTGCTCCTGTAAATAATCCTTATTAAACTCACTACACACACAGACACAGACACAGACACAGACACAGACACACACACACACACACACACACACACACACACACAGTAGATGGGGATTAGTTAGGAAAAGATTAACAAATAAGCTGTGCACAAGAGAAGGTAATAGTGACTCTAACAAAATCCCTTATACACGAGGATGGAAATGTCATGATGACCTACTAAAAGAGGAAGCAAAGTTATGTGCAGGAAGAAAGAGTGGATAAAGTGATGAGGGCAGAAGTATGACAATGGAACCCTCGAAAATCAAAAAAATGAGAATGGGGTTTGATACCTCTTATAATCCTCATCTTTAAACTTTGTAAATGGATTATCAAATTCAAAGTAAAATTTGAATTGTTAAAAACATTGGAAAACAAAAGATAAAAAACAGCAAGTGGAAATGTTTCTTTAAAAACAAGGTTTTTATTTTTTTACTTTTGAAATGAAACTCAGGGAAGACAAGGATTCGTGCTCAGAGACAGCTGCAAGAGATGACCTTTGGCTCCAAACCAAAGACTTGCCCTGGGGCCCAGAGATGCTTGCTTAGTGACCAATGGAACAATGGAGCTCAGGAAGAACTAACTTGATTAATGGATAAGAAGTGAGCAGTGAAAAGCAAGATAGCCAGTCAGCTAACACAACTTTTATTGTTGCTTCTTTATACCTTACGAGTGATTCCTGCTTCTACCCATGCGACTTATACTCCACATTTAATCTTGTCAAAAAGTCCCTACATGTTTCTTTATTCATACCCTCTCTGCATCATGTTTCACTGTGTATCAGAACCTTTTTTTAAATTTAGAAATCATTTTAATTTTTTTCTGTGTATGGGTGTATTTTCATGCCTGGTGCCTGCACAGGTCAGAAGAGGGCATTAATCCCCTGAACTGCAGTTACAAATGGTTGTGAACTACCATATGGACATTACAACTGAATCCAGGTCTTCTGGAAGAGCAATGAGTCCTCTTAACCACTCAGCCATCTCTCCAGGTCCCTTCCCATTATTCTTTAAAATGTCTCCCTAGAGTATTAAGTCCTTACATGGATAACTGTCTTTTTCAACAAGTACTTTGATACACTCGAAATTTCCAACTTTAGGACTTTGTTTCTTTGTCTAGATCCTATAGATTTCCTTTACCCTTCTCCACCTCATCTGTCATCGTGGTAGAAGATTCAGTCATGCCCACGAGTGGCAGTGCTTGTGTACTTTCAACACTTTTGAGCACAGGCTGGAGGACCATGAGTTCAAGGTTACTGTGGGCTATATAATGAGACCCTACCTCAAAACAAACACTTGAACAATAAAGGAGTCTATCTTAACTCCTCTACTGTCATCTCTATGGGTTTTTTTCTTTTTTTTCTTTTTTTTTTTTTTTTTTTTTTTGTGACAAGGTCTCACTTTGTAGCCTTAGCAGGCCTGGAATTCACTATGTGGATCAGGCTGGCTACATACTCACAGAGATCAACCTACTGAGGTTAAAAGTGAGCACCAAGGGATTTGGGGATTTAGCTCAGTGGTAGAGCGCTTGCCTAGCAAATGCAAGGCCCTGGGTTCAGTCCCCAGCTCCGAAAAAAAAAGAAAAAAAAATGAAAAGTGAACAGAGATTATATCCCATTTACCTGTCCCCCGACCAAAATGAACAGTGACTTTTCCATAGTCATTATCTCAGTGTTAACAGATAATTGCTTCAAGAAATCAATCCTTTGCTTCAGACATTAGGCTTCCTGACTATTAAATCAGAGGCAATCAATTTGAAAAAAAGATTTTTGCTTATGTCCTTTTCTGTATCAAGAATCCCTTTTCCCACTCCTTTTGCAGATACTCAAATTCTGCCCAGCATTCAGTTCAAGCCCAAGCTGTCTTTGCATCAGAAAACCACTAATCCCTGATTTTTTCCCACATTACTTATGTCAGAGAGTTGCCCCTTCACACACACACACAGTGGAAAAGCCTCAGATCTGAGAATGACACACTTCCTGCCACATACCACTGTGAAAAATCTCTGTCACCTAAAAAATATCTTTAATTTCCTTATCTGCAAAACGAGGATTCTGGCAGTCATTTTGAGACAATCCACAAAATAAGGTAAAAATGTTAGCCTTTGTTCTGAAAAGAGAGAAAAACATGTTTTTCTCTTTTCCTTATTTTTCCAAAGTGACACAAAGCTCTCTGTGGACCTATACTAAGACCTCTGTACACATCCCCACCAGGTCCAGGCTGCCTGAATCTGCCTGAAGCTGGATGAACACAAATACAGACTTGTTTGAGAAGACTGCTTAGACACAACTACCACTAAATCAGTAACTTATTGAATATCTCCCATGAGCCATCAGTGTGGAAGTTAACTAGGAAGGTAGGGAAAATTATTAAGCTGGGTTCCGGGCACAGCTCAAAACTTTAAGACAGGCCACCTGGAATCTCCACAGTATCTTGAAAGTCCTAAGCCTTTCTATCTTCCTGTTCTGTTATCTTGAATATGGCTTTGTTTTCTGCTACTGGAATAGCTCCCATGCATCTAAATCCTGTAACTGCATTCTAAGCACAAAGACTTGAGCAGATGAACAGTAAAAGTGAGTGAATGCTGTCTCTTTTCATCAAGGAAACAATACGTTTGCCAAAAGACTGAGTAGTTCATTTGCCAGAGCTGGGTTATACAGCTATCACAGCTTCAAGGGAACCAAGGAGACAATTGCACTAAGTACAATGTTGTCTTGGAAAATAGAGATTCAAACAGAAAAGACGAAAAGAATGAATAGTGGGTAAGCAAATATCACTATTTGTCACATTAATCTGACGAACTGCTTAGAAAACATCGAACAGCTGGCTATCAAGCCAATGTCCAGGTTGGAAAGTACCCCACCCTCACATGTGCATTCTCTCCCCTTTGTTTGCTCTCTGATAGCCACACTGGGTCAACAAACACTTCAGGAGGATCCTTGGTCTCTGACCCTACACCTGGCTACCTCCACCAGACAAAGCAGGTCTTTGCGTCAAACATTAAGTAAGAAATACAAAGAATTCATTACTTTGCTTTTTGTGTAGTTATAGACAAATTCTTTCCAAATTAAGATAATTAAGTAAAATGCAAAATTAGGAATATTTGCTACCTGGATATATCTTTTTAAAACCTTGTCGATGATGCTTGAGGGTAAAGGTATTGCTTGTGTATGTGTGTGTGTGTGTGTGTGTGTGTGTGTGTGTGTGTGTGTGTGTTTTAAAGAAAGCAAAATGTTAAAGCTACAATAACAAATCCCTGAAGGCAATGCCTCCCTTTACATCAAAAATATTTGTAGTTCTTTCAAAAAGTTGCTTTGGTCTCCTCTCTTGAAACTTTTGAAATGTGTAGTTTACCCTTTTTTCTATTACACTGGAGAATTTTTGAAATAAATGAACAAAATAACAAGTCTCCCTATGGCACTGTTATATATGCACATATCTACCCCTTTTGTTCCCTGCCCCCACCTCATTGTGGCCCCTCCCTCCCACACAGCCCCCTCTTGCCAGAAAACTTAAATCACAAAATTTTACAGATAATTATTCTATTTTTTCTGATCTCTGGTTCCCTTTGATTCCCTACTTCTCTTTTCACTCTTCTCTTTCCTCTACCAATTTTGGTTTATATGTTTTACTCCATTTAATGCATATTTTTTATTCATATTAGGTGATTTTTTGAAAAGGATCAACTTTGTGTAATATATAAATTTTAAAAACTGTTAAAATGAGAAGAACAGGATTTAGGACCATTTCCGAAATTAACCCACAAGTTCCTTCAGGGAAAGAGAGAAATGAAGATACTTGGATCATGTGTCCCAATAAAGTCAAACTTCTCCAAAAAATTTCTGGAGAACATATGGAGCAAAAATATTGCTGTTGTAATTTTTTAAAAGCCCCAGTTTTTTTAATCCTGTCCAGCATGAACGATTTATGGACGGACTTGGAGAATCCATACATAGAATGTGGCCTAGAGCAAATTTCATGGCTTCTGTCCCATAAGGCTTTGGTGCTTCTATCTTCAGAAAGCTGACTACAGAGCCTTGTGAGAACTCACTTAGATGATGGTTCCCAAGAGGAAGAACTCTTTCCTAAGCTGGACACAGCACAATTTACTTCAAATATGGACAAGGATGGTTTGCCTCTAAAGTTGACCATTCTCTGGTTGAGAATTCTTTTTGAAAGAATCTCTTTGATTTATAAAAAATACAGTCTAAAGAAAGAACAAAGCTTGGGGAAAATAATTTTTTAAATGCATGTATATCTGGATTTGCAAAACAAAAGTAAACTGAGTGATTACATTAGTCAAGATTCCACTAGAGAAAGAAACTCCTTGGTATACACACATACAGAGAGAGACAGTGTAGGTTGGGGTAGATACTGTGGAAGCTGGCTAGGCAACTCTGAAGTTTGCTACCTGTAGGGCAGGCCATCAGAAAAGCCAAGCTGTAGGGCAGAGCTCTTGGGTACATGCTGATGCTGTCATTAATAGGCATAATTCTTTACTGCAAGCTCTTAGTTCTGCTAAAGGGCCTCCAGCTAACTGAATTATTATCTAGAATAAACTTCCTTTAAAATCCCTTACTGATTACAGATTTGAATCATGTCTATAAAACTCACAGGATCAACTAGATTAGTATCTAATTGAATAACTTGGGACTGTGACCTAACTGTGCTAAGATCCACAATTAACCACTGCAGTGAAATTTAGTGCTTCTTTTAAATCCCATTAGTGAACACTTCATTCTTGGGAAAATAAATCACAAGCCCAAACAGGCCTCCAAGGAGGGAGAGCTGATATCACCAGTATGGCATCAGTTTCAATATATCCTTGGTCAACAAGGTTCCCTAAGCACATGGAAGAGGAAACCATAGACTAAAACTGTCTACAGGGGTATGGTGGTGCTTCATTCCACTAAACTGCTCACCATTAACTGCTATGGAAATGTGTTCTTCAATTGAAGTTAATACCTAAGAGGGAAGGATTTCAAGGGATAAGTGCATTTCTTTAGAAGTTATTTTCTCATGCCACACATATTAAAAGAGCATTGGGCTGGCTTAGTTGGTTCTTTCCACTTTTCCCTGAGATTTCTCCTAGATTGTGAGGATTGTAAAATATGAAAACCTACATGTAAGTTGAAAGCTCTTTCATTTTGAAGTGTTGGGCAAATTGGTTGTTTTCCCTAGGCTCCTTTGTTTACCTGTAAAATGTACATAATTATTACTATCACGAAGGCTTGGGAAAAATTAGGTGAGGAAATATAAGTCAAATACACAATATACATTCTACAAATAATATTTTGGTCCCTTTTCATGAATATAGCCTTCATATGAAGTCTTGTGAGTTAAAAGTTCTCTCCAGCTGAGTATGGCAATACATACCCATAATCCCAACATCCTGGACAAAGAGGCAGGATGGTTATGAGTTGGAAGTCATCTGGGCTACATAGGGAGACCCTGCATTAAAATCCAATGACTGGGAATGTAGTCAGTCATACAGCACATTTCTAGTACGAGTTTTATTACCAGCACACACACACACACACACACACACACACACACATTCATCACACACAACACATACATCATCATCATCATCATCATCATCATCACCATCATCATCACACATCACACATACACACACAGCATCACCACGACCACCACCAGCAGCAACAGCAGCAGCAGAAGCAGCAAAGAACCAAGTGAGGTCTCTAATTTTCATTAATTTATCACATTGACTATAAAATTATCATTCCAGCCAGACTCAGAAAGACAAATATTATGGTTTTTTTCCTTATATGCAGAATTTAGGTGAGAGAGAGAGAGAGAGAGAGAGAGAGAGAGAGAGAGAGAGAGAGAGAGAGAATAAGTGTGTAAGAAAGAGATATGGGGAGATAAAAGTAGAAGGAGGTATTGGGGAAAGAGAAAGTCTAAAGGGTGTGAAAGGGGATTTGGGAACAAAATCTGGAAATAGGAAAGATAAAGCAAAAGTGTTGCATATTTCCTCTCATGTATAATCAAGAAAGCAAGTAAGAAAGAGGAGAAAAGGAGAAAGAGGAAGTTGGGAAGGAGGGAGGTAAAATGAGTCTGTGTGTATCTATGTGGAACGTGAATGCAGAGGCAAAAGGGGACCAGTTTGGGAGAGGAACAGGGGTGGGTCACACGGGCATGAAAATGAGTAAGATATGGTGATATGAAAGCATCAAAATGAAACTCATTATTTTGAATGGTACAATTCTAAACCAATTTTCTTAGGCTTATTTACTGTATGTGTGCACACAAAGCACTGTGCACATGCAGAGGTGAAGGCTAAAGGAGAGCTGGTCCTCTCCTTCTACCATGTTGGCTCTGGGCTTTGAATTCGGGTCATCGAGCTTGGTGGTAGGTGCTTATAAGTACTGAGCCACCTCCCTAGCCTCCATTTTTTTTAAATTTATTTTTTATTTATTCACTTCACGTCCCACTCACTGCCCACCTCCCAGTCACCCCCTCCCACAGTCCTTCCCTTATCTCCCCCCTCCTCTGAGCAGGTAGGGCTCCCCATGGATATCCCCCAATCCTGGCAAATAAAGTCTCTGTGGGGCTAGGTGCATCCTCTCCCACTGAGGCTAGACAAGGCAGTTCACTAGAAAAAACATGTCTTAAAGACAGGCAACAACTTTTGGAATATTGCCCACTCCCGTTGTTCTGGACCCACAGGAACAACCTACATATGTGCAGGCAGCCTAGGTCCACCCCATGTATGTTCTTTGGTTGGTGACTCAGTCTCTGAGAGCCCCAAGGGTCCAGGTTAGCTGAGTCTGTTGGTCTTCCGGTGAAGTCCCTATCCCCTGAGGGCCTGCAATCCTTCCTCCTGTTTTTCCATGGGTCTCCAAGCTCCACCCACTGTTTGGCTGTAGGTGTCTGGATCTGTCTGAGTCAGCTGCCGGGTGGGGCCTCTCACGGGACAGTCATGCTAGGCTCCTGTCTGCAAGCATAACAGAGTATCATTATAGTGTCAGGCATTGTACTTGCCCATGAGAGAGGTCTTAAATTGGGCCTATTATTGGTTGACTGTTCCCTCAGTCTCTGCTCCATCCCCACCAATTTTTTCTTAATAAAAATGAAATAAAACAGAATGATACTACCACCACTAACAAAAGTTCTTACTGGCTGGATCAATCAGTGACAAAATAGGTCACTTAAGGGATGAAAGATTTACTTTGTCTCCTGATTTCAGAGGTTCCAGTCTATAGACCCCTGGTTCTGTTGCCTCAACACATAGAGTAACACATCATGCATGGTAAGGGGAGCTTATAGTCTGGACAAATCATCTCATAGTACAAAGTAGGCGAAGAGACACAAGATACATGCCCCTAGTGAATGACTTCCTTGAAGTTCCTAGCACCCCCCAAAATAGTGTTTACAGACAAAGTTTTCATAGCATGAGCCTGAGGGGACATTTCATTTTAAAACTTTAACGCACAAAGGCCATTTTTACCAATTATCTTCTCAACCTTGAGTGTAGATAAAATTGTGTGCTTACAATTGCTTTTTTTTTTTTTACTTGAAGAGTCAGAGATTTTCCTATTATTTTATCTAAAAATGTTCTTGTGAGTCATGGTAGTAATGTTCTGGACAAATGTACAGTGTCATCAGGTTTCACAAGTGTGGAATAATATTTTACTGAGCAGAAATGAAGCAGAACTTAAAGACTTGTCAGAATCAGACTCGCATGGCTTAACACACACACACACACACACACACACACACTTTATTGTTTTTGCTTTATTAATTGTTAACTATAAATAGAGGTATATTTTCTCTAGAGAAAAATAAGAGCTAAATGTACAAAGCTCTTCATTCCATACTCCCCATTAGTAAGTACCATTCCCACTTCGCCCAGTGCCCTTTGTGTGCAGATCTATGTACACAGTGCAGTTCACAGGCAGAAGAATCCATGTGGAAGGCAGGTATTTACTTGTCCAAGGAAAATGCTGCCTGCTACAGATTCTTATCATGTCAGGTTTGTAGTGTGATGGTCAAGAAAAATAAGAGCAGGAAAAGGACAGGAGAGTTTTGCATTTAATCCTTTCTACTTGCTTGGTCCTTTTACTTAGGGTCCCCTGAGCTTATTTATGGCAAGTTACACCACTTAAAACACCCTAAGCAATTTCATGATCTTGCATTCTGTTTCATCAACTAGCCACTAGTTACTAGTGGTTCAAGAAGCAGAGATAAACAATCCCTCTTGCCTCTGAAAGCATCTCTCCACCAGGAAAAACAATTCTGTCTTTGAAGTGCAAAGTGAAGTTATTACCCTCAGTGTCAAATTCTGACACTGTCAATCTCTGGAACAGAAAAAAAACCCTCTTCATGTACTTATCTTAAAATATGAGATTGAGCTAGGTGGCACCCATTTATAATCTCAGCACTCAGGAAGCCAAAACAGGAGGATTGCTGTGAGTTTGAGGTTAGCATAGGTTAAACTGAATTTCAGGATATCCTAGGCTACAATGTGAGAGTCTTTTAATAAAATAACAAAAAAGGAGAGAGCTGGAGATTGCTCAGTGGCAGAATATTTGCCTAGTATGTGTAGGCCCTAGATTCAACCCTTAACACTACAAAGCTTGCTTTATGTTTCAGACAAGATAGTAGCTAGTCAATTCTACTTGCTTTTCCCCTCTGCATAACTAAAATTCCTGAGGAACTATGCAAAGGTTCATTAGAAGGGACTCTGCAGGGCAGAAAGCAGAAAGTCACCTTGACGTCAGGGTCAGGCCGTTAGAGTCTGGAGGACCACAGCATTTGGGTGAGCTCTTTGGCTTTTCCTTTTATCTTCCACATAGTTGAGAATAGGTACTAAAGACGCCTATAATCCAGAACCTCTAAAACAAACAAAAGAAAAACCTGTTCTCTGTGGCCAAAGCACTGAGAAAGGAGAAAAACATCTAGCCCAGTGAAAAAAAACCTTAATTGACAACTTTAACAGTGAAACCCAAGCCTAGAGCCCTGAGGTCAACAGAGCCCAGGTAGGGTCTAGAGATTGTCATCTTTAATGGCTCAAGACAACTGAAGGAAAAGCACTTCTCCCTTCAGAGAACACCAGCTGAGATTGAGCAGGAGTCCCAAAGGCACTAGGGAGTTTGGGGAAGTACTTTCTTCCTGGTGCTGGTTGGCAGGATCAGCCAAGAGCCAGCAGGACCTCCAATCCTCCAACCACACCAGGCAGCTGGCAGAGGCGTGCTCTGCCCAGCTGGCAGCTTTGGAGGATACTCAGTTAGTAGCAAAGACCTCCACACCCACTCCACCACAGCAGCAGGGAAAACAGAGTTAGCACTTCATGTCTGTGGGCCACACAGTAGTAGAGGACAGCACTAGCAGACACCTTCCAACTCCCAAGCCCACTGGAACCTTCAGGATACCAAGTGAGTTTCAGCTCCCTCGACCCCCAACCACAAGGTGGGTTGCTGGGAGGCACTTTCCTCTCTTTTGCTAGTGGCATCAGCAGAGAGCTCACAGGAGGAGTCAAGACATCTGCCACTCCCCTCCCACCACCAGGCACCAGCAGAGGATGCAGACAGGTGCTCCCCCTCCCAGCTGCTGTTTCCAAGCCAATGGAGACTGAATGAGAAGGCTGGACTTTCACCCTGTCTGCCAGCAGCAGCTGGTGCCCCATTCCCTCCCAATTAGAGTAAAGAAAGATCTCAGCGAGCAGGGAACTGGAGGCAGGGATTCTTTAAATCTGCAGGGAAAATGCCTGCAAGGCACCTGCCTGACCCAAATGTGATACCTACCCAGATCATCACACCTGCAGGTCTGGAACTGAACTGGCAGTGTGGCATGCTGTGATTCGGGTTTTCAAGGTGGTTTCTGAATAACACACAGAGCACACCAGAATGGCACCGGCGGGGCTCTAAAATTGAAATTTTCATTGGAACCTCAGCCCACAAGTTTAGGCCAGGAAACGACAAAAATACCCACACTAAGACACAACATAACATAACTCTTAAAACTAAAGACCAAGTGCCAAGTGCCAGGGGTGGGAGGATCTTTTGAAAGCAGCTAGAGAGAAAATCAAGCATTACCTATAAAGAATGCTGATTTGCCAATTTAAATGATAGCAGATTTCTCACCTAAATCCAGAAAGGCCAGAAGGAAGAGATATACTTCCCAATGATGAAAGAAAAGAACTGTCAACTCTGAGTTTCATGTTCAGGGAAAATATCCTTCAGGAGTGAAAGAAAAATAAAGACATTCTCGGATGATGGGAAATTTATCAAATTTCCACTAGCAGCATACCATTAATAAATGGCTAAAGGAAGCTCTGCAAACAAAAAGGAAACAATATGGGAACAAGTCTTGGAACTTTAGAACGGAAGGGAAACAATGACACAGGTTAAATGACTCAGAATAAATCTAATATACGACCCCTTTCCTTGTATGTTTTTCTATCCAAAATCAAGCAACAAATATACCATCTGATAGTAGGGTCAATCTATATAGAAGACATAAATAAAAAATTCTATTTCAAAAGCAGGAGAAAAAATTACTAAACAAAAACAAGGGAAGGGGGACTGCTACAAGTTTGAGGATAGGCAGAACTACACAGTGAGACTAGTGTCAAGGAATTCGAAAAAAATTTCTACACTTTACTAGAAGCTGTAAAATGTTGAAAATGGTAACCTGAAATATGTTATACATATAATTTAATACCTAATGGAATTTAATACCTAAAATTCCATGCAAAATGGAATTTTAAAATTTTATTTTGAGCAACCCACAATAAGGCAAGAAAGGAAAAAGAAAGGAACAAGAATCAAAGAAATAAAAAAGCAGATAATAAAATGCCAAGTATAAACAATAGTATAAAAAAGTTGGATTTTCTACATAAATGAATTAAAAGAGACACACAAAATGAGTTTTAAAAATTACTATTATGCTATCTACAAGAAATCTATTTCAAATATAATAGTGTAAGTAGGAAAATAAAAGGGAAAATCAAAGGTTTAATTCTTAAAAGCAAGAGCAGCTATATATTAATATAAAATAGAGTTCAGAGAAAATAAGATTGCCATGGGTAAAGAATATCATACATACAAGAATAAATTAATCAATTCTTCAAATGGCACAGAAATCCTAAATGTAACAATAAATAGCTTTAAAATACATGAAGCAAAATCTGAACTAGGAAAGAAACATATAAATCTATAATATATCTGGAGATTTCAAAGCCTTCTTCTCAGGAATAGAACTATTTATTATACAGGAAATTAGCAATATTATGAATGAATAACCCAGGAAGCCATAGGTACTAATTTATAGGACACTATCCCCAACAATAACTGTTGCAACATAGCCCATCTTCTGGGTCATAAAACAAGCATCACTGAATATAAAAGAATAATAGAACATATTCTATGACATAATGAAATCAAATTAGAAATCAATAGAAAAGTCAAAAGGGAAAAAAAACTTCAAACACTTGGAAACTAGACAGTACATATAAAGGAAAATGTTAAAATACAACAAACTGAATGAAAACATGAATACAGTATGTTTGTGGACTGTAGCTATGCCAACATGAGAATTTACAGCAGTAAATGTTTATATTGGGAAAAAAAAAGAGGTCTTTTTTTTTTTCCGTAGCTGGGGACCGAACCCAGGGCCTTGCACTTGCTAGGCAAGTGCTCTACCACTGAGCTAAATCCCCAACCCAAGAGGTCTCAAATAAACCAAGTAAACTCCTTTATTAAGAGACTATGATGGTATATCCAATAAAAAAAGAGAGATCCATGGCTCCAGCTGCATATGAAGCAGAGGATGGCCTTGTCAGGTATCAATGGGAGGAGAGGTCCTATGAAGGCTCGATGTCCCAGTGCAAGGGAATGTCAGGGCAGTGAGGTGGGAATGGGTGGGTGGGAGTAGGAGGATCTACATAGAAGCAGGGGGAGGGAGGAGGGGGATAGGAGAGGAGGAAAGGGAATAACATTTGAAATGTAAATACATAAAATATCCAAGAAAAAAAAGAGAGACTATAAGGGCTAACAAGTTGGCTCAATGTGTAAAAGTGCTTGCTGGGGTTGGGGATTTAGCTCAGTGGTAGAGCGCTTGCCTAGGAAGCGCAAGGCCCTGGGTTCGGTCCCCAGCTCCGAAAAAAAGAACAAAAAAAAAAATGTGCTTGCTGATATCCCTGAAGATCTGCATTCAATCTCTTAGATCTACATGGTAATGGAGAGCACTAACTGGCAAATTGTCCTATGACCTCCATATACAAGCTGTGGCACATGCATGTGTGTTTTCAGATGTACACACACACACACACACACACACACACACACACACTCTGAATAAATGAATGAATGAATGAATAAATAAATAATCCATTAATTTTTAAAATTACAACCACTGAGTAAAAATAGGCTATGAATTTAAAAGTGAGCAAGGGTGTGGGTAACATAGGAGGGTTTTGAAGGAGAAATGATGTAATTATAACCTCAAAAATTTAAAAATATTGACCAAGAGAGAGAGAGAGAGAGAGAGAGAGAGAGAGAGAGAGAGAGAGAAAGAGAGAAGACATAGTCACTAACATCACAAACTTGACAAGGGATCTTACTATAGCCCTTATAGGTACAAGAAATAGAGGAATGTTATGCACATAGATGTGACAATTCTGAAGAAATAGATCTTTGAAAACCACAAACTACCAAATCTCAACTGATTTGAGTATCCACTACCTATCCAGCCCAATAGCTATTTAAATAAAATGTATTTGAAATGTTAAAGGTTTCCAAAAAACAAAGGCTGTGGGCCTGCTAGGTTTCAGTGGATAATGCTACCAAACATTTAAAGAACACAATCTATTCTAGAATAACAAGGAAAAGGGAACACATTTGTGTCAAGGGTTCTCTAAGTCATTCCCATGCTTGATGATTCAGCACAAGGAAGACTCACATAATGCTGCAGAGAGCCATGCTTCTGGCTATGATTCATTACAGCTGAAGAATACAGAACAAACCTAGCAAAGGATGAAGTTCAGAGGAAACTAGGTGCAAGTTTCCAGGAATCCCTCCCAGTAGAGACCAAAGGGACGAACTAATTCCTGCAAGGACAAGTTGTGACGTGTGTGAAATGTTGTCTACAAGGGAAGCTGTTAGAAACTCAGTTCCTGAGGCAACCCTGAGGGTTGGTCATGTAGGTCCTTCCTGCCTAGCACTTAAAATTCTAGTTCCCAATAGGAAAGCAGATAGGCAGTCACCATTAAGCATCTTGTTTAGATAGTTTAGGTACAGTAAGCATATTGTTTAATCCTGGAAATGGTAGGAACCTTTCCCTAACCCAAGTCCCAAAGGTTATACAAGGATTCACCTTTCAATTGAGCCTTATAATACAGTCAGGCTTGCTATGTCCAGTCTTGGACACCGGAGGCTTGAGTGTTTATCCTGGGACACACATTTGTGCAGACAGATTATGCACTGTAAACCACAAATATCAGTCCTGGAAATGGTAAGGACATTCCTAAGACCAAAGTTCCTAGATTCCCACTAAAGCCCTGATACTTACTTATTTTTGCAATACTTCCTGTGTCATTTTATGAGACCAGCATTTTTCTAATACCAAAATTAGACAAAGACAGTACCCAGTCCCTTCCAAACTACTGCCTAATCTAACAAGAATTTGGACAAAAAAAATCTAGCAAATTATTAGTAACATAGAATCTAGAATCCAGAAAGGTACAAATTTTCTTTTACTATAGCCAGAAGTGTTTTTGTTGTTGTCATGTTTTGTTTTGTTGTTTGTTTGCTTGCTTTGTAACTATTACTTAAAGCCTGGAGTGGTATTTTGGTAACTGTATAAGGTTGGTCCAAACAAAAGCTTAACCAAGTCAGACCCTACTGGGTGTGAGGGACTGGAGAGATGACTCAGCAGATAAAGTTGTTTGCTACCAAACCTGAGTTTGATCCCATGATTCCCCAAATGAGGGAAGTACTCCTGTAAGCTGTCTTCTGAGCCTCCACATATGTGCTATGGCATGCTTGTTCCTCCCCAAAAAATAAATAAATAAGTCATTTAAAAATACTTATGCACTGTGTAACCTTAAAATATTTGCGAACACGTGTGTGTGTGTGTGTGTGTGTGAGAGAGAGAGAGAGAGAGAGAGAGAGAGAGAGAGAGAGAGAGAGAGAGAGAGAGCAGGGAAGGGGATCTTTCTATGAAGCTCTGGTTGTCCTGAAACCCTCTACATAGACCTGACTCACAGAAATCTACCTGCTTCTGCCTCCTAACCACTATACCAAGGTTTGAATTAAAAAAAAAACAGAGCTGAGAAGTTAGCTCTGTGGAGAAAGTACTTACTTTGTAAGATGAGGACAACAATTTAGATCCTCAGGACCCAGGTAAAGAGCTGGGCAGGCGTGGTCCATTTGTGATCCTATCACTGGGAAGACTGCAACAGGAATTCCTCAAGGCAAGGTGACTAGTTCTACTAGCCAAGATTGACAAGCTCATTCAGAGACACTGCCTCAGTAAATAAACTAGAGAACAAATAAGATACTTGATATCAATCTTTGACCTCCACATATGGACATATTCTCTCCCTATATGTACACACCAAAAAGGCATACATGCACGAACACCACATACACATACGTAAAATATTGAAAAAAAAACTTGCAGACAGAATGTCAGGCATGTTATATACCTTACTCATGGGCAGGATGATCACAGGTTTGAGGTCACCTTGGGCTACTTAGTGATTGTCTCAAAAACAAAAACCAAACAAAACCACAAACCGATAAAAAGCCTAAACCACAATATCCCAATATCAATGTATTCTACCATATCCATCATGCTAATGAAGAAAAATCATATGCTCATATTATACTTAACACAATTCAGCATCCATCTATAGTTAGAAAAATCTAAGCAAACTATGAATACTTGGGTGCTTTCTCAACTTGATAAAGAACATCTTCTAAAAACCTACTAGTACCACAGTTACTGGTGAAAGATTAAGTGTTTCCTCCTAAGATCTACCCGAACAAAGGTTGTCTCCTATTACTTTCATTCAACATAATTCAAATGTTGCAGAAAGTTCAATCAGGCACGAAAAATGAATAAAAAGCACATGACTAGAAAGAAGATAAGACCATCTCCACTCCCACACAACACAAGCTTCTCTCTTTCTTTTACATTATATTTATTTATTTCAGGCTTGGTGGCAAATGCCTTTATTCTGAGCCATCTTACCAGGCCAATGACATAATTGTCTACATAGAATTTCTAAAGTACTTGCCAAAAGATTTATCAAACCAATAATTATTGAGTTCAGTATGTGACAAGATATTCAGATCAACACACAAACATCAGTTTTATTTCTGTTATACTGACAGCCAACAGTTAATGTATGGCTGGAATTTAATGTGCATTACCAGTTCTAAGCACTCCAAAGGAAATGAGGTGCTTAGGTACATGCTTAACAAAACGTGCACAGGATCTATACATTGACAATTCCACAGTGCCGATGAAGAAGCCAAAAATGATAATGGAAGGATGGGAATTATCAAGTTGAAGGATTAGAACAGAATGTTGGGAAGATGTCAGTCCTTCCCAAATGGATATGGATATATATATATGTGTGTGTGTGTGTGTGTGTGTGTGTGTGTGTGTGTGTGTGTGTGTGTGTAATATTATATAGATATAATGTTTGATTCAATTTCTCTTCAAATTCCATCAAGGTTTGTGTAAATAGGAGAGAGGTCCACTACAAAAGGTATGTGAAAAGACTAATTAGCAGCCAGTTGTTGTGGTGCATGCCTTTAATTCCAACACTTGTTTAACTGAGCCAGGTGAGTCTTTGTGCATTCCAGGACAGTTCCAGGACAGTCAGAACAAGTAAGACCCTACCTCAAAAACAAAACAAAACAAAACAAAAACAAAATAAAACCACCACCACTACCACCAAAACCTCCACAAAACCAACAACCCACAAACAAACAAAAAACAAAGATGAGTTACCTTGGATAGCCAAAACAATTTGTAAAAAGAATAAAAAGTAAGGGACTGCACTCCACACTTATTCTATAGCTACAATAATTAAGACTAGGATTTACAGAAGGAGAGATGAGTAGATTAATAGTATACAAAAAAAGCCAAGAAATGGCCCCATACGATGGCTCAATTGATTTCGAGATACAAAAGCAATTTAATGAAGCAAAGAGTCATTTTATTTGAGTCATCAACTCTTCATAGGCAAATAATAAGGATCTCTATCTTAGGTCCAAGTTTATAACAAAAATTAACTCAAAGTGAACCACTGACTTAAAACTATAACACTTTTTAGAGACAACATGAGAGAGTGCAGGTGAAATCAGGTGAAGATGTTTTAGACATGACACCAAAAGCACTATATTTAATGCAAAATTTGATAAACTGGATCTCTCCAAAAATAGTTTGTAATAACGTCTTGTTAAATGAAAAGATAGCTGCAAATGGGAAAACTATTTTTGATCATCTACATATCTGAGGAATATATATATAAATTTAATATAAATAAATAAATAAATTTAATATATATAAATTTAATTGCAAGAAATAATCCAATTAGAAAATGTCCAAAAGACATGAGCAGATATATCACCAAAAAGAACATAAAAACTGATCTCAAACCCCTACAAGACTGTTTACAGCATTTAAAATTTTTTTATTATACCTGTGTGTGTGTGTGTGTGTGTGTGTGTGTGTTGTGTGTACGTGTGTCCTATGTGGACAGTTTTCAAGACTCATTTCTTTCTTTCCAATTTATAGGTCAAGGATCAAAACCAAGTCATTAGGCTTGGTGGCTCGTGCTTTTACCTACTGAACTATCTCCATGACCCAGCAGTTGTACTCTTAACAGGCAAGTTGTAAACAGTCTTACAATGTCCTTCAATGGATAAACAGTTAAACCGTGGTTTATCCATGCTGCAGAATATCACTCAGCAATAAAATCAACGATGGATGCTAAAGAAAGGTTAATCAAAAGTTGTTTGCAAACATCTGTATTTGTCAGAATTCAAAGGTCCAGAACCAGTAGTAAATTATACACACTTCTTTTATATATTACTACTATACATCATGTCTCCTTACTTATTTGATGCGATTGTCTTCCATTATTGTGACAACCGCTAAGCAAAACAAAATGTTTCAGGGCAGATGTTCAGGGAGGTGAGATCAAAGCTGACCAAAGCAGGCATCCATGGTGAACTTTTTCTTTCTTGTTTGTTTGTTTGTTTGTTTGTTTGTTTTGGAGACAGGGTTTCTCTGTGTAGCCCTGGCTGTACTGGAACTCTCCCTCTGTAGACCAGTTCTACACTTTCTGTCCAATCCTCTCTGTCTCAGAAAATCTCAGCCCTAGTTTAAAGGTTTTTACAAATAATTCTGACAGACCCACCTAACTATCCAAGATAGTGACCCCTAATTTTAAGACAACCGACCTTTAATTACACTCCCCAAATATCTCCTCAGGAACACCTGGACGAAGGTTCGACTAACTGGGAGCTGTAGGCTAAGTCGACATCAGAAAAAAGGAAAAGAAAGAAGTCCCACACCATCATAAACCATTTTTGCTTACAATTGGATTAGTGTGTTGTCAACTGCTTCCTTGCTTTTATTATTAATCCATGCTTCAAGCATAAACGTCAGAAATAATGGTCGCCTTCGAGTTTAGAGACAAATTGCACTCGTAGAACTTTACAATTGAGGCGGGAGGGAGGGTTGGGAAGCTCAGTCTGAACCTTGCTAGAGCAAGAGCCAGTGCACTTCGCTGGCTCAAGCGCCTAGCGAGGCTGGGAGTCTTCAGGGCAGCAGCGCGCGCAGCAGGAGGGGAGGAGAACCCACCTGAAGCGCAGCGCCGCGCGTGCGGGAGCCCGAGGTGGGTGGAGCCTTCAAGCCGGTGGCGCTGGCGACAGCGCCCAGCCCGCCAGAAGAACGCGCGGCGAGCAGACGGCGGGGAGTCACTCGGGTAGGGCGAGCGCAGCCGGCAGGGGGGGCGGGCGGGGGCGGGGAGTAGCGGTGGTGAGGAAGGAAAGGGAAGAGGCGGAGCGTGGGAGCGCACAGTGTCAGGAATACAATAGTGCTCCGCGCCGCCTCGGCTGCCGCCGCCGCCCAGCAGCCTGTCCAGGGCTGAGGCCTGAAGGGCCAGGCGGCCGGGCCGAGGGCGGGAGCAGAGCGCTAGGGGGCGGCCCCCTTGGCTCCTCGGAAGGCCGGGGCAGGAGGGCGGGGTGAGATTAGGGGGCAGGTGCGAGGGAGGGAAGAGAAGAAAGCGGGCGGCTAGGGGGCGGTTACCACCCTAGCCAGACTCGCCCGGCACGTTGAGGGGGCCCTCAGTGTGCGGCGAGGACGGAGAGGAGCGAGAAGCTGCGCCGGAGGTAGGCGCTCTGGAGGGCGGCCGCGGCACCCGCGAGGTTGTGGGCGTAGTGCGGGTTTAGTGGCGGGAGTGGCGGCCTGGAGGAGTGGGACGCGAGCGGTGTGGAGCTTGGGGTCCCGGCCTCGCCACGCTCGGGGTCGCTCCAGCTCCACGTAGCGGTTGCCCCCGGGGTCCCCCGAGAGCCTTGGAATGGAGAGCGTGTGTGGGCTGAGGTAAAGTGCCCAGTCGCCCCTCTGCTGGTGGCGCGCTGTGCCCGGTGGCCCGGGCGGGGGGTTGGGGGGATGCGGACACGGACACGCGAGCTGGACTACAGCCTCCCGGCCACCTCCGGAGGCGTTAAGCGCCATAACTGTGGCGGCCGTTCCCATCGGAGTCCCCTCCGGGCGCCTCTTCCCGTGCTTGTCCTGTGCTATCAGGGACTCATGGGGCCAGACCTCGGGGCCAGAGGGCATGCTCTTTCAGCTGCCTGTGGCTGGTCGGTCCGAGCAGCGAGAGGGCGCACCCTGGCTGTTTGAGCCTTTCGGAGCGGGAAGATACTGAGTGTCCAGAAAGGGCAAGACGGGCAGTGCGGGGAGCAACCAGACACCAAGAGAGCTGAAATGCCAACCTAGCGGGAGCGCGGGCGCCCTGCTGTCTGCGAACTTTCCTTTCTCCAGTCATTGTAAGAACGCTGCGAGTGTTCGAAGCCCGCAAGTGCCCAGAGGTCTAGGGGTGGGAAAATCACCAGGGCTTTGCCAATTACGGGGAGATTTTTCTGCCATCGGGCACGGCACAGTTGTTAACTTTTCTCCAGCCCTTCTGAGGGAGCCACATCGATTTTATATTATTTTGTTTTGTTTTGTTTTGTTTTATTTTATATTTTAGCCCTCCAGTCTTTTCTCCTGCTTTTTGGAGCAGTTTTGGTTTTGGTGGAATCTGGCTTTAAATTACACCGGGTAACCAGCGTTCATTGGGTGGGATCTCCAGTGAGTGTCCTTAATGGTGGTATGTGAAGATATGCTTAAGAGTTTATCTCTCTGTGCAGCCCTAGGACGTACGTACCTAGTAGGGATTTCACAAGAAACTTGTTTGGCCACCCCACTGGCGTTCTGAGTCAAAGGAAATCCATCTTTGGAGATGTGCACAAGGGTCGACCCTTGCTTGTGAGAGGCACTTAACTGTGAAGCTAAGGATGAGATCCACACCCTTCACCGCCACAGTTTGATTGTATAAGAAATCAAAACCATAGTGACAGATTTCAGTGTCCTAAAGGGAAAGGTGACCTCATTCCCTGCATTCAGTCAGATAAAGATAACTGCTACTCTCAAAACTCCGAAAAGTAATGAAAAAAAAATAGGTAGAAACTGGTTGCACAACATCGTTGCCTAGTTAACCCTAGCCACAATCCTCTTTCCCAGAGTGCTTCTCTTAAATACCTTGCCTGCAGCCACTTCTAGTCAGCCCTGGGGGGTGGAAAATAGGGCGGGGAGAAGAGCAGAGTGCACTTTGTTTTTTATTTAGTTTAATATTTCTATAATATCTGTAATAGTAGGAATGTAGAGCCTAGCCTTTGTACATTTAAATAGTGACGTTCTTACACATTATGTGATGATTCTGGATAAGTAAAAATAGATTTTTTCTTTTTTGTTTAACTTTAAGAGTATTCTACTTCTATAACTAACATTTTCTTTTTTATTTTAGACGAGCTCTGACTTCAAATACTTAAATTATCAGAGGATAAACTCTCACATCAAGGATTACAGAAATTGGAGAGGGAGGATGCTGTTCATATTAAATTGAAGAGTACCCCAGTTCACATTAAGCTCTCAACATTAGTTATTGTCATCTTTCCTGTCACATGTGTTTTTTACACCTCTGTTCACTAGAGAAGAGCTCTTATTCCAATACTGTTGCTTTAAAATATTTTAAAATACAATACTGTTCCTCAAAGGTTTTTTTTTTTGTCAGCAACTTCTGGAATAATACAGGTTATGGTGTTCTAACTTCAGGATCCACACTCTTCTTTTCTGAGTCAAGCCATGGCACTGAGATATGAATCTTGGTCATCGGCAGTTAAAAATAAAGTACCTAGGAATGACTTGGAGACTGTTTTCAGGACACACAAGATTTTGGAACACTTGTGAACCACTTTCTTGCCTGTAGAGGAGATTCTCAGTATCATCACAGCTAATGATTCAGGGGCAGTTATCATACCTAAGACATAGTAAAAGCTAAAGTACAAGGTTGTTGAAGACATAGGTTTTGTTTGGCCATTTCCTTTGATACTGCTTGTTTTACCCCTTTCTCGTGTTCTACAAACCATAACAAATGTTTGTCCTCTAAGCTATACAAAGCCATCCCTGTTTTTTTTTTTAAACTTTGAGGTCTAACTGAAACTAGTCACTTATTTTGAGAGTGGTAAGGGAATCAGGAGATACCAGGTTTTATGGAGATGTGACATTAGAGAGATCTTAGAAGCTTTGATCAAGGATACAGAGAGAGGCTAAAAATGAGATTGAATATTATCATGGGATATAATGTACATACCTCTTCATGGAGCTTACAAAAAAACAAGAGCTGAAGAAAATAGAACTGATATGCTGATTTATATTAAGATAATCTCTCATTAGGGTATAATTTACTGTGATCTTTACTTGCCTCATTTTTCTAGATGAGAGGTGGCTGTTGGGTGATACCCATCTGGCTCTATCTTAGCCATAATTTTTGGTGTTGAAAATTGAACCCACAGCTTTGCACATGCTAAGCAAGCATTCTACCACTGAGCTACCCCTTACCCAGATACCTTTATGAAGTGGGGACATTTGACTCATTAACAAGTTTGGATTCTAGTTACTGTGGCTAAGAAAATTAAAGCATTTTCATCTTTATACAGGTTTGTGGGGTGGGGAGAATCTAGAATGAATGGTTAGAAGTAATGAATGAATAAGAGGGTGCTAGCAGGTGATCATTGCAGACCCAGTTTGCTGCTTTAAGTTTTTGTCTTTGTGACTCTCCCATGATCTGTTTTGTGTCCTCTCTGTAGGTCTTCCCATAGACAGCAAAAGCAAGGCTCCTATAATCAAAAGTGCCTCTGTGCTGAGTCTTTGGGAAAAACTTGCCTAATCCAATCTGCCAGACTTGGGAAGGGAAGGTAAGAACTCAAAGTGCTGTTTTTCTGAACATGAGGATGTGCGTGTTCTTGTGGGTACCTAGGAGTCTTGATTTGCCCTGAAGAAAATGAATCTGGCAAGAAGAAGTTATAGGGGCCGGAGAGATGGCTCAGTGGTTAAAAGCATTGGCTGCTCTTCTGGAGGTCCTGAGTTTAATTCCCAGCACTCACATGGTGGCACTCAACTATCTGTAATGAGATCTGATTCCTTCTTCTTGTGCGCATGAAGACAGAGCACTCATATATGTAAAATAAATAACTCTTTAAAAACACAGTATGATAAAAAATATTTCTAAGGTAAAAAAGAAGTTATATTGGGACTTTGGCCAATAGGAAACATCTGTGATATCATGGGTACCCTTCAAGCTATAAATAATTTTTCTCTTCTAACTCAGAAGCTGTGGCTATGCCCCACTATCCAAAGAGAACATTTTCCTCTGATACCTGTTGATAGGCAAAGATACCTAAGCCAGTGTGGGGTTTTTTGTTGTGTTGTTTTAAGACAGGTTTTTTTTTTAAGATTTATTTATTTTATGTATGAGTACACTATAGCTGTCTTCAGACACACCAGAAGAGGGCATCAGATCCCATTACAGATGGTTGTGAGCCACCATGTGGTTGCTGGGAATTGAACTCAGGACCTCTGGAAGATCAGTCAGTGTCCTTAACCACTGAGCCATCTCCCCAGCCCTTGGAACAAGGTTTTATTTTGTAGGCCAGACTAGCTTTCCAACTCACTATCCTCCTGCCTCAGCCTCTTGAGCTCTAGAATTATAAGGCATGAGCTATGCTTGGCTGGAATGTTGTTTTTGAACTAGCTAACAAAAGAATGTGATATCAGCTTGGTCTGTACACTGGACCCTCTGTTGAAATCTTCTGGGAAACTTGCTGGTATTATTCTTTTCTAGATTTTGAAAATTTAATTTTGATAAAATATTATAATTTTCAAAAATATTGCAAGATTGGTATAAAACCTCACTGTATTCCCTTTATCCAAGGTCATGAGTTATCAGCAGTTTGTTTTCATTCACTCTTTCTGTTTCTTTTTACAAATCATTTGAGCATAAACAGTGAGAGTGCTGTTTGTCAAGGCCGTCCTGTTGTGAAGAGTGTCTCAGATGAAACCACTGGTAGTGTAAGGCAGGGCCCCAGACGTAAAGTCCCTGTGTAGCTACCAAGCATATGTTTGTAAATCTAGTAGAATCTCTGATGTTAGGTAGAGAACTCATGACCAATTGTAAAAGTATTTAAGATAACCTTTCCCTTTCACCGTTCTTGTCATGTTTTCTTTCCTGTGTCAAGTTTTAATTCCACGAAACACTTAAGTTTTGTGGCCATTAATAAAGCCACCATTTAATTCATTCAGCAAACATACTGAGTGCTTTCTATTTACTGGGGTGTAAAAGGTAAAAGATACTCATCCCCTTAAGAGTTTAATGTCCAGTGGAAAGAATGTAAGGAATCTTCTCCCAGGAGGAGGAATGCTCTGCTGATGGGAACAGAGGACTTGTTGAGGAGCTAAAGAGAGACATCTAGGAGCCACTTAACTGGATGCAACTGAACATACCCATCTCTAAGGCCTTTGACTCTTAGATGACAAGGTTCATGAGTTAGGAATCCTTTGAGGTCATATATCCACCACAGGCAATGGAATCAGGCAAACTTGGACTCAAATTCTGGCTCTTCCACTTGATGTTGGCTACTTTACTTCTCTATGCCTGAGTTTCTTCATGTGCCAAGTCATATTTCTAAGGATGGTAGTGAGGATTTAGTTGAAGTAATAGTTGTTCTATAAACATTCATTTCATCTCCTCTTACAAAAAATACACTATGTTGGGAGTAACATAAAAATATTAAGTATTAAGGTAGAATCCAAGCAGAAATTTCAAATTTTTTTTAACAGATAAATATCTTATTGTTAGTTGTGCTAGGAAAGATGATGGGAGTTACCTTACAGGATAGTAAATATAACAGCAACCGTGATAGCTCTCTGAGCAGAGGATATCTCTTAGAGTTGTGAATCTTGAAATGGTGAAGCAGAGTCAACTTGCCCAAGGACACACACACACACACAGAGAGAGAGACAGAGACACAGACACACACACACACACACACACAGAGAGAGAGAGAGAGAGAGAGAGAGAGAGAGAGAGAGAGAGAGAGAAAATTAATTCCTCTGTGACTGACCAATGGAGTGCCCTTGGAACCTCAAGAATAAATCATAATAAGCAAGGTAAAATGAAGAGCGAAAGATTGTCAGGTGGAGGAAATAACAGGTAGTGACAGTACTGAGGTGGAACAGGAATAAAGGATTCACAGAGGTTTGGATACATTGGGAAAAGAGAGATGAGGTAGGCAGAAGATTGATAGACTTTATGGAACCTCATTAAGGAGCTTGTGCTTTATTTTAAAGAGAAGCATAGTCTACTCGAAGGTATTAAGCCTTTCCTAAACTGTATGTGTGAGTACTTAGAAAAGTATTCAGTGGTTCCTAAAAAGGCCTTGTCATTTCTTCAGTGTTCCATATTGCATTCCAATATAAGCTATGTTTCTGTATAAAACCTATGCCAAAATGTAGGTAGGTAACTTGGACTGTCTCTGTGAATGTTGTAAGAAGAGTTGCCATGCTAAAAAGAAGGTTGCACTTCAGAATGCTGGTAGAAAGAAGTTTAATTAGTTTCATATCTTTTTTTTTTCTTTTCTTTTTTTCGGAGCTGGGGACCGAACCCAGGGCCTTGCGCTTGCTAGGCAAGCGCTCTACCACTGAGCTAAATCCCCAACCCCGTTTCATATCTTTTTTATTTATTTATTTTTTACACTCCAGATTTTATTCCCCTCCTGGTCTACTCTCTGACTGTTCCACATCCCATACCTCCTCCTCGCCCCCGCCCAGTCTCCACAAGGATGTCCCTATACCCTACCCACCCCACCAGGCCTCTAGTCTCTTGAGGATTAAGTGCATCTTCTCTGACTGAACTCAGATCTGGGAGTCTTCTGCTGTATATGTGTTACTGTCATATCTTTTACATTTTAGGATGCATTAAGGAAAGTCATCTAACTTTCATTAAACCCCATGAAATAGACAAACAATTGGAATTAAGAGGAAAAATAATTTCTGGAAACCTGGATTTAGCCTTACAAATGGAACAGTAGAATATAAGGCTTTAGTTTAAATATATCATAATTAAGATACTTCTGTGACTAAGTGGAAATTTGTCATTTTTAAATTTTGTGTCTGTGCCATCTGTAATGGTAGACAGCACATTTGTGAGACTGGAAAGACTGAAACATTTTTTCTACTATAGTTTTTTTTCATACTTTCATTCAGGTAGTGGAAGTTTTTGTATTTGGAACTGTTTTTATGTACAGCATAAACCTCACAAGAGAAAACTGGTGTTCTTTTCCCCTTGCCATATACATTGGGTCACAAATATACTTTAAAGTAGCCTACACTAGTTAACTTTTAAAGGTAAGAGAAATTGCTTAGTTGATGGCTTGATGATTATTTAGGATGGACTTCCCTAGCCAGCTGATGGTTGGTAGACTAATTGTTTAGGAAAGAGGCCCTGAGCTTGGATGTCTCACCACTCTGTGTAGTCTCTTTTAGGTGTCTAGTCTAGACTTATTTACATCCTGGTCTCAGAGTTTCAAAAGAGCGAAGCAAGGAAGAATAAGTACCAACCAGCACTTTTTCTCAAGCATCCGCTTCTGTCACATTTATTATTTATTGTTCCATTGCTAAATCACAAGAGTACTTTCACAACCAAGTCCAGAGTAATTGTGGGAGACCATTTAAAGAGTGGATATAAGAAGCTGTGAATAAGTTGGGAACCTTTATAGCAATAATGAATAATAATTGGTAATGAATAGGGAGCAGTATGGGTTTGGAAGTAGATAGTCTCACAAATGGGGCAACTGCTGTCTGATCTTATACAGCTTTTATCAAAGGACTTCCTGTGTTTCCTCAACACCCATTCACGTTTAATCACATTTGTAGTTAAGCAAAAAGACTTGGGAATCTACCATCAGGAGATGAAAGAAACAGTGGCAATTTTGCCCTGGACACTCTTCCCCCCCACCCCTATATCCTTTAATATAATTTTTACTTAAAAGAAGATATTGGGCATGGATAAAGGATTCCTTGTAAATATATTTTATTTATTCCAATTTTAAAAATATTCCTGTGGTTTTAGTGACGAATCCAGCATCATACTGTGGAGTGAGTAGCCAAGATCCGCCAGTTTGGGGCATCAGACTTTGACCTTAGTTTGGAAGATCTCAAAGGTAACATTCTTCATATAACAGAATTTTTTCAACATCTTGAGAACTGAAATTTATTATATAAAATGTAATGGTCCTTGGAAATGTGGGAAACTGAGTAAAATAGGGGTGTGTATTCCTTCTGAAAATTGTGTGATAGCAGAATCTCAGGTTTCATTATTTTCTGCTAGGATAAAAATTTAGAATTCCTGTTATTTAAGTCAGGAGCTTGAAAGGAGCTGTCCATATTTATGAATGTAGTATTTGACTTTGCCCTTTATCCAACAAATACTTATATGTTAATTGGAATATTGCTTATAGTAACACGAGATTAGTGATATATTGAGTATCAGTCAGGACTTAGTTATACAGAAGAGTATTATTACACTTTATATTAGAAGCAGAGTAGAGCATGTGTTACCATTTATGTAAAACAGTGATGACAAGAAAATATATATTTTTGATTACATAGATGGGCTGTTTAAGCACTGACAGTTTTGGGGCATGAATGACCTGGACTAGAAATTGAGAGTGAGGCTTTTCACTGCATAAGCTCTTCTTTTTGGTATCTTTTTTTAAAAAATTATTTTATTTATTCATATTTCAAATGTTATTCCCCGTTATCAGTTTCCCTTCCACAAGCCCCCTCTACTCTCCTCTCTCCCCCTGCCTCTATGAAGGTACTCCCCTACCCACTCCTGTCTCAGCAGCCTAGCTTTCCCCTTTCCTGGGTCATTGAGCCTCTACAGGACCAAGGGGCTCACCTCTCAGGACTGCCACATAAGGCAGTCCTCTACTTTTTTGTGTTTTAAGATGTGTTACTTCCTATTTCAAAAGTTAAATGTGTTTTTAAGAAGAGCTGATATATAGTTATGGGAATTCCCATGACTCCTTCCCAACTTGACTTGATCAGATTAAAAGAAAAAAAAATCATGGTATGTTTTTTTTCCCTTGGAATGCTTCTTGGTATAGTTCTGTGTATGTGTGTGTATGTATGTGTGTGTATGTATATATATATATATATATATATATATATATATATATATATATATATATATATATATATGATCAGAGCATACATTTTCAGTTCTTTTGGATAAATACATGGGAATGGGATTACTGACCTTTATCTGACAAAAATGGACAAACCTTCTTCCAAAGGGATTCTAATATTTTGGGTTCCAATAAACCATGAAAGTGAAGTATGTGTCAAAGTTCATTTTCCTGCATGTGAGATGTTTTATGGCATCATTTGTTAAAAAGTTTGTCTTTTATTCATTCAATTGTCTTTGCACTGTGCATCTATTTCTGAGCAGCTCTGCTCCATAAATCTGTGTATTTTAAGCATTTTTCCATTAATTATACTACCCATTCTTTGCAGTGCTGAGTGTGGATCCCATGGCACTGAGGTTCTAGCACTGAACCTCATCCCCAGCTATAATATATATGTTAACACACTTTCTCGAGGAGTACAATTTTATAGTGAATCTTGAAATATATAATACTAGTACTTTAATAATATTAGTACTGTAAAGAATATTTTTCCTTGTTAGAATTGTAGTGAAAAAGGATCACTTGTTCCCATCTCTCATAGGGAATAATACTGACTGTAGAATTTTGGTTTTGGGGTTTTTTTCCGTTTGTTTTAGTATATATTCTTTTCTGTAGTAAGCAGTTTACCTTAGCAGGTTTGGGGCTATCTTATAAGACTTGTTTGTAAAGTTGGCCTTTGGCTGATAGATGGAAAATTGACTTGTTAAACATTTTTTAAATGTCATACTTACCTTCATTTATTTCCTTTCCTGTACACTTTATTTCTTTTTCTGATCCTAGTTTCCCAACTTGATTAAAGAATTTTCTTTAGCCAGCCAACATTCTAGTATGGAGGGGAAAGAAGGGGTCATGAGCCCCAACTTCTAGTTGAGCTATTGAGAGTAATGGCTGCTAGGAGGAGAGTCAGCTTTCTTTAGGAATGTAGTCCCTAATAGATAATCCGTGCTTTAGTGGATGGTCCTATACTCATGCTTATATGAACAACGCAAACTGGACTTTAAGTAAGTTAGTTTTTTAAAAAGCATATGAAGGGGTTGGGGATTTAGCTCAGTGGTAGAGCGCTTGCCTAGCAAGCGCAAGGCCCTGGGTTCTGTCCCCAGCTCCGAAAAAAAAAAAAAAGCATATGAAGTTGGAAGAGAGGAGAGGGTGGATCCTGGAGGAGTTAGAGGGATGTGTAGGTGGTGAATATGATCAAAATACATTGTATGCATGTCTGAAATTCTCAAAAGAATTAATAAAATATTATAGTAAAGTAAAAATTTTAATGAAAAAGAATTTAAAGCATTTTTAGGGTAGGTCTGATAACACTTTATTGTTTTTCTTTGTCTGAGAAAGTTTTCATACTCAACTCGCTTTTGAAGGTCATATCTGCAATGTAGAAT